>NC_062289.1:67917493-68289049 GCF_902655055.1 Lutra lutra | reverse complement strand
TTGCAAATATCTTCTCCCATTCTGTCAGTTGTCTTTTGGTTTTGTTCACTGTTTCCTTTGCTGTGCAAAAGCTTTGATCTTGATAAATCCCAGTAGTTCATTTTGCCCTTGCTTCCCTTGCCTTTGGCAATGTTCCTAGGAAGATGTTGCTGCAGCTGAGGTCGAAGAGGTTGCTGCCCGTGTTCTCCTCAAGGATTTTGATAGATTCCTTTCTCACATTGAGGTCCTTCATCCATTTTGAGTCTATTTTCATGTGGGGTGTAAGGAAATGGTCCAATTTCATTTTTCTGCATGTGGCTGTCCAATTTTCCCAACACCACTTTTTGAAGAGGCTGTCTTTTTTCCATTGGACATTCTTTCCTGCTTTGTTGAAGATTACTTGACCATAAGTTGAGTTCTATTTCTGGGTTCTCTATTCTGTTCCATTGATCTACGTGTCTCTTTTTGTGCCAGTACCATGCTGTCTTGATGATGACAGCTTTGTAATAGAGCTTGAAGTCTGGAAATGTGATGCCACCAACTTTGACTTTCTTTTTCAATATTCCTTTGGCTATTTGAGGTATTTTCTGGTTCCATAAATTTTAGGATTATTTGTTCCATTTCTTTGAAAAAAAAATGGATGGTATTTTGATAGGGATTGCATTAAATGTGTAGATTGCTTTAGGTAGCATAGACATTTTCACAATATTTTTTTCTTCCAATCCAGGAACATGGAACATCTTTCCATTTCTTTGTGTCTTCCCTCAATTTCTTTCATGAGTACTTTATAGTTTTCTGAGTATAGATTCTTAGCCTCTTTGGTTAGGTTCCTAGTATCTTATAGTTTTGGGTGCAATTGTAAATGGGATGGACTCCTTAATTTCTCTTTCTTCTGTCTTGTTGTGTGTAGAGAATGCAACTGATTTCTGTGCATTGATATTATATCCTGACACTTTGCTGAATTCCTGTACAGTTCTAGCAATTTGGAGTGGAGTCTTCGGGTTTTCCACATATAGTAAAATAGAGTTATAGTTTGACTTCTTCTTTGCTGAGTTGGATGCCTTTAATTTCCTTTTGTTGTCTGATTGCTGAGACTAGGACTTCTAGTACTATGTTGAATAGCAGTAGTGATAACGGACATCCCTGCCGTGTTCCTGACCTTAGCGGAAAAGCCTTCAGTTTTTTCTCCATTGAGAATGATATTTGCGGTGGGTTTTTCATAGATGGCTTTGATAATATTGAGGTATGTGCCGTCTATCCCTACACTTTGAAGAGTTTTGATCAGGAGGGATGCTGTACTTTGTCATGCTTTTTCAGCATCTATGAAGAGTATCATATGGTTCTTGTTCTTTCTTTTATTAATGTGTTGTATCACATTGATTGATTTGCTGATGTTGAACCAACCTTGCAGACCTGGAATAAATCCCACTTGTTCGTGGTGAATAATCATTTAATGTACTATTGAATCCCATTGGCTAGTATTTTGGTGAGAATTTTTGCATCGGTGTTCATCAAGGATATTGGTCTGTAGGATCTTTGTCTGGTTTTGGGATCAAGACAAGGTATCCTTGTCTCGTTTTGGGATCAAGGTGATGCTGGCCTTATAAATGAGTTTGGAAGTTTTCCTTCCATTTCTATTTTTTGGAACAGTTTCAGGAGAATAGGAATTAGTTCTTCTTTAATGTTTGGTAGAATTCCCCTGGGAAGCTGTCTGACCCTGGGCTTTTGTTTGTTTAGAGATTTTTGATGACTGTTGCAATCTCCTTACTGGTTACTGGTCTGTTCAGGTTTTCTATTTCTTCCGGTTCAGTTGTGGTAGTTTATATGTCTCTAGGAATACATCCATTTCTTCCAGATTGTCAAATTTGTTGGCATAGAGTTGCTCATAGTATGTTCTTATAATTGTTTTATTTCTTTGGTGTTAGTTGTGATCTCTCCTCTTTCATTAATGATTTTACTTATTGGGTCCTTCTCTTCTCTTTTTGATAAGTCTGGCCAAGGTTTATTAATCTTATGAATTCTTTCGAGAAGCAGCTCCCAGTTTTGTTGATTTGTTCTATTGTTTTTTTGGTTTCTATTTCATTGATTTCTGCTCTAATCTTTATGATTTCTCTTCTCCTACTGGGTTTAGGGTTTCTTTCTTGTTCTTTCTCCAGCTCCTTTAGGTGTAGGTTTAGGTTGTGTACCTGAGACCTGTCTTGTTTCTTAAGAAAGGCTTGTACCGCTGTATATTTTCCTCTCAGTACTGCCTTTGCTGTGTCCCACAGATTTTGAACTGTTGTGTTTTCATTATCATTTGTTTCCATGAATGTTTTCAATTCTTCTTTAATTTCCTGGTTGACCCATTCATTCTTTAGCCTGTTTAGTCTCCATGTATTTGGGTTCTTTTCAAATTTCCTCTTGTGATTGAGTTCTAGCTCAGAGCATTGTGGTCTGAAAATATGCAAGGAATGATCCCAATCTTTTGATACCGGTTGAGACCTGATTTAGGACCGAGGATGTGATCTATTCTGGAGAATGTTCCATGTGCACCAGAGAAGAATGTGTATTCTGTTGCTTTGGGATGAAATGTTCTGAATATATCTGATGTCCATCTGGTCCAGTGTGTCCTTTAGGCCTTTATTTCCTGTTGATTTTGCTTGGGTGATCTGTCCATTTCAGTGAGGGGAGTGTTATAGTCCCCTACTATTATATTTGTTGATATGTTTTTTTTATTTTGTTATTATTGGTTTATATAGTTGGCTGCTCCCATGTTAGGGGCATAGATATTTAAAATGTTAGATCTTCTTGTTGGACAGATCCTTTGAGTATGATATAGTTTCCTTCCTCATCTCTTATTATAGTCTTTGGCTTAAAATCTAATTGATCTGATATAAGGATTGCCACCCCTGCTTTCCTTTGATGTCCATTAGCATGGTAAATTATCCACCCTCTCACTTTAAATCTGGAGGTGTCTTTGGTTTAAAATGAGTTTTTTGTAGGCAACATATAGATGTTTTGTTTTTTTATCCATTCTGATACCCTGTGTCTTTTGATTGGGGCATTTAGCCCATTAACATTCAGGGTAACTATTGAGAGATATGAATATAGTGCCATTGTATTTCCTGTCAGGTGACTGTTACTGTATATTGTCTCTGTTCCTTTCTGATCTACTACTTTTAGGCTCTCTCTTTGCTTAGAGGACCCTTTTCAAAATTTCCTGTAGAGCTGGTTTGGGTGTTTGCAATTCTTTCAGTTTTTGTTTGTCCTGGAAGCTTTTAATCTCTCCATCTATTTTCATTGATAGCCTACCTGGATATAGTATTCTTGGCTGCATGTTTTTCTCGTTTAGTGCTCTGAATATATCATGCCAGCTCTTTCTGGCCTGCCAGGTCTCTGTGGATAAGTCTGCTGCCAATCTAATATTTTTATCATTGTATGTTACAGACTTCTTTTCCTGGGCTGCTTTCAGGATTTTCTTTTTGTCACTAAGACTTGTAAATTTTACTATTAGTGACGGGGTGTGGACCTATTCTTGTTGATTTTGAGGGGATTCTCTGCACCTCCTGGATTTTGATGCTTGTTCCCTTTGCCATATTAGGGGAATTCTCTCCAATAATTCTCTCCAATATACCTTTTGCTCCCCTCTCTCTTTCTTCTTCTGGAATCCCAATTATTCTAATGTTGTTTTGTCTTATGTGTCACTTATCTCTCGAATTCTCCCCTTGTGGTCCAGTAGCTATTTGTCCTTCTTTTGCTCAGCTTCTTATTCTCTGTCATTTGGTCTTCTATATCACTAATTCTTTCTTCTGCCTCATTTATCCTAGCAGTGAGAGCCTCCATTTTTTATTACACCTCATTAATAGCTTTTTTTTATTTCAACTTGGTTAGATTTTTGTTCTTTTATTTCTCAGAAAGGGCTTTTATATCTCCCAAGAGTTTTCTCTAATATCTTCCATGTCTTTTTCGAGCCAGCTAGAACCTTGAGAATCGTCATTCTGAACTCTAGAACTGACATATTACCAATGTCTGTATTGATTAGTTCCCTAGCCTTTGGTACTGCCTCTTGTTCTTTTTTTTTTTTTTTTTTTTTTTTTTTTTTTTTTTTTTTTTTGTGGTGAATTTTTCTGCCTTGTCATTTTGTCCAGATAAGAGTATACGAAGGAGCAAGTAAAATACTAAAAGGGTGGCAAAGACCCTGGAAAATACGCTTTAACCAAGTCAGAAGAGACCCCAAATTGTGGGGTAGGGAAGGGGTATAAAAGAGGTTCAGAAAAAAAAGAAACAATTAAAAAAAGAAAATGAATACAGAAAAATAAAAAGGACATATATATATATATGTATATGTATGTTATTAGATAAACTAGTAAAAACATTAAGAAATAAAAGGGTAAGAGTTAAAAATTAGCAGAAGAAGAAAAAAAATTGAAAAAAAATAATTTAATTGGAAGACTAAAGAATCATGGGGAGAAAGCCTTGAGTTCTGTGCTTTGCTTTCTCCTCCCTGGAATTCCGCTGCTCTCCCTGGTATGAACCTGCATTCCTGGTAGGTGAAATTGGTCCTGGCTGGATTTCTTGTTGATCTTCTGGGGAGGGGCCTGTTGTAGTGATCTCAAGTGTCTTTGCCCCAGACGAATTGCACCCCTCTTACCAGGGGCCGGGCTGAGTACTGCTGGGGTTTGCTTTTGGGAGCTTTTGTTCCCTGAGCGCTTTCCTTAGAGTTCCAGAGGACAGGAATGAAGATGGTGGCCTCCCAATCTCTGGCCTGAAGGAGCCGAGAGCTCGGGGCCCCCCTCCTCAGTGCACCCTCAGAGAATAGCGCCCAATCACTCCTGTCTCCCAGGCCTCCGGCTGCTCTCCAATCTCACCAGCCTGAGACTGGTTCAAGGTAACTCCGAGCTGAGAGTTCACTCCTCAGCTCTGTCTCTGTAGCTGGCTTCCCCATTCCAATACCTGCAAGCTCTGAGATACTCAGACACCCCCCCCCCGTCCTTCTGTGACCCTGCGGGACCTGGGGCCACACTGAGCCCGCATGGGCTTCACCCCGGTTTAGCCTCTGGAGCGATGTCCCTCAGCAGAACATACTTTTAAAAGTCCTGATTTTGCGCTCCTTACTCTGCTGCTTGCTGAGAGCCGACCCCTCCCCCCTCTATCTTCCCGTCACTTTGGATTCACTCCTCTGCCAGTCATACCTTCAGAAAGTGGTTGATTTCCTGTTTCTAGAATTGCTCTTCTCCTTCTCTTTGATCTCCCATTGGATTTGTAGGTGTTTGCAATCTTTAGATAAGCTATCTAGCTGATCTCCAGCTACCTGATGTAGTCTCAGCCTGCTACTTCACCGCCATCTTGACTCCTCCCCTAAATTGAACATTTTATATATATACCTGTGTTTCTTTTTTTCTTCTCTTTTATTTTCTTTTTAATATACATAAAGGTATAAGCTTCAAGGCAATTCTTTCTCCCTAATCAAAACTCCCCCTATATATAAACCAGTTTTAAACTCCCTTTATGTCTGGAAAGTCATGTCCTTTAACAAAGATATCAAGATACACCCAGGAAGAACCAAAATAATCTTCCTTACCCACATCAAGGATTTATAACACCCTCCCATCTTTTTCTTCTGTCAGTGTTTCTGTGTATTGGTTTTTGTTATGGTATTATATAAATCTTATTTTTGAGGTTCATTTTCACTGGGTTCTTTTTCCTTTTTTTTTTTCCTTCTCATTTACTTTGTTGGAATTTTTGTTATATACTTTATAAATCTTACTTTTGGGGCTCATACTGGCTGGGTTTTCTCTTTTTTTTCTCTCTCTTTATCTATTTTTTTTCTTTTTTCTTCCCTTTTGTTGGTCACTTCCGATTGCTCCAAAATGTTCCAGGATGCACCATGACTGAATCATGGTTGATATATTCAGCTATACATCCCCTCAATCATCTCTTACCAAAAGGAGGAGGAACACCCTCAAGAGGAAAAATTCAGAGACTGTGCCCTCTCCATCAGAACTATTGGATATGGACATAAACAGTATGTCAAAAAGGGAATTCAGGCTAATAAATATCCAGGCAGTGTCTAGGTTGGAGAAAACCATTAGTGACAACATAGAGTCTCTAAATGCAGAAGTGAGAGCTGACATGGCAGAAGTTAAAAACTATCAATGAGATCCAATCTAATCCCAATACTCTAATATATAGGGAAAATGAGGCAGATGGTAGAATAGTTATCTAGAGGACAAACTGACAGAGATAAAGGATCAGGAGGAGGCTTGGAACAAACAGCAAGCACCAGCATCAAATAATTGCTACGCTTAATCCTGACTTATGAAAGAGCAGAGGTCTGCCGATTTCAGAAATTTACACTGAAGCTCTACACCTAACTTATTTAAACAACTGCATTTTCTTTATCCATTTACACTGTTTCACTAATTGAAGTCTTATTTTAATATTTGTTAGCTTTTGAGACAGATAAAAGTCACAGATACTGACAGATAAGGGTTGAACTACAGCACTAGAAAATTATAATACAAGAACACATTGAAGACTAGATAAACAGTGAATAAATGGATACAAGATGATATATAAATTAATAAATATCTTTATTTGTATTCATATATTGTATATGTTTATTTATCTAGTGTTTACCTATTTAATGTCTTTCTGGTAAAGTGTTGGCAGATTTTAAGATTTTATTCATTTATTTGACAGAAAGAGATCACAAGTAGAGAGGCAGGCAGAGAGGGGGGGGCAGCAGGCTCCCTGCTGACCAGAGAGCCCAATGCTGGACTCCATCCCAGGACCCTGAGATCATGACCTGAGCCGAAGGCAGCAGCTTAACCCACTGAGCCACCCAGGTGCCCCGACAGATTTTAAATCAAGTAGAAAAGTATACAGATTTTTTCTACTTAACATATTTTATTTAGACAAATGAAAGGAAAGGTCCTTTACACATGGAAAGGTCCATGTGTAAGTATCATGTCTATCAGAGAATTAGAAGCTGGATATCCGCAGTTAAAATACAAGAGAAGGAAATACAGATTTATAAGCAGAAATTTGACCTATTTTCTATATGTAATTCTGTAGCAGCATATTAAAGTAAAATCTGATAAACACACACACACACACAAGAAGCCATGAAAACAGAATTAGGGAAATAAATGAGGCCATGAAATGTTCCAACATCAGAATTATTGGGATCCCTGGGGTGGAGAAATAGAGAAGACTAGAAGATAGAGTTGAACAAATGCTGGATGAAAATATTCCCAATCTGGGGACTGGAACAAGAGTTTGTGTCCTAGAGGCAGAAAGTATACCCACCCAGATCAACGAATCTAGAAAGACCTCAAGGCACTTGATTGTGAAACTCTCAAACCATAATTTTAGAAAGAGCTTCTGAGGCCAGCAAGGGGGAAGAGATTCCTCATTTCAGTAGAAGGTGCAACAACAACAACAAAAAGTCAGACCTGTCCACAGAAACATGGCAAGCCAGAAAGGGCTGGCAGGACATATTCAGGGCACTAAATGAGAATAACATGCATCCAAGAATATTTTATTCAGCAAGCCTGACATTCAAGATGGATAGAGAGATAAAGAGCTTCCAAGACCAGCAAAGTTTAAAAGAGTATGTGACCACCAAGATAGCATTGCAAGAAATATTAAGCGGGGGGGGGGGGTTCTATAAAAGAAGAAAGAACAAAGAGTGACATAGAAAAGAAATTTACAGAGACAATTTATAGAAACAAGGACACCACAGGCAACATGACGTCAATAAAAACTTATCTTTCAATAACCACTGCCAACATGAATGCCTAAATGCTCCTATAAAATGGCACAGGGTTGCAGATTGCATAAGATGACAGAATTCATCCATATGCTGTCTACAAAAGACACATTTGGAACCTAAAGATAAATCCAGACTGAAAGGGATGGGATGGAGAAGCATCTTTCATTACCAATGGGCATCAATAAAAAAAAGAAAAAACCTGGGTAATGTTTCTTGTTATCAGATAAATTAGATTTTAAACTAAAGACTATAGTGAGAGATACAAATACAAATACACATTATCTTAAAGAGTCTATGCACCAAAAAGATTTAACAATTGTAAATATTTATTCCCGCAATATGGGAGCTGCCAACTACATAAGCGAACTGTTAATAAAAACAAAGATCCATATTGATATGAACATAGTAATAGTAGGGGATCATAACACACTGGTCCAAGACCTATGGGATATGGTAAGGGCGGTGCTAATCGGGAAATACATAGCCATTCAAGCCTCACTCAAAAAGTGAAAAATCCCAAATACACCCACTGTCTTTACACCTTAAAGAAATGGAAAACCAACAACAAATAAGGCCAACCCCATGCACAAGGGGAAATATCAAGATTGGAGCAAAGATTAATGAGTTAGAAAATAGATATAGAGTAGAACAGATCAATGAAATTAAAAGGTGGTTCTTTGAAAGAATCATTAAAATCGATAAACCACTGGTCAAACTAATCCAAAAGAAAAGAGAGAGGACCCAAATTATTAAAATTCAATAAAAGTGGAGAGATCATGACTCTCCATGAAGAGTCCATTCTCCAATACCAGGGAAACAAAAATAATCATCAGAAATTATTATCAACAGAGGCACCTGGGTGGCTCAGTGGGTTAAAGCCTCTGCTTTCAGCTCAGGTCATGATCTCAGGGTCCTGGAATTGAGCCCCACATCAGGCTCTCTGCTCAGCAGGGAGCCTGCTTTCCCCCATCTCTCTGCTGGCTTATCTGCCTACTTGTGATCTCTGTCTGTCAAATAAATAAATAAAATCTTTAAAAAAAAAATTATATCAACAGTTATATGCCAATAAGATAAGCAATGTAGAAGAAATGGAAGCATTCCTGGAAACCAATAAGCTTCCAAAACTGAAACAGGAAAATTGACAACCTGGATAGACCAATATCTAGTAATGAGATTGAAGCAGTGATCAAAAACCTCCCAATAAACAAGAACCCAAAACCGAAAGAATCCTGGGGAATTCTACCAAACATTCAAAGAAGAAACAATACCTATTGTCCTGAAGCTGTTTCAAAAAATAGAAACAGAAGGAAAACCTCCAGACTCTTTCTATGAAGCCAGCATTACCCTGACCCCCAAACCAGGCAAAGATCCCATCAAAAAGGAGAATTTCAGACAAATATCCCTGATGAGTATGGATGCCAAGATTCTCAACAAGATCTTAGCTAGTAGGATCCAACAGCACATTAAAAAGATTACCCACCATGACCAGGTGGGATTTATCCCTGGGAAGCAGTGTGGTTCAACATTCACAAATCAATCAATGTGGTAGAACAAATCAATAAGAGAAGAGAGAAGAATCACATGGTGCTCTCAATTGATGCAGAAATAGCATTTGATATTATACAGTATCCATTCCTGATTAAAACACTTCAACATATTGGCATAGAGGAAACATTCCTCAACTTCATAAAATCTATCTATGAAGAACCCACTGTGACTATCATTCTCAATGGGGAAAAGGTGACATCCTTCCCTTTGAGATCAGGAACACAACAAGGATGCCCACTCTTGCCCCTGTTGTTCACTATAGTAATAGAAGTCCTAGCAGCAGTAATCGGACAACAAGAAAAATGAAAGGTATTCATATTGGCAATGAAGAAGTCAAACTCTCTCTCTTTGCAGATGACATGAAACTTTATATGGAAAACTCAAAATACGATGTACCCAAACTACTAGAACTCATACAGCAATTCAGCAATGTGGCGGGATACAAAGTCAATGCACAGAAATCAACTGCTTTCTTATACACTAACAATGAAATATAGAAAGGGAAATTAGAGAATTGATTCCATTTACTATAGCACCAAGAACCATAAGATACCAGGGAATAAACCTAACCAAAGAGGTAAAGGATCTGTACTTGTGGAACTACCTAAAACTCATGGAAGAAATTGAAGGAGACACAAAAAGTTGGAAAAGAATCCCATGCTCATGGATCAGGAAAAAACAAAAAAAAACAAAAAACAAACCAAAAAAACACATTGTTTAAATGTCTCTATTGGGGCGCCTGGGTAGCTCAGTGGGTTAAAGCCTCTGCCTTCAGCTCAGGTCATGATCCTGGGGTCCTGGGATCGAGCCCCGCATCGGGCTCTCTGCTCAGCGGGGAGCCTGCTTCCCTTCCTCTCTCTCTGCCTGCCTCTCTGCCTACTTGTGATCTCTGTCTGTCAAATAAATAAATAAAATCAATAAAATCTTTAAAAAAATAAATGTCTCTCTGCCTAGAACAATCTGTAATTTCAATGTCATCCTGATCAAAATTCTACTAACATTTTTCAAAGAGTTGGAGGAAACAATCCTAAAATTTGTATGGAACCAGAAGAGTCCTCGAATTGCTAAGGAAATGTTGGGAAAGAAACATAAAACTGGGGGCATCACATTGCCTGATTTCTTGCTTTACTACAAAGCTGTGATCACCAAGACAGCATGGTACTAGCACAAAAAGACACATAGACGTATAACAGAATAGGGAGCACAGATATGGACCTACAACTCTATGGCAAAATAACCTTTGACAAAGCACAATAAAATATCCAATGGGAAAAGTCTCCTCAATAAATGGTGCTGGGAAAATTGGACAGCTAGGTATAGAAGAATGATACTTGTCTATTCTCTTACACCATACACAAAGATAAACTAGAAGTGGATAAAAGAACTCAGCATGAGGCAGGAATCTATCAGCGTCTTAGAGGAGAACACAGGCAGTAACCTCTTGGACATCAGCCATAGAATCTTCCTTCAAGAAATGTCTCCATGGAAAGAAAACAAAAGCAAAAATAAGCTTTTGGGACTTCATCAAGAACAAAATCTTCTGCGCACAGCAAAGGAAACAGTCAACAAAGCAAAGAGGGAACTCATGGAATGGGAGAAGATATTCGCAAATGACAGTACAGATAAAGAGATGATGTCCAAGATCTACAAAGAACTCCTCAAACTCAACACACACAAAACAGATAATCATGTCAAAAAAATGGGCAGAAGACATGAACGGACACTTCTCTGAATAGAAATAAAGGTCTCACAGACACATGAAAAAATGTTCATCATTATTAGCCATCAGGGAAATTCAAATCAAAACAACATTGAGATACCACATTACACTAGTTAGAATGGACAATATCAACAGGACAGGAAACAACAAGCATTGGAGATGATGTGGAGAAAGGTGTACCCTCTTACACTGTTGGTGAATGCAAGTTGGCGCAGCCACTTTGGAAAACAGTGTAGAGATTCTTTAAGAAATTAAAAATAGAGCTAGTCTATGACCTTGCAATTGCCCTATGGGTATTTACCCAAAAAATAGAGATTCAATGAAAAGAAGGGCCATCTGTACCCCCAATGTTTACAGCAGCAATGGCCACAATCCCCAAACTATGGAAAGAGCCAAATGCCATTCAACATATGAATGCATAAAGAAGATATGGTCCATATATAAAATGGAATATTATGCCTCCATCAGAAAGGATGAATATGCAACTTTGGTATCAACATGGATGGGACTGGACAAGATTATGCTATGGGAAATAAGCAGAGAAAGTCAGTTATTATATGGTTTCACTTATTTGTGGACCATAAGGAATAATATAGAGAACATTAGGAGAAGGAAAGGAAAAGTGAATTGGGGGAAATCAGAGGGGAAGATGAACATGAGAGACTGCAGACTTTGAGAAACAAACTGAAACTCCTACAAAACTATAGGAGAGGGGTAAGAGGGATGGGTGAGTCTGGTGGTGGGTATTAATGAGGGCACATATTGGGTGGAGCACTGTGTGTGGTATATAAACAATGAATCTTGGAACACTGAAAAAATGAAATATGAAATGAAACAAACAAACAAAAAAAAAAACTTGTGAAATTCCTTAATATCTTTGGACCACTATTCAGTTCTTGTTTTCAAAAGTAAGCCACCATCCAAGGATGTGGAGAAAGGGGAACTTTCCTACACTGTTGGTGGGAAAGAAAGCTGGAGAAGCCACTCTGGAAGATAGTATAGAGGTTCATCAAAAGTTGAAAATAGAACTATCCTAAGACCCAGTATTCACACTACTGTGTATTTACCCTAAAGATACACATGTAGTGATCCAAAGGATCATGTGCACCTGAATGATTATAGTAGCAATGTCCACAATAGCCAATCTATGGAAAAACCAGATATCCATCAACAGATGGATGGATAAAGAAGATGTCATATATACAGACACACACACACCACACACACACACACACGTATACATAGAGAGAGAGATGGAATACTATACAGCCATCAGAAATCTGAAATCTTGCCATTTGCAATGACGTGGATGGACTAGAGGGTATTATGCTAAGCAAAATAAGTCAATCAGAGAAAGACAATTATCATATGATCTCTCTGACATGACGAATTTGAGAGGCAGGGCGGGTGGGGTCATGGCAGGGAAGGGAGGGAAAAAATGAAACAAGATGGGACTGGTGAGAGAGACAAACCATAAAAGACTCTTGATCTCAGGAAACAAACTGAGGGTTGCTGGGGGCTGAGGGGGTGGTGGGATAGGGTGGCTGGGTTATGGACATTGGAGAGGGTATGTGCTATGGTGAATGCTGTGTACTGTATAAAACTGATGATTCACAGACCTGTACCCCTGAAGCAAATAATGCATTATATGTTAAAAAAAAATGCCATACAACAGCCACAGTCACCAAACTGTGGAAAGAACCCAGATGCCCTTCAACAGACGAATGGGTAAGGAAGATGTGGTACATATATATGTCTGGTTATATACTATATATGTATATATACATATATATGATATGTATATATACTATATCTATATACTCGTAGCCAGGAGTTATCATACCTCCATCAGAAAGGATGAATACCCAACTTTATATCTATTTTATATTACCTTCACACACTAATGAATCCCCAAACTGTGCCTTCATGCAAGGCTCTCAGCAGTGCTGAGCAGACATCTAGTGTCCCTCCCCTCCTGGCAGAAAAGGGCAGTGTCCGATTGTCCACCTTGGGTAGTGTCATTGGTCTCAGTGGAGAGCTGAGCCTCCATCCCACAGGAGCATCAGAAAGCCTGGGCAAGGTGGGGCCAGTGGGCTACTTAGCATTCCATTTCTCCCACCTATAATTTTGGCAGATCCCAGAAGCTCAATAGAAGCCCATCCACCAGCAGGAACACTGATCGGTGATTTAAGGCAGAGCTGTTCTGCATTCATATACCCCTGCTGGTGACTGTGGGGCCAGTAAGAGCATACCCTGGACTCCCACCTAGCATTAACGCAATGAATAAGGGGCTGCAAGGCAGGAATGCTGGCTTTGCATTTGACCCCTCCCCTTCCTGTTGTCAGTGAGGGCAGAGAGCCCAGTGTGTTGCTGAGAATTCATCCTCTACATGAGGATGGGCGTCCCTCTCTGGGGTCAGCAGGGTCCAGCTCAGAGCCGGTCTCACAACACCCCCACTCACACAGTGGGCACTTGGAGGGGACACTCTTGCCCCACTTCCTCCAGCAGGGAATCAGCAGGAAGACTATGGGATTGAACACTCCACTTTTCCTGGGGCCACTGGGAAGCTGACATATTATCCCAGATCTCTTGCTGCTCCTCAAGGGGGAGAATCACCTGATGATTGAAGGAAGGTAATTGGGACCCAACATTACTTGATAAATATCCAAAAATATCCAGGATCCAGGAAAAATGAGCAAATTGTCTTGTCAAGAACCAGGAAAATCAAACCTTGAATGAGAAAGGAGACTCAACCATCACAAACACTGAGGTCCCTCACATGCTGACATTATGGAACAGATAATTTCAAGCAACAATCAGAAAATCCATTACAGGAGACTCTACAAAAGCTCTTAGAATACATGGAAAAGGCAGAAATGTGCCATTGAAATAGAAGTCATCAAAACACACCAAATGAAAAAAAAAAAAACACCAAATGGAAAGTATAGAAGTTAAAAATACAACAGACGACACTGAAAAAGAAAACTCTCTGGAGAGACTCAAGAGTAGGTAACACCTACTTATGATATGTTTGTTGAAAACACAAATGGGCTACATTCACTCTGCCTGATTTCCACACCCATGAGTGGTCTCCTGAGAATGTCACCAGGGGGAGCTGTTCACCTGCTCAGAGCTGGCAAGGCCTGAAACCAACTGAAATGGTTCCACCTGACTGGGCCCTGCACCCCTGCTCACTGTCTGGGAGAGTTGCCAGCAGCTGCTTCCTCTCAGAGGACAAACTCAGAGTGCTTAACTTCCCCAGCCCTCCTCTTTGGATTTCAGCTGCAAGCTGGGCCTAGGACCCAGAACCAAATGGCATTGAGGGCTCATATTTGCATAATGCACCACCAAACACACCCTTTCCCCTGGAGCTCAGGAGGAGATAAAAGACACATCCCAGGGACCAGCACCAGCTGTAAGGCCACGGGACCTTTGGGAAGTCCACACCATGACCTGGACTCCACTCCTCCTCCTTCCCCTCCTCACCTACTGCCCAGGTTCATGGAGATTTGACAGCCAGCTTTTGGAGGGAATCCCTCTGCCTTTATTCTTCATTCTAATATGTGTCTATTTTCATTTCAGGGACCAGTTCTGAGGCTGTGGTGACCCAGGAGCCCTCACTGACTGTGTCCCCAGGAGAGACAGTCACTCTCACCTGTGCCTCCAGCTATGGTGCAGTCAGCAATGCACATTATCCATGTTGGTTCCAGCAGAAGCCTGGCCAACCCCCTAGGACATTGATTTATGATACACACAATAAACCTTCCTGGACCCCTGCCCGATTCTCAGGCTCCCTCCTTGGGGGCAAAGCTGTCCTGACCCTCACAGGGGCCCAGCCTGAGGATGAGGCTGAGTACCACTGCTTCCTACAATATGGTGATGGGAGGCACAGTGAGAGACCCAGATGAGGAAGGAAGACATAAACTGTTGTTTCAGTGTGTGGGTACAAATAAGATCATGTGATGCTGGCATACCATAACCAGATACAAGATAGCTCTTAGGGAAGCCCAAATGTAGACCATCCTTAATCAGACAGAGATGCAAGGTGTCTGAATTGCTTCCCATTCATGTTTGAGTCCTAAAGTGGAGTAAATATATCAATGGTTAGGGAGGTACTGGTCAAAAATAAAAGCAGATTTCAGGGCTTTTATATTAGACAAGGATCTCTATGTGCATAGATCAGAACTAAAATTTGAGGCAAAACACATTTCCTCCAGAAAAAAAGGGAGCATCTCCAATATTCTTTGTCAGCTAAGAACAGAGG
Source organism: Lutra lutra (assembly GCF_902655055.1). Classification (NCBI taxonomy): domain Eukaryota; kingdom Metazoa; phylum Chordata; class Mammalia; order Carnivora; family Mustelidae; genus Lutra; species Lutra lutra. The sequence goes on along the minus strand of NC_062289.1, from coordinate 68,273,782 downwards.
AAACACTCATTTAGTATATTTCTAAAGTTTCATGATGCACCTGGCCAGCTCAGTCAAAAAAGAGTGGGGCACTTGACTTCAAGGTCTGAGTTTAAGTCTCATGTTAGGTCCAGATATTCCTTAAATAAATAAATAAACCCCTCAAAATTTAAAAAAATAAACAAGATAGAGTTTATTGTACTAGGTTGCACTTTAACACAATGCAAGTATATTCTATACTTTTTAAAATATTAAAAATTTTGAATATTTTTAACGATACTTTCTCCCTAATACTCTGGGATTATTTGCATCCTCCCAAAGTACATATGTTGAAGTTGTAGCCCTGAGGACTTAATAATATGCCCTGATCCAAAAATAGGTTTGTCATAGAGGTAATTGGTAAAGGCGAGTCTATACTGGCAGAAGGTGGCCTTCTAGTCCAGTATGACTAGTGTGCTTAAAACAGGATGGCCACATGGAGACAAGAAGGACACCATGGGAAGCTGGAGGCAGAGTGTGCAGAGTTCGCAGCTTCACCCAGGGAATGCCAAAATTGCCCTCAAACTGCTAGTTAGTCAGGGGGAGGAAGGGAAAGATTCCCCTACAGGTTCCAGAGGGAATATGGCCCCACCCTATGAATCTGGGGCTTTTAGCCCCCACACCTGTGAGATAGTCACTTTTTCTTGAAGCCACCCAGTTTGTGCTACTTTGTTATGGCAGCCCTAAGAATCTAAAAATCACACGGTCCGTATCTTTCTGAATTTAAACACTTTCTTTCCAATTGGTTTTTGTTACACAATTACACAAAGAGTTTTGTTGATATTCATATTTTGCTCATGTTTCAAGCGCTCCTAGTGTCATGGAAGGTTACTACAAGTAATTTGCCCTGAGTTTAAAAGTCTAGAAATAGAGAATTACTGCTTAATAGTGCTGAAACATTGCATTCAAAAGATAGACAGCCATTAGGTGGTTCCAATTGATTACCAGTGCAGAAGACTCTGAAATTGTGAAGTTGTGAAGATTATCTTGCTTGTATTAAAATGCATCTGGATCTAGTGAGTGAAAAGGGAGATGCCTGCTACCTTCAGTGGAAAACCCTCGGTACATTACTGTGGACGTCAAATGCACAGAATGGTAAAGGAAAGAGTTTATGTCCTGGAGAGGCTGATTGGAAAACAGAATAGATTGAAACCTGAAAAGCAGTCAGTCACCAAAACCAGTGTGGCCTTTCTACATGTGTTAGATCAGTTAGCCTCACACTTCAATGTGCATATGAATCATCCAGAATCTTGTAAAATTGAATTCAGGTTCCTTTGAGTCTGGAGAGGGGCCTGTAATTCTGCATTTCTAAATCACAGAGAATGACATAAGAGGGAAATGATCTGCAGAGAAGAACTGAAGAGAAATCTCTGGCAGAAAGAACTGATGCCTTTGGATTAGAAAAGAACCCCCAGTCCACATATCCCAAGGACAGAGGCCTCCTGTTCAGACATATGCCCTCTTGCCTTTCCCTCCACTCTCTCCACTGTATCACTTCTAGGACTTTCCCTCCATAATCAATGCTTCTCAGGTCCAGCTCTGACCTAGTCTGGTACGTGACCATCCAGAATATCCTGGAAGAAGATGATAATGACTCCAACTGTTCAACAAACCATGGTTGTGGGAGGAGTTTTGCCTACCCACTGTGTGACAGCAGGAATAGTGAGGAAAAAACTCACAGCTGGTCTGCCATGGACCCAGGTCCCTCCCCTTGACTGACTCACTTCACGCTGCTTAGAGAGTTTTCACCTTCTTATTTGGGAATCAGCACATGTCTGTGAAGTTCTGTCCCTGCATGCCCTGCCTGTTCTTGGTCCATAGAAATGTTGCCTTACATTGCAAAATATTTTCTCAGGTCTTTCTAGAATCATGAGAGTTAATACCTGGACAGGTATGATTCTTGCCACTCCCCTACTCCTTGATGGGTTTTTAGTTTTGAGTATGTTGAGCCTTTCACTGGTACATTCATAGCACCAACCCCATCCTTACTCTTCTGTTCCCATTGACCTCATTGCTCACTCATGTAGTTCTTGGTTGGCCAGGGCTCAGAGTAGAAATCCATTATTGAATTGTTCTGTCTAAAAGCAACAGGAATCATAATCCCTTAAAATTAGAGGGCAGAAGACATTTTAATTAGAAGTGGGTGGAAAAAATTATGGCAAATAGCAGTGACCAGAGAGGACTACCACAGAGAATGCAGTGGGCATGCCTATGTGGGTGCAGCATTCCAGGCCACAGGGAATAGTAGTCACTGAGGATAGTATCAATTTATACAATGAAAAGATAAAGAATGGATGTACAAGGGACTAAGTGTAGCCACCCCAGTAAAATGATACATTTCATTGCCCAGGTTATTGATTCAAGCCATTTTTCATGCTTTGACACCTTTGTGGGGTTTTTGTTTTTTGTTTTTTGTTTTTGAGAAAGAGAACATAAGCCAGGTAAGGGGAAGAGGGAGAAGCAGACTCCCTACAGAGAAAGGTGCTGGACATAGAACTCCATCCAGAGACTCCAGGACCATGACTTGAGCCAAAGGCAAACACTTAACCAACTGAGCCATGCAGGCTGCCCATCTTCTTTTTAAGGTTTTTATTTATTGGCATGGTAACTTGCAGGCCTTCAGGGCCAGCCACGAGGAGGGGTCCCTGGGCAGCACAAACCCAGCCTTGGGGAGAAGCGCCTCAGGAGGACAAAGGCAACAGACATGGAAGCCAGGGACCAGTCGCCAGAGCTGGCCCATGCGGGACACAGCGCCCCGCGAGGGGGAGACCCACAGAGATGGCCCCAGCAGGGACAGTAGAGGCTGCTGGGTGCCACCAGATCAGTTGACTTGGGGAGCCAGGAAACACCTGCCTGGAATTGGCCGGGACCATGACTCCCGCTGTCCAATGCCCCAGCATCCCCACCTCTATGCACTGCAAAACTGCCCTCGCAGACACATACTGAGGCAGCTCACAGTCCCGCTGACATCAGTGTGTACCTTGCCAGGGTTGTGGTTGATATATTCAGCTATACATCCCCTCAAGCACATCTCACCAAACTGACAAGGAGGAAGAACACCCTCAAAGAGGAAAAATTCAGAGACTGTGACCTCTCCTACAACACTATTGGATATAGACATAAATGGCATGTTGGAAAGGGAATTCAGGGTAACAATTATCCAGGCAGTGGCTAGGTTGGAGAGAAGCATTAGTGACAATATAGAATCTCTAAAGGCAGAAGGTAGAGCCAACCTGGCAGAAGTTAAAAATGCTATCAATGAGATCCAATATAATCTAAATACTCTAATCTAAATACTCTAACCTGGGGTAACTGAAACCAAAGATAGAATTAGTGATATAGAGAACAAACTGATAGAGAAGAAGGATCAGGAAGAGGCCTGGAACAAATAGCTTAGAAGCCATGAAAACAGAATTAGGGATATAAATGATGCCATGTAACATTCCAATGTCAGAAATATTGGGATCCTGGAGGGGGTGGAGAAAGAGAGAAGACTAGAAGATATGGTTGAACAAATTCTGGATGAAAATTTCCCCAATCTGGGGAATGGAACAAGTATTTGTGTCCTAGAGGCAGAAAGGACACCCACCAAGATCAACGAATCTAGAAAGACACTTGATTGTGAAATTCACAAATCATAATTTTAGACAAGAGGTCCTAGTGGCATTTAACCAGAAGAGATTCCTTATGTACAGAGGAAGGACAATCAGACTAACCTCAGACCTGTCCACAGAAACTCTGCAGGCCAGAAAGTGTTGGCAAGACATATTCAGGGCACTAAATGAGAATAACATGCAGCCAAGAATACTTTATTCAGCAAGGTTGACATTCAAAATGGATGGAGAGATAAATAACTTCCAAGATCACCAAGGTTTAAAAGAGTATGTGACTACCAAGCTGGCACTGTAAGAAATATTAAGGGGGGGTTCTATAAAGAAGAAAGAACTCAAGAACTCATAGAAAAAGAAATTTACAAAAACAATCCATAGAAACAAGGACTTCACAGGCAACATGACTTCAAAAAAACATATCTTTCAATAATCACTCTCAACGTGAATGACCTAAATGCTCCCATAAAAGGCACAGGGTTGCAGACTGGATAAAGAACAGGACCCGCCCATATGCTGTCTATAAGAGCATATTTGGAACCTAAAGACACATACAGACTGAAAGTGCAGGGATGGAGAAGCATCTTTCATGCCAAACAGGCCTCAAAGAAATCTGGTTAGTGGTTTCATATCAGGATAAATTAGATTTTAAGCTAAGAATGTAGTCAGAGATAAAGAAGGACACTATGTCATTCTTAAAGGGTCTATCGGACCAAGAAGATCTAACAATTGTAAATATTTATGCCCCCAACATGGGAGGAGCCAACTACATGAACTAACTGTTAAACAAAATAAAGAGTCATATAGATGTGAATACATTAATTGTAGAGGATATTAACACACCACTCTCAGTAATAGACAGATCATCCAAGCAAAAAACCAAGAAAGAAACAAGAGCATTGAATGACACATTGGACCAGATAGACCTCATAGATATATACAGAACATTCCACCCTAAAACAACAGAATACTTATTCTTCTTGAGTGCACATGGAACTTTTCCCAAAATAGACCACATACTGTGTCACAAATAGGGGTTCAACCAATCTTCAGAAATTATTATCAATATGCTGATAATTTAAGCAACCTTGATGAAATGGATGCATTCCTGGAAACCTATAAACTTACAAGACCAAATCAGGAAAAAATTGACAGCCTGAATAGTCCAATATCTAGAAATGAGATTGAAGCAGTGATCAAAAACCTCCCCCCCCCCCAAAAAAAAAAAAAAAAAAAAAAAAAAAAAACACAAGAGCCCAGGACCTGACGGATTCCCTGGGGAATTCTAGCAAACATCCAAAGAAGAAATAATACCTATTCTCCTGAAGCTGTTTCAAAAAATAGAAACAGAAGGATAACTTCCAGACTCTTTCTACGAAGCCAGCATTACCTTGACCCCCAAACCAGACAAAGACCCCATCAAAAGGAGAGTTTCAGACCAATATTCCTGATGAATATGGATGCCAAGATTCTCAACAAGATCCTAGCTAATAGAATCCAACAGTACATTAAAAACATTATCCTCCATGACCAGGTGAGATTTATCCATAGGATACAAGGTGGCTCAACATTCACAAATCAGTCAAAGTGATAGAACAAGTCAATAAGAGAAGAGAGAAAAATCACACGGTCCATTCACTTGATGCAGAAATAGCATTTGACAAAATACAGCATCTGCTCCTCATTAAAACTTTTCAAAATAAATGGATAGAGGGAACATTCCTCAACTTCATAAAATCTATGAAAAACCCACAGCAAATATCCTTTTCAATGGGGAAAAGCTGATAGCCTTCTCTTTGAGATCAGGAACACAACAAGAATGCCCACTCTTGCCCCTGTTGTTCAACATAGTACCAGAAGTCCTAGCAACAACAATCAGAAAACAGAAAGAAATAAAATGTATTCATACAGGCAAGAAGAAGTCAAACTCTCTCTCTTCACAGATGACATGATATTTATATGGAAAACCCAAAGACTCCACTCCCAAAACTACTAGAACTCATACAGCAATTCAGTAATGTGACAGGATACAAAATCAATGCACAGAAATCAGTTGCTTTCTTATACACAATGAAAATATAGGAAGGGAAATTAGAAGATCAATTCTTTTATTATAACACCAAGAACCATAAGATACCTGGGAGTAAACCTAACCAAAGAGGTAAAGGATCTGTACTCGAGGAACTACAGAACACTCATTCAGGAAATTGAAGAAGACATAAAAAGTAGGAAAGCATTCCATGCTCATGGATCTGAAGATTAAACATTGTTAAAATGTCTATACTGCCCAGAGCAATCTATGCTTCCAATGCAATCCTGATCAAAATTCCACTGGCAATTTTCAAAGTGCTGGAACAAACAATCCTGAAATTGGTATGGAACCAGAAGAGACCCTGAATTGCTAGAAAATGTTGAAAAAGAAAAACAAAACTGGGGGCATCATGTTGCCTGATTTTAAGCTTTACTACAAAGCTGTGATCCACCAAGACAGTATGGTACTGGCACAAAAACCAAAACATAGACCAGTGGAACACAGTAGAGAGCCAAGATATGGACCTGCAACTCTATGGTCAAATGCTCTTCGACAAAGCAGGAAAAAATATCCAGTGGAAAAAAAAAAACAGTTTCTTCAATAAATGGTGCTAGGGAAATTGGACAGCTATATGTAGAAGAATGAAACTTGACCATTCTCTTACACCATACACAAAGATAGACTTGAAATGAATAAAAGACCTCAGTGTGAGGGAGGTATCTATCAAAATCCTAGAGGAGAACATAGGCAGTAACCTCTTCAACATCAGCCACAGCAACTTCATTCAAGACATGTCTCCAAAGTCAAAGGAAACAAAAATGGAAATGAACTTTTGGGACTTCATCAAGATCAATAGTTTCTGCACAGCAAAGGAAACAGTCAACAAATCATCAAGACAACACCAAGAATTGGAAAAGATATTTGCAAATGACACTAAAGACCAAGGGCTGATATCCAAGATCTGTAAAGAACTCCTCAAATTCAACACTCAAAAAACAGATAATCAGGTCAAAAAATGGGCAGAAGACATGAACACATACTTCTCCAAAGAAGACATACAAATGGCTAATAAACACATGAAAATTGTTCATCATCACTAGCCATCAGGGAGATTCAAATCAAAACCACTTGAGATACCACCTTACACCAGTTAGAAGGGCCAAAATTACATGACAGTAACAACAGTGTCGGAGAGGATGTGGAGAAAGGGGTACCCTCTTATACTGTTGTTGGGAATGCAAGGTGGCACAGCCACTTTGGAAAACAGTGTGGAGATTCCTTAAGAAATGAAAAATAGAGCTACCCTATGACCCTGAAATTGCACTACTGGGTATTACCTCAAAGATACAGATGTAGTTAAAAGAATGGACATATATAACCTAATGTTCATAGCAGCAATGGCCACAGTCATCAAACTGTGCCCTTCAACAGACAAATGGATAAAGAAGATATGGCACATATATACAATGGAATATTATGCCCCCACCAGAAAGGATGAATACCAAATTGTTGTATCAACATGGATAGGACAGGAGGAGATTATTCTGAGTGAGATAAGTCAAGCAGAGAGAGTCAATTATCATATGGTTTCACTTACTTGTGGCGAATAAGGAATAACATGGAGGACATTAGGAGAAAGAAAGGAAAAGTGAATTGGAAGAAATAGAAAGGGAGAGATGAACCATGAAAGATTGTGAACTCTGGGGCACCTGGGTGGCTCAGTGGGTTAAAGCCTCTGCCTTCGGCTCAGGTCATGGTCCCAGGGTCCTGGGATCAAACCCCACATCGGGCTCCCTGCTCTGTGGGGAGCCTGCTTCCCCCCACCCTCTCTCTGCCTGCCTCTCTGCCTACTTGTGATCTCTGTCTGTCAAATAAATAAATAAAATCTTAAAAAAAAAAAAAAGACTGTGAACTCTGAGAAACAAACTGAGGGTTTTGGAGGGGAGGGGGGTGTGGAGTTAGGTGAGCCTGGTGGTGGGTATTAAGAAGGGCATGTATTGCATGGAGCGCTGGGTATGGTGCTTAAATAATGAATCTTGGAACACTGAAAAAATAAAATAAAAATTTTAAAAGTATATAAATAACAAATATGTTTTATTTGTTATTTTATTTATTTATTTGATAGAGACACAGCAAAAGATGGAACACAAGCAGGGGGAGTGGGAGAGTGAGAAGCAAGCTTCATGCTGAGCAAGGGCCAGACATGGGGCTCGATCCCAGGACTCTGGAATCAAAACCTGAGTCAAAGGCAGACACTTAACATCTGAGCCACCTATGCTCCCCCAAGATTTTATTCATTTATTTTAAGGATATACAGAGAAAGAGAGCACAGGCAGGGGGAGTGGCAGGCAGAAGGAGAGGGAGAAGAAGACCCTAGGATCATGACCTGAGCCAAAGGCAGATGCTTAACCAACTGAGTGACCCACATGGCCCCCTTGAAGCCTTTGACTTGAATTTGGGTTGGGACGCTGTGAGGAAGTTACCACTTGGCCAATAGAAAGGATAGTGATTCCCCCATTCCTGTCCCAAAGTGACCTCTATGTCATTAAAGGACCATACCTTGGAGAAGAGGAACTATAGAGATATTTTGAGCATTGAGGAACACATGATTCAAGTGACATTCTTACTCAGGAACCAAGAGCATCACCATGCCCTCCAGTACAGTGGGGATATCTGAATATCCCATCTACTAGAGATACAGCTTACACCAGATCTATAGGGGACATAGAATCACCCAGGGGTCATATTCCCATAACTGTCAGCAGAAACTGTCAGCAGTATGGAGATACTTGCTTATTGTTCTGGTGAAGCAGGCCAAGAAGTAAGAGTATGGGTAGTTGAAAAGGCCAACAGAAAGCCTCTGGAAGTATGTCTTATTCCATTTTTTCAAGATAGTAATTTATAAAATATTATTATTGTGGGAAAATAGTAGAGATTAGGGTTACACTTAATGATGTATTGGCATTAGTCCCCAACATGCCTGCCTTTATTTCTTTAATCTGGATTCTAAACAAAAACTACCAATAACAACAACCAAAGCACATGGATCCTGCCAGATGAACATGGACTATTACAAACTCAGACAAGTAGTATCTCAGTTGAAGCTGTTCTGCTTGAGTAGCATATTTTCTAGAGCACATTAATTACCATTATTTCAGTTAAACGCATAGAGCCATAAATCTGGTGAATGCACACTTTTCCATAATTATCAGCTGGCATATAGAGTATCAGATGCTGTTCACACTCACATAGAGTAAACAATAGTACATTTAAGGTGTTGCCCCAAAACTGTTTTTACTCTTCTTCATAGACAGCATTTCCTCAAGAAAACTGGACCATCCACATATTGTACAGATCCTAACAATGATATATTATATTGCTGACATTGATTTATTTGAACAAGTTGAACAAGAGGTGGAAGTACATCAAAGTCTTTAGTAAGACACGAAAGTTCCTGAGGATGGGGAACGCACCCTATAAAGAATCAGGGGCCCATCACACCAGTGCCCTAGGGATTCCCTAGTCTAGAACATTTTTAGATACCTCTAAAATATAAAATAAATTATCAAATGTCACAACTTTCATCCTTAAAAATTAATCACAACACTTCACTAGGATTATTCTGGTTCTGGAAGCACATATTCTACAACTGGAGAAATTGCTGTGACCCATTTTCAGGTGACCAAGAAAGAGGCTAGGTTTGAAAAATCAGAGAGAAGTGAGTGTTCTACATACTCCATATGAGGCAAACACTTCAGCCTTCGGAGCATATGACCCTGGATTAGTAGAACTACCTGTCATGAGAAAAAGAATAATAAAAACATCAGGTGAAATATTTGGCAAGGCGGAATTGCTCCCAAGACTCGTAGGAAGCTTGGAGATCTGAGCATGGGCATGAGGTGGACTGTAATGGATGTAGTGGTACCCTCCGTAATGCGCTTCTCTAGGACCGAACCATGCCTCCTCCAGCCGCTGAGTGTAACTAGCCAAAAGGTCTCCCCTCAATCACGTTGAGACTAACCCTTTTTAATGGGTTATGGTTTATGGGTTCATCCAAGCCCACCAACTCTCCTAGGTGTAACTTGCATTCAGAGACTGAATGATGAATAGTTACCAGGTTCTACCCCTCTCATCCCACTTCAGGACCCTGAGGGATCTTGTCAACTCTCGAGCCCATCATGGGAGTGTCTGCCTTGTTGCAACTGCCTCACCTTCTGCCTCTGAGCAATCATGCCTCCTTCTACTCCTACTACCTGGTTGCCCTGGAAGAGTTCCCCATAATCTTTGTGGAAAAGCTTACCATCTCAGAGTCAGGAAATTACTGTGACAAAGTCTGATAGCCCAGAAAATTTAGACCAGAGAATGGCTCCCTCCATCTACTCTCCAGCTGAAGGGAGGTGGAGATGAGAGTCCTAATAGACAGAGAGAATGGCATGTGCCATTCTGTGGATAGTAAATATTCAGCATATTTATGGGAGGGACGTGAATGCCTATGAAACATATCTGCAGCTAATAGAGGATAGTGGTAGAGGCATATCTTATTTTTCTGCACTTTGCTTTATTGCACTTCACAAATATTGCATTTTTATAAACTGAAGTTTTGTTGCAACCCTGCATTGAGCAAGTTTATTGGCACCATTTTTTCCAAACTTTGCTAACTTCATGTCTCTGTATCCCATTTTGTGTTTAATTCTCAGAATTTGTCAAACATGTTCATTATTATTATATTTGTTCTGGTGATCTGTGATCAGTGATGACTTATACTGCTATTGTAACTGTCCTGGTGCACCATAAACCCTGCCCATATAAGATGGAAAACTTAATCAAAAAATATGTGTTGATTGCTCCACCAACTAGACATTCCTCCATCTCTTTCCCTCGCCTCAGGCCTCCCCATTTCCTGATTCAGAACAAGATTAAAATCATGTCACTTAATAAACATACAATGGCCCCATGGTGCTCAAGTGAAATTAAAAACTGCACACCTCTGGGCACCTGGATGGCTCACTGGGTTAAAGCCTCTGCCTTCGGCTCAGGTCATGATCCCAGGGTCCTGGGATCGAGCCCCACATTGGGCTGCCTGCTCCTCAGGGAGCCTGCCTCCTCTTCTCTCTCTCTCTGCCTGCCTCTCTGCCTATTTGTGATCTCTATCTGTCAAATAAATAAATAAAATCTTAAAAAAAAAACTGCACACCTCTCACTTTAAATCATAATCTAAAAATTATTAAACTTCATGAGGAAGACTTGCCGAAAGCCAACAGAGGCAAATAACTAGGTCTCTTTTGCCAGTTAGTGAAGTTATGAGGGGAAAACAGTTATGAAGGAAATTAACAGTGCTATATCATTGATACACAAATGATAAGAAAGCAAAAGAGCCTTATCACTGGAGAAAGTGAGAATGGTCTGGACAGAAGATTAAAACATCCACAACATTCCCTTAAGCTAAAGCCTAATCCAGAGCAAGGCCCTAACTCTCTTCAAATCTATGAAGGCTAAGAGAGGTGAAGAAGCTGTAGAATGAAAAGTTTGAATTTAGCAGAGGTCAGTTCATAAGCCATAAGGAAAGAACCCATTTCTATAATATAAAAGTGCAAGGTGAAGCATCAAGCTTTGACGTGGAAGCTACAACAACTTATCCAGAAGATATAGCTAAGTCATCAAGGTGGCTACACTAAACAATGATTTTTCAATGTAGATGAAACACTCTTCAGTTGGAAGAAGATGCCATCCAGCACTTCCATAGCTAGAGAGGTGAAGTGAATGCCAGGCTTCAAAGCTTCAAAGACCAGGCTGACTCTCTCCTTAGGGATAATGCAACTGATGGCTTTAAATTGGAGCCAATGTTCATTAACCATTCCAAAAATCCTACGGCACTTAAGACTTATGCTAAATCTATTCTATCTGTGCTCTATAAATGGAACAACAAAAGCCTGGATGGCAGCACATCTGTTTACAATATGGTTTACTGAATATTTTAAACCCACTGTTGAGACCTACTGTGCAGAAGAACAGATCCCTTTCAGAATATTATTACTACTGCTCAATGACAATGAGCCTGGTCACCCAAGAGCTCCAACGGAGGTGTATAATGAGATTAATGTCGTTTCATAACTGCTAGCACAACATCCATAGTAATTTTGACTTTCAAGTCTTGTTACTGAAGAAATATGTTCTGTAAGGCTATAGCTGCCATAGAGAGTAATTCCTCTGATGGATCTGGGCAACGTAAGTGGACAACTTTCAGAAAGGATTCACCATTCTAGATGCTACTGAAAACATTTATGATTCATGGGAAGATATCAAAAGAGCAACATGAATAGGAGTTTGGAAGAAGTAGATTCCAACCTTCGATGGGCTCAAGGCTTTAGTGGAGGAAGTAATTGCAAATATAATAGCAATAGCAACAGAACTAGAATTATAAGTGGAGCATGAATATGTGACTGAATTGCTACAAACTTGTGATAGACTTGAATGGATGATGTGTTGCTTCTTATGAATGAGCAAAGAAATTGGCTTCTTGAGAGGGAAACTGCTCCTGGTGAAGATGTTATATTGCTTGTTGAGATGACAACAAAGGATTGAGAATATTACACAAACTTACTTATAAAGCAGTAGCAGGCTTTGAGAGCATTGACTCCAACTATGAAAGAAGTTCCACTGAGGGTACAATGCTAATGAACAGCACTGCATGCTATAGAGAAACCATTCATTTAAAAAAAAGTCAATTGAGGGGCGCCTGGGTGGCTCAGTGGGTTAAAGCCTCTGCCTTCGGCTCAGGTCATGATCTCAGGGTCCTGGGATCGAGCCCCGCATCGGGCTCTCTGCTCAGTGGAGAGCCTGTTTCCCTCTCTCTCTCTGCCTGCCTCTCTGCCTACTTATGATCTCTGTCTGTCAAATAAATAAATAAAATCTTTAAAAAAAAAGTCAATTGAGATTATGCTGAGTGAAATAAGTCAAGCAGAGAAAGTCAATTATCATATGGTTTCACTTATTTGTGGAGCATAACAAATAGCATGGAGGACAAGGGGAAATGGAGAGAAGGGAGTTGAGGGAAATTGGAAGGGGAGGTGAACCATGAGAGACTATGGACTCTGAAAAACAATCTGAGGGTTTTGAAGGGGAGCGGGGTGGGAGGTTGGGGGATCCAGGTGGTGGGTATTGGAGAGGGCTCGGATTGCATGGAGCACTGGGTGTGGTGCAGAAATAATGAATACTGTTACGCTGAAAAAATAAAAAATTTAAAAAATGAGTAATAACAATGTAAGCTCCGTGTTTAGATATGGAATATAAGTATTAAATATCAAAAAAAAAATACAGTGGAAGATTGGCCTTAAAAAGGTGACACATGGTGCAAGCTGGATGAACCTTGAAGACATGATGTTAATAAATCAGTTACAAAGGAAAAAAAAAAGTCAGTTGACAGGGCAAACTTCCTTATTGTCTTATTTTAAGAAATTGGGACACCCCAACCTTTAGCACCCACCACCCTTGTCAGTCACCAGCCATCAACACTGATGCAAGACCCTCCACCAGCAAAAAGATGACTCACCTAAAGCTCATATGGTGGTTAGCATTTTTTTTTAGCAACAATGTGTTTTTTAATTAGGGTAATTAAGAGATTTGGACTTGCCTTATGACAGATGACTCAGAATGATGTCACTGATGTGAGCCTGGACCCTGAAAAATCCAAGGTATCCCAAAACACCCTTGATTCTGACACAAATTGACACAGTCTCCAAGACCACCTCAGTCTTGAAATTCCCTAGGTAGACTCAGATAACTCACTGAAACCTGTTGCATCCATAGATATGGCTTATTACAAAAAAAGATAAAGATGAAAATCAGCCAAAGGATAAGGCAACATGGGCTGGGGCTAGGAGGATTCCAAGCAAAAGCTTCCAGTTGTCTTCTCCCAGTGGAGTCATAGGCACTGATAACTTCTCCTGGTACCAATGTTGGATACTATGAATGGGGCACTGCAAACGAAGAAAGCTCACCCAACCCAGTTATCCATTGTGGGGATGGTAGGGCAGTATGCTTAGTCTTATAGACTTGCTTGAAAATTTAGCTGACTAATCTCCCCAATTCACAATAAAAGCTTTAATCCTTAGTCTTTGGTGGTATTCTTTCTTAAAGTTCTCTAAAGTCAATTATTGAAATCTGACTTAAACTAGCTGTTAATTCAATGTAAGGCTCAAATTCCTAACTTCAGTAGAGTCACCTGGTCATGAAACAATTCCTTTAATCACTCAAAACACTCAGATAGGAAATTGAGACTATATAACACTACAATTGACACTAGGATGGCATCTCAACAACTGGAGAAAGAAGTACAAACAGGAATGAGCCAAGAAGAGACAAGCAATGAATGTAGAATGACCTGCCAAATACAGTTGCAATGACAAAAAGGTAATCAATAGTTATTTGTTAAATGAATGAGACTTCACACCCTCAGGACAAGGAGGCCAGCAGGGGCACTGTGGATCTTCTCAGAGGACTGGCAGGAACTCAAGTGGTTCCAATTTAATGGACACTGTGTAAAATTTCAGAGCAGCTGTTTCCTCCCAAGGAGTAAATCCACAGCACACAGCCACCCCTGGCCTGTCCCCTGCCCTCCCACCCATCCCTGACAGTGTAGCTGCTGTCAGAGTTGAGGAACTATGCAGTGGACCGGGAGATAGAGGGCTCAGATTTGCATAATGCAACATTCAAACACACCCCCTTCCCACAGAAGCCCAGGAGGAGATAAAGAGCCATCAGAGAGTCTACCTTCAGCTCTGGGGCAAAGGGTCCTTCCAACATCTAAACCATGACCTCGATCTTCTCCTCCTCCTCCCTCTCCTCACCCAATTCCCAGGTTCATGGAGATTTCAGAGGCCACCCTTGGCGGGGGGATCCCTCTGCCTTTATTCTTCATTCCTAACATGTGTCTATTTTCATTTCAGGGACCGGTGCTGAGGCGGTGGTGACTCAGGAGCCCTCACTAACTGTGTACCCAGGAGGGACAGTCACTCTCACCTGGAGCACTGGAGCAGTCACCAATGCTCACTATCCATACTGGTTCCAGCAGAAGCCTGGCCAATCCCCTAGGACATTGATTTTTTTTTCACTTTTTTTTTTAAATTTTATTTTTTATAAACATATATTTTTATCCCCAGGGGTACAGGTCTGTGAATCGCCAGGTTTACACACTTCACAGCACTCACCATAACACATACCCTCCCCAATATCCATAACCCCACCCCCCCTCTCCCAAACCCCCTCCCCCCATCAACCCTCAGTTTGTTTTGTGAGATTAAGAGTCACTTATGGTTTGTCTCCCTCCCAATCCCATCTTGTTACATTATTCTTCTCCCACCCCCTTAACCCCCCATGTTGCATTTCCTCTCCCTCATATCAGGGAGATCATATGATAGTTGTCTTTCTCCCATTGACTTATTTCGCTAAGCATGATACCCTCTAGTTCCATCCACGTCGTCGCAAATAGCAAGATTTCATTTCTTTTGATGGCTGCATAGTATTCCATTGTGTATATATACCACATCTTCTTTATCCATTCGTCTGTAGATGGACATCTAGGTTCTTTCCATAGTTTGGCTATTGTAGACATTGCTGCTATAAACATTCGGGTGCACGTGCCCCTTCGGATCACTACGTTTGTATCTTTAGGGTAAATACCCAGCAGTGCAATTGCTGGGTCATAGGGTAGTTCGATTTTCAACATTTTGAGGAACCTCCATGCTGTTTTCCAGAGTGGTTGCACCAGCTTGCATTCCCACCAACAGTGTAGGAGGGTTCCCCTTTCTCCGCATCCTCGCCAGTATCTGTCATTTCCTGACTTGTTAATTTTAGCCATTCTGACTGGTGTGAGGTGATATCTCATTGTGGTTTTGATTTGTATTTCCCTAATGCCGAGTGATATGGAGCACTTTTTCATGTCTCTGTTGGCCATCTGGATGTCTTCTTTGCAGAAATGTCTGTTCATGTCCTCTGCCCATTTCTTGATTGGATTATTTGTTCTTTGGGTGTTGAGTTTGCTAAGTTCTTTATAGATTTTGGACACTAGCCCTTTATCTGATATGTCATTTGCAAATATCTTCTCCCATTCTGTCAGTTGTCCTTTGGTTTTGTTCACTGTTTCCTTTGCTGTGCAAAAGCTTTTGATCTTGATAAAATCCCAATAGTTCATTTTTGCCCTTGCTTCCCTTGCCTTTGGTGATGTCCCTAGGAAGATGTTGCTGCGGCTGACGTCGAAGAGGTTGCTGCCTGTGTTCTCCTCAAGGATTTGGATGGATTCCTTTCTCACATTGAGATCCTTCATCCATTTTGAGTCTATTTTCGTGTGTGGTGTAAGGAAATGATCCAATTTCATTTTTCGGCATGTGGCTGTCCAATTTTCCCAACACCATTTATTGAAGAGGCTGTCTTTTTTCCATTGGACATTCTTTCCTGCTTTGTCGAAGATGAGTTGACCATAGAGTTGAGGGTCTATTTCTGGGCTCTCTATTCTGTTCCATTGATCTATGTGTCTGTTTTTGTGCCAGTACCATGCTGTCTTGATGATGACAGGTTTGTAATAGAGCTTGAAGTCCGGAATTGGGATGCCACCAACTTTGGCTTTCTTTTTCAATATTCCTTTGGCTATTCGAGGTCTTTTCTGGTTCCATATGAATTTTAGGATTATTTGTTCCATTTCTTTGAAAAAAATGGATGGTACTTTGATAGGAATTGCATTAAATGTGTAGATTGCTTTAGGTAGCATAGACATTTTCACAATATTTATTCTTCCAATCCAGGAGCATGGAACATTTTTCTATTTCTTTGTGTCTTCCTCAATTTCTTTCATGAGTACTTTATAGTTTTCTGTGTATAGGTCCTTGATGAACACAGATGCAAAAATTCTCGCCAAAATACTAGCCAATAGGATTCAACAGTACATTAAAAGGATTATTCACCACGCCCAAGTGGGATTTATTCCAGGGCTGCAAGGTTGGTTCACATCCGCAAATCAATCAATGTGATACAACACATTAATAAAAGAAAGAACAAGAACCATATGATACTCTCCATAGATGCTGAAAAAGCATTTGACAAAGTACAGCATCCCTTCCTGATCAAAACTCTCAAAGTGTAGGGATAGAGGGCACATACCTCAATATTATCAAAGCCATCTATGAAAAACCCATGGCAAATATCATTCTCAATGGAGAAAAACTGAAAGCTTTTCTGCTAAGGTCAGGAACATGGCAGGGATGTCCGTTATCACCACTGCTATTCAACATAGTACTAGAAGTCCTAGCCTCAGCAATCAGACAACAAAAGGAAATTAAAGGCATCCAAATCGGCAAAGAAGAAGTCAAACTATCACTCTTCGCAGATGATATGATACTCTATGTGGAAAACCCAAAAGACTCCACTCCAAAACTGCTAGAACTTGTCCAGGAATTCAGTAAAGTGTCAGGATATAAAATCAATGCACAGAAATCAGTTGCATTTCTCTATACCAACAGCAAGACAGAAGAAAGAGAAATTAAGGAGTCCATCCCATTTACAATTGCACCCAAAGCTATAAGATACCTAGGAATAAACCTAACCAAAGAGACTAAGGACATTGATTTTCAACACAAACAGCAAACACTCCTGGATCCCTGCCCGATTTTCAGGCTCCATCCTTAGGGGCAAAGCTGCCCTGACCCTCACAGGGGCCCAGCCTGAGGATGAGGCTGAGTACCACTGCTGGCTGGTACATGATGGTGTTAGGCACAGTGGTAGATTCAGATGAGAAATCAGGACAAAAACGTGTTCTAGTCCTTGTGGTAAAGAGATTGCATGATCAGACACACCAACTCTCAAGCAGCCTAAATGCGGACCATGTATCGAAGGTGAAGGGAAGGGTCTGGATTGACTCCTCTAACTACCTTAGCTGAAGTGGAAGAAATACATGAATGATTTGGAAGGAACTGATTCAGGAAAAGCAAAATCCAGTTATCTCATAACCCAAAAGGAATAGTGACAACTGGATCATATCTAAGGGTTGAGATCAAACACATTTCCTCCTAAAAAGAGCACCCTCCATGATGTACTTTGCTGGTTAATTGCAGAGAGAAAAAACACTCTGTATTTATTTATAAATAAATATAAAAATAAGTAACATTTATTTAATTGGGTTGCATTTAATGTAGCATAAAATAAAAAGTATTAAAAATTATGAAAATTTTCAAAAAGGTCCTTTATGCTAAAACTTTACTAATATTAATGTAACTACAATCAATCATTTTAAACTATACTTCTGAATTTGAATGCATTCTTTAATTTTTGTTCTCAATGTTTCCACAATTGTTATCAAAATTTACACTCGTATTTCTGTATTTTATACACAGGTCCTGCCATATAAGATTAATGTAGTAGCTTCCCACTTATTAAAAAATATACAAGGGGTACCTGAGTGGCTCAGTCAGTGGATTATGGGTCTGACTCTTGATTTTAGCACAGATCATGAGCTGAGAGTCCTGGGATGGAGCCCTGTGTTGGGCTCCTCACTCAGCGGGGAGTCTGCTAGAGATTCCCTCTCTCTCCTTCTCCCTTTGCCCTGCTGCCCTTTAAAATAAATAAATCTTTGAAACATGTATATAAATATTTGAAAGACTGTTTAATATTATTTTGATTTCAGCACTAATGCAATATTATAGCACTTAGGTAATTCCAAATGTTTACTAGCCAAATAAAGGAGTGATGTTATATAATTAATCTTATTATTAATAAAACATTCCTGGTCATTTCTATAGATTTTGTGAGATCAGAGGGACATGCCTGCCATTGTCAATGGGAAGCCTCAAGTCATTACTCCTGACTATACAATGCACCAAATAGGAAAACAGGAAGTTAGTTGCTGCATATGTTTATTGGAAGCAGAATAGTGTGACACATTTGGGACAGTGCATAGCCAAAACCACACCATTGTCTTTAAGCCTGTATTAGACCAGTATTTCTCAAACTTTAATGTATTAGTCACCTGAGGACTTTATAAAATGTGGATTCTGGTTCAATGGGCCTGGAGTGAGGGCAGAGAATCCACATTTCTAAAAGCTTCCTGCCCCATAAATCCACGTGTATGTTTTAATAATAGGAAATCTGCATGAATAGTATAAATAAGGAGAATCATTGGCAGACAAGAACCTAAGAGAACTCTGACATAAAGAACAAATGAGTTTACATTATAGAAGCATTATCCCACCCCTACCCCAGCCCTCCATGCATGGATCCTGCCAGGATAAAAGAGGCTCCTCTTTCTTTAAGAACAAAAAACAAAAGCAAAAAAAATAAAAAACAAACAAACAAACAAAACCCTGTATTCCCTGGAGATCCTGCCCAATCTCCCTATTGGCTTCTCCTCCAGTCCCATTTTGAAGTGCAGACTATTCCCTATCTCTGATACAGACAGACTGCTCTTCTAAGTTCATGGCTCCCTCTCCCTTTCCCGCCAACCTTCTCATATCTTCCTCTGCAGTTAATCACCAAGGCCTTTGTATCAGGAAAGCCACTGCCATTTGTCCAGATCTTTGCTACTTGGAAGTGGACACTTAACATTCTTTCCTCCTTGAACATCTCTATTCCTGCACTTAGACCCCTAAGTGTGCTTATTCTCTTTTGTTCACCTCAGCCAGTATTTTCTCTTTCTAGTTCCCCCAGGACCCCCCTCATTTTCTAGTGAATTCAGTGAACCACACAAACATGTTAATTTATCCTCCCAAATACTCAACACGCTGACCTATGAGGAATCAGGTAAGAAGAGAAACTTCGATATGAACAACCTGGGAGGGTCTGTCTAATGGTTGAACTCTCAGCTGGGAAACCAGACACCTGTGACCCTGCCTCTGTTTTGTTCTTAGGGGCCCAGCGGCTGTGTCTTCCCAGAGTCACTAAGGAGTCACTGACCATACCCTCCCCATCTCCAACCAGCTCGACCTCAAGATGAATGTCTGAGCTCCATGCCCCATGTGAGGAGGCATAACCAGGGATAGCAGAATATATTTACAGAATCCTCTTCCTCTGCAGGGGTTGGGAAGGGAATAAGAGAGACTGGAGGCTGTTTGCCCTATTGTATGACAAGAGACAGATTTCTGGGGCATCTTCACTGTGGCTTGGATCCTTTTGTTCTTCACTTTAATCATTACCCTGATAGTTGGAGAATGGACATCAGGAGCTAGCACTGGGAGGGCCTCGGGCTCTGTATCACTCTCTTGGTCCACTGACCTGGCTCATTCACCTTCTGTCACTCTCCCATCTGAACATTCACATTTACTGAACATGTGACATGCCAGGCTCAGGCCCATAGTTCCAGATACAGCATAGACAAGATAGACAGGGTCCCTATCCTCATAGGGCTGACACCTTGTGCAGCTGACAAAGGGATTCATCACTTTCCTTCATTCCTATTCACTGACATTTATTTGAAAAGTCACTTTTCATATGGCGAGAAAGAGCTGGTTACTCACTATTGAGTGAAAGCTCTGAGAGGGTCCCAGACAGAGTATTCTACAGAGCACACAGAATGCTTTTGGGATGTACTTGCACACTCAAGAAGCTATGCGTAAGAAGAACTCAGTAACACCTTCTTTGTCCCACAAACCTTTGGCTGCTTGTCCCATTCTCCCTAGCTCTTGGTGGAAATTTGACAAAGTCCAAGCAAATGAAGTACAATTTAACTGCTCTGTAGGACTACTGGAAGTCTTCTTTTAAAAGACAGATTAGCTCTGCTTTTGGTATATCTATATAAGCTCCAACTGTACAGAACCTTAGCAGATACCAACTATGCTTTCTGGAAAAATAAATTTTAAAACAATTGTCTGGGGGCACCTGGGTGGCACATTCAGTTATGCATCCAGCTCTAGGTTTTGGCTTAGGTCACGATCTCGGTGTCATGAGATTGAGCCCAGCATCAGGCTCAGCACTTGGCGTGGAGTCTGTTTAAGATTCCCTTTCTCTCTGCCCTTCCCCCTCCTCTCTCAAATAAATAAATCTTAAAAAAAAAATAAAAAAAAAACAATAAAGCAACTATCGGAACACTTGACAGTGAAGAAAATGCAGGAAGTTCTGGATAGAAATTTATATTTTTTAACAGGTATAGTAAAACAGAGTTCCCAATTTTTATGGCTTTTAGGCTGGAGTTACTATGGATTGACATGGCTAAAACTCTTAAAGTAAACCCAAGGTCTATCTGTCTTAAAAAAGCAATCAATCAACAGACTTCAGGGAAAACACAGCCACTGAAAAAGATGCAGGGAGTTCTATAAAGAGAGCCACAGAGGGGGAAACTAACATTTGTGTATAATTTTTGCCTAACTCTCTAGCTCATCTCTGAACGAGGCATGTGGTTAGGCAGTTCCCAAGAAGCCTAAATAAGGACAAAAGGATTGACTGACATTTGAGTTACCTACCATCCAAGAGATAGGCTCTTCAGTGTCAACCCAACCAAACTTTTGCCTGTTATAAAAAATCAAAATTACTGGGGCACCTCCTGGGTGGCCCAGTCGGTTAAGCATCTGCCTTTGGCTCAGGTCATGATCCTGGTGTCCTGGGATCAAGTCCTGCATCGGGCTTCTTGCTCAGGAGGGAGTCTGCTTCTCCCTCTGTCTGATGTTCCCTCTCCTTGTGTTCTCTCTATACTGGACAGAAAAAAAAAAAAAAAAAAAAAATATATATATATATATATATATATATATATATATATATATATATTCTCTAAAAAACATCAAAATTACTTAGAGGACTATAATGGATCTGACATCAATGCAATCCATCATTCATAAAGTTCCAAATACAATCTCAAATTATTCAACATCAAAGAAACATGGTTAGTGAGTTTGAGGATCTAACATTGATGGAAGAAAAGGGCAATAAGTGCTGTGACAAGAGGACAGTAACACACAAAAGCTTTGTTTGGGCAGCACTTAGAAAGGTCAGGTGAGCAGAGAGGTCCCTCACAGCTGTAAACCTTCCAGAAAGAGTGACACTGGGCCAACACCCAAAAAAAGAAGGAAAAGAATTCCCAGGTAGGAAGAGAATCAGAGAAGGGCTTACAAGTCTCAGAGAGGCCTTTCAGCAGCACAGCCTCTGGGTCAGACAGCTACAAAGCAGTTTGGGGTCTTTAAGAGGGCAAGGATTTTTCTCATCAAGGCTAGCAGATGTCAAGTGCAGTTTCATGGGGCATGCAAAGCAGACAGGCTCTAAATGGTGAGATACATGCTCATTTGGTCTATATTTAAAGCAATTGGATGTGTAAAAAATTTATTTTGGTGCAGGCTGGGTAATGGCCATAGTCTGCACCTGAAGGGGAAAAAAAAAAAAAAAAAAAAAGCATGGGGGCCAATATACAGAGCCCATCCTTAATCTATCTGTATAAAACTGGATTCTAACAAGTAGAACGCAAAAGTAATAGGATGTGAACACTGATACTAGGTTACAAAAAGCTAGTGCCTTGTCTTTGTTGCTCTCTCTTGCTTTCTCTTGGATCACTTGTCTTGTGGGAAGTAAAATACTGTGCCCAACACAACCTCATGGAGAAGCCCACATGGGAAGCTACCAATACCTACCAATAGCCACGAGAGAAAGAAGATCCTAGTGCTCCAGCCAAGCCTTCAGCTATCCATGGCTTCTACTGATAGCTCACCTACAACTAAACACTAAGCACTTTAGCAACCTCTCAATTCTTATTGGTTCCACTCCCAGTGCCCAACTCACATCATCTTCACATCACAGATATCATTTCTTATTTTAGGTCCAGGTTGATATATATTCTTTTATTCGTCCTTTCTTCCCTCCCTTCCTTCTTCCCTTCCTCTCTCTCCCCCTTTCTTTCTTCCTTTCTTCCTTTTTACCTTTTACCCTTGCTTTATTAGATAATAAATTCATAAATTAACTTGTTATGCTTTATTCTTATGTCTTTTACACTTCTTTACTTACTGATCTGTTCAACAAGTATTTATGAGTACCCACTATGAGTTGGGCTACATTCTAGCCACTAAGGACACAGATCAATAACCTTATGGAGAATATGTTTCAGGGAGAGCAGAAAGATAAATTGTGTAGCATGTTAGAAAGTGATAAGCGCTATGGATAAAAATAAAACAGAAAATGGGAATAAAGAATGACATGAGGATGTAATTTTAAATAATCTGATCAATAGGCCACACTAAGATGATATTTGGCAAAATTTTTAGGAGGTTAGGGAGGAAACTATGCAGGGCATGGAGAACCATTGTAAGTCTTTTGGTGCAACAAATTATTTCAATCCTTTGTTTCCATTATTTTTCCTTATTTTATATTTGATAGCATTACACTTGTTTTAAATCTTTATGTTCTAGGGGCACCTAGCTGGTTCAGTCAGTAGAGCATGCAACTCTTGATCTCTGGGCCTTGAGTTCAAGCCCCATGTGGGGCATGGAGCCTACTTAAAATTTAAATTTAAAAAAATTGAAAAAATTCTAACTCATGTTGTTAAAATGTTGAGTTGATGCCTCTTTTCATAGTGTATATGTTTCTACGTGTCTTTTTATTTTTGTGACCATTCTACAAGGATATCAGCTATTTAGGTTAGAAAGGTGTAAGGAGAAGGCACTGAAGTGCCACTTCTATGAATTAAGTAAGGGAGAGTGATCTAATCAGGAACCGAGCCCAGGGCTTATAGTGCAGTAGAGTCCATCCACTATCTTCCACTGGTTTTGTCCCATCTACCTGTTAGATTCTACCATTCCCTATGTCCCTTTCTCTCCTGCTAACATTGTTTATTACAACCTGCTCATCTTTTTTCCTTACAAATTTAGGGCCTAGAGAAGGATGAGTAATGGAAGAAATACTCAAACACTGCCTGCTGTGCTGCTAATATCAGCTGCCCCATTTTTAGGCTGCAAATCCAGCTTGGCCTGAGCTGGGTTTTTTGTTTTGTTATTTGTCTCTCAGTGGTGAAGTACAAGCAGCAATCCAACTAGAACATAAAGGGGGGAGAGAAAGAAGCCAAACTTAAAAGCTATTTTGCCAACTCTTGCTCTCTAAGTCCTCTCTCTTTAAGTCCTATGCCCCAAGATGATGCTTTCTAGATGTAAACAAGATCTCTATGCCCGGATTCCCAGTCCCTCTTCCCTTTTATTTTTTTTTAAAGATTTTATTTATTTGACAGATAGAGATCACAAGTAGGCAGAGAGGCAGACAGAGGGTGAGGGGAAGCAGGCTACCTGCTGAGCAGAGAGCCAGATGCAGAGCCCGATACCCTGGGATCATGACCTGAGCCGAAGGCAGCAGCCCACCCACTGAGCCACCCAGAGGCCCCCCTCTTCCCTTTTAAACAAAAACAAAACCATTATTTCCACAGATTTGTGCTTGCTCCTCCTTCTGAGCTCTTTCAATAGAGGAGTGGGGGTTGTGGCTTGCTACTCTGAAAGTATGCACGCGTGTGTGCGCGCGCACACACACACATACACACCCCCCATTCATTTTTCAGATATCTGCAGAAGGACTTCCCTGGCTGTTACCTCCTCAAGTGCTCTGGTTAATGATGTCAGGAAGTAGCTTCTAAGTGACAACTTCACGGGTACATTTTACTTTTCATCTAACTTGCCCCCTTACTATCCACTAAAAGTACTGACATCTTCCTTCTTGAAAACATCTTCTTCTTCAGTGTTTTCCTAAACTACAAGTATGCTCCACACACTTCTCCCTTCAAAAGTCACATACACAATCTAAGACATCAAGTCCAAAAGCCTAACTGAAATATTCTCAGCCCTTTTTAGCATTTGTGACCCAAAATCTCAGCCCCATCAGTCAAGCTACTTCCAGTTTTGGATAACACATTTCTTTCTTTTCCCTAATACTTTATGTAGAATGATCTCCCATCCGGAATGCATCATCTGACCAACCCCACCCCTCTGCCTAGCATTCCCATTATGTCTATCTCCATGCTGGTCTTTCTCAAAGGTCAAATTTCATTCAGAATTTTACCTCCTCTGGAAAGTGTCCCTTGACTTCTCCAGACAGATTTACCCCACTTATTCAAGTGTTGTGATAACATATTTCTGAGCTATATATTTTCCCAGTCTTTTCTCAAATAGACTATAAACCCAAGAGGGTGGAATTTGTTCCCAAATAATTTTCTGTTTGTAATAAAAATTTTATGAAGTTGAATGAATGAATGAATGAATGAATGAATATTTAAATCCTTTAGATTCCAAAGACCCTATCACATCAGCACCTCCATGACTGGAATCATCTTGATGGACCCCAGGAAAATCCAAGCAATCATAACCTCTAATATTAGAGATGGTCCAGAAGTGGTTGTGCTGCAAGACTGTAAACTCCTTCATGACAGGATCTGTTGCCATTCTGCTTTCTGATATATTCTTCCTGGTACCTAGAAGAATGTCTCCAATATAGGAGCTGATGAGTTTTCATCCAGTGAGTGAACTCAGGCATGAATGTATTCTTGAATGGAAGGTTCCCCCCAAAGAAATATCCATCAATGTTTTCAGCGGAAAACTCTGCCTACAAGGGTGAAGAAAGAGTTCAGGACTAGGTGTGTGAATCCTTGGCCTAGGAAAAAATCTTTTCTTTTGTGCCACCCTCAAAATATCTTAACATCCAAATCTTAAAAAGGCTTCATCAAAAACGACAATAGTCAGGGCCTGAGTGGTTCCAAGTGTTTATTTAATTCCTCTAATCTTTATGTATTTCCATCACTGCCAGCAATTAACATGTATTTCTTCCATGATAAAAAAAAAATGACAAAACTACAGAGATGGACAGACTGCATTAAGGTTGCCAGGGAACAAAGATGGGAGAGGTATGCAAATGTAAAGGGGTAGCATGAGGTGATTCCTTTGTCATGCTGGAATAATTCTGTATTTTGACTGTGGTAATGGTTACACAAATGTAAACTAAAGATAAAATTATGTAGAACTAACTACACACACATCCCATACACACACAAAAGAATGCATGTAAAATATGGTGAGAACTAGACAAGGGCTGTAGTCTAGTTAACAGTACTATACCAATATCAAGTTCTGTATTTGAAATTGTTTCATGTATATAAGATATCACCAATGTGGGAAGCTGAATGAAGGGTACTTGGGACTCCATGTACTATTTTTGCAACTTCTTGTGACCATAAGATTATTTTAAAATAACTTTTTATAGGAAGATTTTTTTTAATTAGTGTTTTGCGAGAAAATATAATCCAAAACGTGGAAATCCAACAAAAAGGTAATTGTATGACTCTGGAATATCACACTAGAGATTTTTTTAAATGGTTCCATCCGACCTCAAAAACTTGTTTAATTTTATTTGTCTAAGAATGGGTAAGGATCCAGATATTTTATAACTGGTACATTTACATTAGCATATAGAAAACAGATTGGAAAAATCTAGAGGGCACCTAGATGGCTCAGTCGGTTGAGCATCTGCCTTCAGCTCCTGTTGAGTCCCGCATTGGGCTACCTGCTTGACGGGGAGCCTGCTTCTCCCTCTCCCTTTTCCTGCTGCTCCTCCTGCTTAAGCTCACTTGCTCTCTCTCTCTCACTTTCTGCCAAATAAATAAATTAATTAAAAAAAAGAAAAAGAAAAAGTAGAAAAGATAATACCAAGGGTTATAGTTTTAGGATTTCTAACCAGCTTTGTATTTAATTTAGCAGATCTACTTTAGCTATCTTATTTCAACATTTTCCCTGCTGACTATATAAATGTTACTCTGAAAATAAATTAAATAAATACATACATACATAAATACATACATAAATGTTACTCTGTCCTTGTTGAATGAGCTTTGCCATTCTGGTTGCTCATTAATGGGATAGTTAAATTAGGCATGTGCTTACTGTTTATATGATAACTGTGTTTTCAGTAATATGAAAATTATGCTTTCACAGTACTTGAATGTACCACTGAAATGCATTAACCTCATGAAAAATCCCTGGGATAGCCCCTATGTCAAAGAACAACATGACAAGCATGCTTTCAAGATCTTTAACGTTTCCCTGAACTTTGTGATTCATGAAGGTTTAATTGATACATGGAAAATCTTACTCATTTTCAGAGCTTGTACATGCCAAAGCCTGATGATCTAACACATGCCTACTGTTCATGCAGAATTATATGCATCCTCTCCCAGAAAGTGCCAATTTGTGTGTTATATTTTAATGATGTATTATTAAATAAAAAGTAAAATATATGTTACTGGAAACTTTCTTCTTAAAAAGGTGTTAAAATATTACCTTAAAAAAGTCTGTGAAATATTTTTGTGGAAGGGACAAATCTCCCCTAATGTTCTTCATCGACGTCAATCCTGAATTAAATCAGAAATTTTATTCTGGTTCAAAAA
This sequence comes from Lutra lutra, assembly GCF_902655055.1. Lineage (NCBI taxonomy): Eukaryota > Metazoa > Chordata > Mammalia > Carnivora > Mustelidae > Lutra > Lutra lutra. The sequence goes on along the minus strand of NC_062289.1, from coordinate 68,246,757 downwards.
AAAAAACAGTGAGGAAGACGTAAATTTGGAAAGAAAGAAGGGAAAACTGTCTCAATATTTTTAAGATATTAAATATCTCCAAATTGAAAGACATTCAAACCGATTTCAAAATTTCAATGGGTTGGCAGAAATTATTAAATGATTTTAAAGTTACACAAAAATCTAAAGGACCTAGAATAGTTCTAGTAATCTTGAAACTTTCTATAAAACTATAATAATCAAGACCATGTGGTATGGGTGTTTCAAAAATAAACCAACACTTTATATTATATTGTATACTTTAAATTAGCTAAGACAATGTATCTTAAGTATTCTCACTACATACACACAAAAAGTTAATTATGTGAGATGATAGAATCATTAAAGTACTTAATCATGGACATCTTTTCACAATGTATACATATACCAAATCATCACATTGTACACTTTAAATATATACAATTTTAGGGGCGCCTGGGTGGCTCAGTGGGTTAAGCCTCTGCCTTCAGCTCAGGTCATGATCTCAGGGTCCTGGGATTGAGCCTCACATTGGGCTCTCTACTTGGCGGAGAGCCTGCTTCCCCCTCTCTCTCTGTCTGCCTCTCTGCCTACTTGTGATCTCTCTCTCTGTCAAATAAATACATAAAATCTTTAAAAAAATAAAAAAATAAATATATACAATTTTATTTGTCAATTATACCTCAATAAAGTTGGAGAAATAAAAAAAAACAACATATTTACAAGTGTTACAAGTTACAAGTGTGACTACTTGATTTTTCAACAAAGCTACCAATGAAAATCAAAGGAAAAAAGTGCTTTTAATAAATATACTAGAACAACTGGATATTTGTGTCAGAATAGGAAAAAAAAGGAATTCTGACTCCCTAACTCACACCAAATACAAAATTAATTCAATATGGATTATGGAACCAAATGTGAAAGCCAAAACAATAAAGACTGAGGTAGAAGAGAGAGAGAGAGAGAGAGAATATTTTTATAAGCTTGCCATCGACAAGGCACAAAGATACCAAGAATACAAGAAAAAAAATGATATATTGGACTTCATAAAAAGTAAAGCTTCTGGGGCACCTGGCTGGCTCCATCAGTAGATGTGACTCTTAATCTCAGGGTCATGAGTTGGAGTCCCATGTTGGGCATAAAACTTACTTTAAAAAAAAAAAAAAGTAAAAGCTCTGATCATCCAAAGATACTAAGAAGAAAGTGAAAGGCAAGCTACAATTGTAGGGGAAAAATTAAAAGAATTTTAAAAATATTTGTTAGTTGAATGAATGAACAGATGACCTTTCATTCTCCCTATCTCCCATCACCTCACCGTTTACATTCTCTTGAAGAAGCCCTCATGAAGCTCTCATGTGGCACTGTGCATTCCCTCAGAAGTTTAAGCACAGTCTGAAAGAAACTCAGAGCTCCAAATTGAAAGGGTTCTGGACTCAGTGGCCCAATAAAAGGTTGTTTCATCAGGTAAATTAGTCTTCTGGCAAGGGAGCTGCTTTTTGAGCTGAGGACACAGTCAAGGGGCTAGTAAAAGGAATCTATTGAGTATTTTGCATTTTTTTTTATTAAGTAGCTATATTTCTTCTTTATGAAATAGCCACATTTTTTTTTCTTTACAATAATCTCATGTTAGTGCATTAGAGATTGCTTTTAGTAATCTTTAGAAACACCGGAGTGGTTCAGTGGGCTGAACACCCACCTCTTCATTTTGGCTGAGGTCATGATCTCAGGGTCCTGAAATTAAGCCCCACATCTAGCCCCATTCTGAGCCTTGCATAAGGCTCTGCACTCAGTGTGGAGTCTGCTTGTCCCTCTCCCTCTATTCCTCCCCGACTCACACACTTTCTCTCTAATAAATAAATAAAATCTTTAAAAAGAAACACTCCAGAAAAAAAGTTTTTAATTAGTCTTTTCATGATTTTAGGTAATCATTTTGTCAACTTATATGCCATAAGACATTGTGAAATTGTTACATTTTCAAAAACAAAAAAGCAAGGTGAGGAAAACTGTATCATATAAATCCACTATCTTAAAAAAAAGTAGAAAAAATAAATTATCTAGAAGGCTAAAAAGGAATCTGAGAATTGTTAAACTTTTTGATATTTGAAGAATGTGAATTAATTACATATTCAAAGTTTTTAAACTAATGTACTTACCCCTAAAAAAATCTCATCTCAGGCTGCCAGTGTCAGCCAAAACAGCAAACTGGAGAGTGAGAAGGTAACACTGTGACCATTAACAGTTTTATCTGCATTTCCTGTGGAATATCACAAAAAAGTCTAGCATTCCCTTCTCCCTGAAGTACCCCCAAGATTGCCCCCAAGGATTCCCTACCCCCTGGTATTCCTGCCTACATGTGGTCAACTTCCATATTATATCAAGATTGGTCTTTGTAACCAACAGTATACAACAGAAGTAATGTTATTCATCTCCCAGGTAGGTTGCAGCTTCCTCCTTGCTCTCCTTGCTCTTCCTTGCACTCACTCTGCTAGAAGCCAGCTGATATCACACAAGGAACATATGACAAGGAACTGAGGCCTCCTGCCAATAGCCATGTAAGTTTAGAGGTTGATTGCTTAGTCCATCCAAGCTACTGTAACAAAATATACAGATGGGTAGCTTATAAACAAGAGAAATTTGCTGCTCATAGTTCTGGAGGCTAGAAGTCCAAGAGCAGGGTATCACCATGGTCAGGTGAGGTGAGGCTTTTTGTATCTTTGCATGGTGGAAAGGGCTAGGGAGTCTGCAAGATCTTTTATAAAAACACTAATCCCTCTCAAGAGGGCTGCACCCTCATGACCTAATCACTTCCCAAAGGCCCCATCTACTAATACCAACACTTTGGGGGCTTAGGATTTCAATATGAACGTTGGGGAACAAAAACATTCAGACCATATCATTGATCCTCCAGCCCCAGTTAAGCCTTCAGATGCTGGAGCTCCAGCCAACACCTTAACTGCAACTTCAGAAAAGAAGATGAGCCAGAACTAATCAGCTAAGCAGTTCCAAATTTTTGACTCTTGAAAGTTGTTTTATTTTTTTTTTAAGATTTATTTATTTATTTATTTATTTATTTGACAGACAGAGATCACAAGTAGGCAGAGAGGCAGGCAGAGAGAGAGGAGGAAGCAGGCTCCCCGCTGAGCAGAGAGCCTGATGCGGGGCTCGATCCCAGAACCCCGGGACCACGACCCGAGCTGAAGGCAGAGGCTTTAACCCACTGAGCCACCCAGGCGCCCCTTGAAAGTTGTTTTAAACTGGTAAGTTTGCCCTGATATTTTATACAGTCATAGATAACTAATACAGATTTTGGCACCTGGAAGGGGAATGCTGCTATAATAAATACCTAAAATATGGCTTTGGAACTGGGCAGTGGGCAAAACCTGGGAGGACTCTGAGGAGAATGTTAGTGCCAGACTGAGTAAAAACCAAACAAAATTGAATTTCGAGAACACTCCGGTATGACTTAAAAATGAGGAACATGCTATTAGAAAATTGAGAAAGGGGTTATGTAGTGGCAGAAAGTTTGGTAACACTAACACCTTCAGTTATATGAAAAGTAGAAAATGTACCTAAGTAATCAAGTCATCTAGCTAAGGAGATTTCCAGCCAGAGAGCTGAAAGCACAACCTGGCTTCTTCTTATTGGTGCTTATAGTGCAATATGAAGGGGGGATAAAAAAGTTAAGGGTGGGACTGTTAAATAAAACAAGAGCCAGAATTTGCGGGTTTTGAAAAATTTCCAGTCTCTTCAGATGGCAAAAGATGCTCAAATTAATGGCTACCAAGCAAAGAGCATACCCAGGGCACTGAAGAAATGAGGTGTAAAGATGGGAATATGACTGTAAAATTCTTTAAGGCTCAGAAAGATGAACGGTGATACACCAGAGCACCACACAGTCAGGCCAAGTTCCTCTGATGATAACCTCAATCACACAATAGGGTTTCTACTAAGCTTAAGGGTGTTGTCCCTCAGCTGTCTCAGCACAAAAAACATCTTAAGTTGTATGGTTGCGGCTCTGGAGTAGACTTTTTTGGCATGAACACCAGTAAGATTAACAGGAGACACAAATAGTTTTTAAGAGAATATACTTGAAGAAATGTCTCTAGCTTGCACTGAAAGGGCCAGAGAGTACAAAATGAAAAGAGAACTTTGGTCTTCTACCTGCTATGAGCAGGAAACAGGCTAAGCAAACAATTCAGCTATAATCATGTACTCTTTCATAAAAAAAAGGAAGTATGTCATAGGGCAGAATCAAGAGTCCTGAGATCGAAGCCAAGAGAATTCCCAGACCTTGAGTGCTAATCAATGAATGCCAACATGTACCTAGTGGGATTTCAGAATTGCTACTGATAAATTACTGCCATCTCCCTTTCCCCTTTTTGAACAGCCATGTGTATAAAGGTTGTCCTATGCTTGCCCGACCTTTGTACTGGGTGGGAATGTAGGTGGGCAGATAACTCATCTCTTTTGTTCACAGTTCTTAAGATCTAGAGCAACTGTACTTGAGATACTTCATGTAAGGAATACCACCCTAGAACCTGATCCACATCTAGACCTGATTTAGAAGGTAAGATTCAGGAGATGAATGTATTTTGCACACTAGGAGGCATGTAATAAATAATGTGACCCAGGTATGAAATCTTGTAGTTTAAAGTTATGCCCATATTGTTTTTTCCCTTAAAAGGTGGAGGCTAATTACCTTCCCCTTGGTATGTGGGCTGGACTTGGGGCTTACTTCTAATGAATAGAATATTGTAGAAAGAACAGACTAAAATGCCTGAGCCTAGGTCATAAAAGATGGTGTACAGTGCACTTCCTTGCTCACTCCCTTAGAATATTGTTCTAGAAGCCAGCTAGGCATGTCCTGAGAACAGTTAGGTAACCCAGTAGAGAGGCTCATATGGAGGAACTGAGGTTTTCTCCCAACAGTGAGCAAGGAACTGGAATTTCCTGTCAATAGCCATGTGAGTAACCCATCTTGGAAGCAACTCCTCCAGGCTCAGTCAGGCCTTTAGGTGACTGTACCTCCTGGAACTCTGAGCCACAATAACCCAACTAAGATGCTCCTGGATTCCCAATTCTCAGAAACAGTGGGAGATGATAATTTTTTTAAGCTGTTAGTTTTGTGATAATTTGTGGTAATTTTTTATAAAGCAATAGATAATATATTCCCACCTTCGTCTCTGCCTTTAGGCCAGTTTTAGCAAGAATCCTGCTAGGTTAATTTGGGGAAAACTCCCCAATATTGATATCTGACCACCCTTGATATTTGATCAAATTCTTTATTCTACAACCTAGATGTCATGAATAATTTTTAACATTTCCATGTTTTGTTATTAGAAATTTCTTTCAAATGAGTATTTTCATACTTCTACATTTTATACGATATTCATTGTGAGGGGACAGATTTCTAGAATTAAAACAGTTCATATTTTTATCAAATATTTTTTAATAACCCATGTAGTAATTTGAAAAGAATGTGTGTATATAAAGTCATTTAGTGTTTACCCCCAGTGCATACCCTCAAAGCTCCACGGAAAATTCAATTCACAGTAAACTGTAAATTCAGTATAAAACATTCAGCCTGCAAACCTTTGGAATCGACTTACTCAAAAAAGTATGTAGAATGAAGACTTCAATAAAAATGAAAATATGCCATCAAAATATTTGGGATTCAAAGCTGTAAACAAAGGTAGAAAAGTTTAAATCCTTTATTAAAGAAAAAAAAAGCTTTTAAAAAGTTCTTTACAAAAAATAAAAAGAACAATGCTAACAATGCTAAAGAAAGTAGAGGTGTATAATGAATCAAGACAAAAATAGAGAAAACAAAATTAGTTGGGATAATAAATCAAGGGTTGCTCCTTAGAAAAAGGAAATAAAAAACACTGATAAAACTGCGGCAAATTTAATGAAGGGAAAAGTAAATACATTTAAAAATTAGAAATGCGAAAAGGAATGAGATTCTGAGAAGATAATATTCAACCACAAGTGGAAATATTACTTCAGGAGAGGAAGGTTTCAGGACATCTGGATGGCTAAGTTGGTTAACCATATGCCTTCGGGTCAGGTCATGATCTCAGGGTCCTGGAATCAAGCCCTGTGCCTAGCTCCCTGCTCAGTGGTAAATCTGCCAGTCCCTCTGCCTCTCCCCCCTCAACGCTTGGGTTCTCTCCCTTGCTCACTCTCTCAAATAAATAAAATGTTTAAAAGAGAGAGAGACACACACACACACACACTAAGGTTTCTAATAGGTTGTGAATCAGGCTCAGCATAACTTTAGGATAGTAAAGAAAATGTAAATGATTGTCTCAATAGAGGTTATAAATTATCCAATAAAACTAAGCAATTTTCTTTAAAAAATATAAAGGCAGAAATTCATTAAGTAATATGAGCATTACCTTTAATGGTAAAGCATTTCTCACTAAAACCAAAAACAGAAAACTTCATTTACATCTCACTGTTTTGAAGTTCTGGCCAATGCAATATGATTAAAAATAAATACAACTGGCAAGAAGGCAAAGAGTGTGCATAATGGTACCAAACAAAAATTAACTTAAACTTTACTGGTGAAAAGATAATAAAATGAAACTTTTTTTTTTCAAAAAATTTTATTACTACAATTGCTATTTTACTTACAATTTTTGGCAACATTAACAAAATAATAAATTTCATCTGAAAGAACAAGCAAGCAAAATAGACATGGAAATTCACAAGGGGTAATAACAAAATAGTAATCTTGACAGATATTCAATATATTTGTAACAGAACAAAGTGACATCGCCTTAAAAAAATAGAGAGGTATCAATAGAAAAACAGAGAAAGCTCCTGAAAGAACTGAACTCACTGTATTCAGTTTCTTTTGATTACAGGCACAGAAATTGACTCAAGCTAGCTCAATTCTAAGAGAAGCAAAGCTTTTGGTGATTATCTCTTCCTAGCTTTTTGTGAAAACCTAGGAAATTTAACCAGATTGGAGAGGGGAAAGGGAGTGGGGAGGCTTAAAGTGCCTTTAAAAGGAGGAGTAAGAAGGTGGAGGGAGATTTCATTGTCAGTATCTTTTAAGAACATTGGTGAAGCTCAATAAACCAAAGGAAGTATCAAACAATTAAGCGAGGTAGCAAGCCATGCAGGCCTAGGAGAAAAGCATTCTAAGAGAAGAGCAGTTGCAAAGTCTTTGGAACAGGAAAAAATGTGATTTGCTTAAAAAAAGCAAGGCCAGTGTGTCAAAAATAGTGCACCAGTGGGAAAAATGGTTGAGTAGCATGGCAGAGAATGGAAAAGCAAGAGGAGGTAGACAGGGGCCATAACACCAAAACTGTAGTTGGCAATAAATAACAATTTGTACTCCTTAGGGTCATACTTTAGGTAAATAGCAAACAATAGTTAACAGTGTTGATAATACCAAGCAACCACAAAAAGACAGAACTAAAATATTTCATATTTTCACTGTTTTTAAGACAGAATTTCTGTTATAGGAACAGAATAGGGAAATAAGTATGCAAAAGTCTGCATATCTATTTATACACAAGTTTCCACCTGAGACTAAAACAATGAGCATACACACACACACACACACACACACACACACACACTCTCTCTCTCTCTCTCATTCACTCACACATACACACTCTCTCTGTCCACCTAAAGAAATAGGTTCAGGCTAAAATATTAACAAAGTGCCTTGGCCCAAGCAAACTAATAAAAAGGCCTAGTAAAATGTTCAAAGTGCAAATCAATCCAATCAAGCATTGAGCAAATAAATACAAGAGAATCTACACTCGGGAAATACTTTAAAACATAGACAATAAACTCACAACTACTTGTTTGTTATCTGTCCTCCTTCCCAATTCTAGAAGGGATCTAAGCTTCTGACGACTATCACTTCCCAGCTTTCTGTGAAAGAAAGCTTAGGTAATTTAACAAGATTGAGGAGGAAGAAAGAAATGGGGAGAGACAATGTACCATTAAAAAAGAGGAGAAAGCAAGGGGAAAAAAATGGAATTTCTCCTTGCTCAGGTATATGGACAACATCCTGGGTTCCTTAAGTCATGTACAGAGGCTTCTCAGTACATGAGTCAAGGTGGAGAAAGAAAGGATGGCACTAGCTACCCGGGAGACTCAGTCCTGGGAACCCACAGAAACAGCCAAGGGTGATGTTCAGGAACCAATCCTCAGAGAGCACTCTAGTTATGTGAAAGTCCTTGGAAGTACCAAGGGGAAAATGTTCTCCCCCACAGTATAGTCAAGGATTAGACAGCTGGATAGATTAGTTGAAGAGCAATAACTCGAAGACCTAATACCTAATGAAATAACTGGACATTTCTTATACACCAGATTGTGTCAAGGACAACTTTAAATTCAACTAGGTTGATAAGGGAAATTATACACACAACATAAAATAGCTGTTAACTGTAATACATTCATGTCTAAGGCAAGAAACAAAATTGCAGATTTCACATGTTCAACTGGGCTAAGATAAATGTACATGGGAAAAATATAAGGAAAAGCCCTATAATGGGCTTAATTTTACTCAGTCACCATGGGCTGCTTTTACCCACTGTACCTACGATTCTTGGACAACCGCCATTCCAGCTTAATAGTAAGAAAACTAAATTTAGCCTAGTCCTTGAACTAGATAGATACCATTTGTTTGGCCCTTTTCAGTTCAAATTATGGGTCCAGTGCAGTTCAAACTATGGATGTCAGGGCTTCTTTCCCTTGAGAAATTTTACTTGCTTTACTGTTCTGACTAAGAGGTATAAAGTCAGCCAGAAGGGAGAGGGAAGGGAACAAACTGAATTCCCTTTTGGATCACTAAACAGGAGGTTCACTGGCACCAGACCCCATTCTATTCATTACCCCTGCTTTTCCATCTGAAGCCAGCTGATACAGTGATTGTTTCATGTCTGCAGAGATTCCTTGCCAAGTTCCTTGCCAAAATGCGAAGCATTTTAATAGTTTTGTTTCCTTGGATGTTCTTGTGGTAAAAAAAAGACACTCTGAGACAGTATTCCTACTGCCTTGGCTCCAAGACTAGAGTGAACGTGTGTGTGTGTGTGTGCGCGCGCACCCACACTCATGTGTGCGTGCATGTGTGAGCACATGCCCTCAACCAGAATAAGAAGCCACTGGAAGCCACTGCTCTCCAGTGACTAAACTCTCAGTTCAGTTTCTGGTTCCCATTCATGCCACACCTTGTTCCTCAACTTCCCCACACTCAGGGTCTCAGAGTCAGATTACTTTAGATCAGCTCAAGACAGACACTTCTGGGAGCTCAGCAGCAAATGGGACCATGACGTACCAAAGTCATTCAAGTCTGACTAGAGTTAATATTGAAATCTTCAAGGCATGGAAAAAGTTGAAGATAAAATTAAGTACTTAAGAAAAAACTCTATAGGTTCTATATACAGAAATTAGAGATTTTCAAACTTACAAGTAACATGAAATATCAAAATAATAAATAGGTATCCACTTTCTTCTCTCTCACACACACATACACAAAAAATCTTCTATGTGTTAAGCCAGATACAGTACATGAAAACCAGGTAACAAATTTTTAAATAACATCTCAAAATTCAGATCAGACAATACTGTATTTCATGAATTTAAAAAGAAACTCACCAATGACTCATTGGTTTCACTATTTTTGATGTTACTAAGTAATGTATGGTTTGTATTTTTTTTTAAATTTTATGGCGTGTTTTTTTTTTTTTTTTTACCTTGATTGAAATACCTGCTTTAGGTTTACTAAAACTAGAATTAACGAGGTTTTTTTGAAATTCTACTTTTAAACTTGGGGGCTGATGGTTCAGAATCAGATGTGCTCACAGTAACAGATGCTACTTCCACAGATCCTGGTTGAAGAGGTCCCAGTGACACCTGAATAACAACCTTTGTTTCAGGGGGCAATCCTTCTAGTTGCTTAGGCTTTTTAAACATTTGATGACACTGGGTCTTGTGCTCCATTTTCTCCTTGAAAGTTAAAAACTGTAGCCGGCATTTGGAACACTGGTGAACACTCTTTTCCCAGTGTCCCCTATAATGACACATGTACGGTGTTGCAGTTTTGAAAATTTTGAGACAGAATGGACAGAGCAAATTCTTAGTGTTTTCATGGCATTTTCTGAAATGTGTTTCCACATCAGCAAAGGCTGATGATCTGTAATTGCAAACCTGGCACACATAGGGCATTTCGCCAGGCTTATGATTGTCCTTCATGTGCTGTAAGAGAACCTGATCTGTTTTGAATGACAATTCACAAATTTTACAGACAGCCGAAGGCTCCTGGGTAGTGTGTACACTTTCAATGTGACATTGCAGCTCGAAGGGAGTGGGAAACTGTCGGTGGCAGTGCTGGCAGGTGGTGTGGCTTTCCCAGCTGTCACCCCTCTGCTTCTCAAGTTCCAGATGGTGCTTCATGTGATTCATAAACTTGACATTTTTTAGAATTTTCAAGCAGCTGAGGCATTTAAAGGTTGTGTGAGTCTTCTGTTCTGGCTGACCATCTCCTTTATGTTGCCCATAATAAAAGTCACGAAGTAATATGACCAGACTTCCTTTCTTGGGATCAACAACCTGGTTTTGACTTGCTAGACTCAAGTCTGTTTTTGCTGGTCTATTTTCCTTTATAGGATTTATAGGCTTAAAATGGACACAGTCCTTTGGAAAAGGTGTTGCAAAAGGTGTTCCATTCTGAACCATGGCTCCATGGCTCCATTCTAAGTCATGTCCATTCTGAACATGGCTTAATGAGGTATGAACACTGTTTGAGTCTGTGCTTTGCTGTGAAGTCACTGTATGAAAGTTACCTGAAGGGGACAAAGCTGAAGCATGTCCCTCTATGATTCCGTCGCTGAGTTTAGGCCTTTTGGGATTTATATCATTTACTTCAGCAGTGGAAAGTTGCTTTGATATGCAAGGACTTTTATTCATATCTCCTACAGAAAGTGCTTCTCCTACTGGATGCTGTAATGAATTTGTGAATGTAATCAAAGGAGGACATAACTCCAAACAGCTATTAGGCACAATTTGTGAATTATTTTTAAAATCAGGTTTAGACAATGGCTCAATAATAATGGGACTATCTGTTGATCTTGATTCAGATTCAGAAACTGGCAAGGCAGTGACTGCTTCTGATACAGAGGTCACATGACTTATAGGCGGTAATTTGTGAGTAATACCTTTTCTGAGGTGACCATATTTTTTTCTCCTTGAACATGAACCTGGGGTGACTCTGTTCAAAATGTTTGAAACAACTGGTTTTGAATTTGAAGTCACCCCAACAAAGATCAGCTCAGCATCATCATTTACATGTTCCACCCCAACAAAGATGAGCTCAGCATCTTCATCATCTACTTTTTTGGTTTCTTCTATGTTCTGCTGTGGGTCTGGCTCTTGCTCTTCCTCACATAACATACATGGCTGTTCCATTTTCTATTTTTTTTTTTTTTTATTCTTGAAGGTGTGGCCACAGTCCCAGTGCTTTCTTTATATAAACTGCCACCTAAGTACAAACACACTACACATCAGTAAGTACAGAAAAATGCATTATCTTATTTAATTCTCTCCAAAACTTTTTTAAGACTACTAGAATTCACAGAGGATAAATGACAGCTTAAAGCCTACTATTATAAGTCTGTACAACTCTAGAATCATGCCTTTGCCTTAAGCTGATTACTATTTCTTCTATTAAAAAAAGAGGAAAAAACTATTGACTAATCACTAGGTGAAATCATATGTAAAGGATATATTATTTTACAAAGGCACCATTGTTCAGTGTTTAGACACATGGGCTTTGGGGTCAGAGAAGATTAAGCTGGAATTCTAAGTCAGCCACAAACCAGCTGCATCTTCTTTGGCAAGTTCAAAACTTCTAAATGTGTTTTATCCTAAAGGCGAAACCTCTTACTTCGTAGACTTAAGGTAACAGCTCTTTTTCAAAAACCACCAAGAATTCAACAGTACCTTATTTTGTAGCTGAATTAAAGAAAATTTTATAGTAAATGTACATATCTCAATTGATTCATAATTTCATAAATATTAATATAGAAAAGAAGAGTCAAATTCAAAGAACAGAATAAGAGTACCTAACAACTGTCAACAAACAGCATACTTCAATGTCAAGTGCTTAGCACATGCCTAGCAAATTGAGAACAAACTCTCTTGATAAGCTCACACCAACTCAAGGCCTTCATTATAGTCCACTGTCTCCTAAATTTCTCCTTCTAATCCTGACTTTCCCACTTAAATCCAACAGAACTGCCTCCCTCAGCCCACCTCCATCTCATTTCCACATGGCAGGCAAAGTAATTCTGTCAAATCACATATCACTGCTCAGCTCAAAACCCTCCAATGGCTTTCTCATTCACTCAGCAAAAGGCCAAGTGCTTCTAATATCTTCAGTGCCTGTTAGACCATGCTTCCAAGCCTACATACTGCCTTGCAGCATGTCCTGCTCCTCCCCCCTATCCACTTCATTCTAACCAAACTGTCTTACAATTCCTTGAACACATTAATCACTTTACTCGCTTAGAGCCCTGTATTTGCTGTCCTTCTAATATGAATGCTCACCATCCAGATACCTGCAGAGGTGAATCCTCACCATCTTCAGACTTCTGTTGCAAGTATTCTCAAAGAGGTTCTCAAATACTCCAAACAACTGCTAATTCACATTGCCAATCTCTCTTAGCTTCCCCTCAACCTTCAAGTCCTTATCACCACCTAACACATTATAAACTTTATCTACTTGATTATTTTCTACTGTCTATCCAGTAAAATGTAAACTTCAAAGGACAGAGATTATCTTTTGTTGACTGCTGTATCCCCAGCACAAAGAGTGCCTGGCACAATATGGGAGCTCAACAAATAAAGAATCTGTTAATAGTATGAATTAACAGTAACTTTCATTAATAAGAATATGTATTTGTAGAATAGACTATACTCCTTTAATTCTGTATTTTCTATGATTTACTTAGAACCTTGTCCATATCAGATATTCTGTAGGCCTATGAAGGACTAAAAGCTTCTAGCTTTTTAAAACATTTTTATCACAACCATAGTAAAAACAACAACAACATATAATATGGAATCTCACTATATAAACATATAAATAACAATTGCTTCACTACATGGATACTTATTCTAATCAATTATGACTCATCAATGGCTCACTACTAAAGGTTTGAAAAACATTTGTTTTAGGCTAGCAAGATGTAGGTACTTTAAATTATGGATCATAACTCACCAGTTTCTGAAACCTAACATCAGAATTCATTGTAACCCCATATAGACCCTTCAAACCCCATCTATAAAAATTAAAGTGGCATCAAATACATGCCATGTACCGCAAATTAGTTTAATTAGCATATCAGCATATAATTTGGGAACATATAGATATTTAATCCTGAGATGTATACCAACTTCAAAGTAAGTCAAAAAAGAAATTTTTTGAAAATAAGAAAAGTTGGGGCCCCTGGGTAGCTTAGTGGGTTAAAGCCTCTGCCTTCAGCTCAGGTCATGATCTCAGAGTCCTGGGATCCAGCCCCATATCGGGTTCTATGCTCAGTAGGGAGCCTGCTTCCCTTCCTCTCTCTGTCTGCCTTTCTCACTGCTTGTGATCTCTCTCTGTCAAATAAACAAAATCTTTAAAAAAAAAAAAAAAAAGAAAATTTATTTCTTATTTTCATCACTTGTTTCACAACTATAATTTGCTTGGCCAACAATGGTATGATACTACCAAGCACTAAGTAGAAAGTGGTGAATGCATGAAGTTTACAGTCTAGTGTGCCATGAAGAGTGATTTACAACCTTCTTAAAACTAAGATCAAGTACATAATTAGGAGATATGTAATGCAAGAAAACATACAAGGCATATCTGAAAACACCGGTCTTTAAGAGTCACAGAAATTGGTTCGGTCTGTCTATATACAATTTCATCATCTAACTCCAGGATGATGTCACCTAGTCCACTGTTTCCCAACATAAGCACCACAGACATGTCTGGACCAGATAATTCTTTGTTGTAGGGGGGTGGTGCTGGGTGCATTTAGGATTTATAGCAGTATCCCTGACCTCTACTTAGGAGATGCTAGTAGAAATCCCCTACATGTGCTATCAAAAAATGTTCTATGGGAGAACTTCTATCCTAATCTAATCTCCTGAGTATCAACTTCCACATTTCTAGTAACTGTCTTCTAGGTAATTCTACATGATGCTCTAATACCCCTCTCAAGAAATAATTCTAAATTGACATTATTAATATTCTGGGGCACCTGGATAGCTCAGTGGGTTAAGCCTCTGCCTTAGGCTCAGGTCATGATCTCAGGGTCCAGGATTGAGCCACACATTGGGCTCCCTGCTCAGCAGGGAGCCTGGTCCCCCCTTTTTTCTCTCTGCCCGCTTCTCTGCCTACTTGTGATCTCTGTTAAATAAATAAACAAAATATTTTTTTAAAAAGAAATTATAAATATTCTCCCTGATATAATAAAAATCAGAATAAAATTTAAAATGTAGGAGTTAAAAAGTAAAAAATTTAAATAAAAAATAGAATAAGATCTAATTTGACAATTAATATGACTATCAGAATTATCTGAGGATAGACTTTTAAAGCCTAGAAAAATGTATGATTCACCTAAAGTTACATGTAAGGTCTGGAGACAGAGTTTGCACTAAAATTCATGATTCCTGAATTCTAGTTCTGTATTTTTCCCACTATTCTGACTTAATGAAAGTCTAAATTTCTGGTGATGGTGCTATTAAGTTCTTAGTCTCAAAGGATCGGAGTCATACTGGACTCAATTTTAATCTCCTCGTATTTTATAAAAACTGTTCAAACCTCCCCCAACCTCTATCAAATTATTCACAGAAACTTATTAGTGGTTCTAAATAACTTTTTAGAGCATTAGTCATTCTAACTACCTTACATTTCCATTCCTATTAAAGCTCCTCTCTCCAATTTCTAGGTTTGAGTCCACCTGTTACTTCATGTTTGTACATCTGTACTAGGCTTCAAATTATCTCATCTCTGTCCTTCAAATTATCACCAACTGCATACCACCACTAGATGAATCTTCTTTTTTTTTCACTAGATGAATCTTAAAACACCTCTGTAATTATATCATTCCACTATTCCTACATGTTAAATGACTCCCCCAATTTTAAAGAATACATTTTAAGTTATGCTATGGACCAAACTGTGTCCCTTCAAAATACATATGTTGAAGCCCTAACTCCCAGTATGATAGTATTTGGAGATGAAACTTTGGGAAACTTTGGGTTCCCATCTAGTTAGATTTAGATAAATTCATGAGAGTGGAACCCTCATGATGGGATTAGTACCAAAAAGAGATATCAGAGAGCTTGCTTCTTCTCTGTCTCCCACCTACTATGTGAAGACACAGTGAGAATGTGGCAGTCTACAGGTCTGAAGGAAGCAAGGCAAATCAGCTAGCACCTTGATCTTGAATTTTCCAGCCTCCAAAACTATGGGAACAAATTCTGTTGTTAAAAAAGAATAAAAATAAACTGGGCCCCAGGAACACTGTAGGATTTTTTACCCACCTGATCTTGGTGGGTAAAAAGGCACAAGCAGGAGAAGTGAGAGGTAGGGGAGAAGCAGACTCGCTGCTGAGCAAGGAGGCCAATGTGGGGCTGGATCCCAAAGGCAGAAGCTTAACCCTGTGAGCCACCCAGGTGCTCCGGATCATGGGAATTTTCTTATCACTTCTCTTTTGGTACCTTTATTTTCTACAATTTACCAGAATCTTAAGATACCTGGGGTCATGAGGTTGGACATGTCAAAGACTTAGTAGATCTAAGGAGTTAATCCTCAATACCACTTCATATCCCCTATCAATGAAACTGCCAAGGGCTGTGGAAGAGTTAATGAGATTTCATGCCAAAGATAGCTAAGATGGCAGAGGATGATAATTCATCTCCCAGGTTATTCCTATGCATTTAAACAGCCTTCTTCATAGGGCTTTTTTTTTTTTTTTTTTTAATAAACATATAATGTATTTTTATCCCCAGGGGTACAAGTCTGTGAATCGCCAGGTTTACACACATCACAGCACTCACCATAGCACATACCCTCCCCAGTATCCATAACCCCATCCCCCGCTCTCAACCCCCCTCCCCCCAGCAACCCTCAGTTTGTTTTGTGAGATTAAGAGTTACTTATGGTTTGTCTCCCTCCCGATCCCATCTTGTTTCATTTATTCTTCTCCTATCCCCCTAACCCCTTCATGGGGCTTTTTTATAGCTACACACCAGCTTTTTTTCAGGCATCAGTCCTTCTTGAGTAGCTTCCTGAAAGCAGGCTAACCGGACTCCTTTGATATCTATCCTCACAATCTTCCCTTGCCTTTGACTCTTTTCACCCCCTATACCACTCCTGCAAATTCTTATCCCTATCCCTTCACTCCTTTCCCATCCATAGCACTCAAGTCTCTTTCCCACTACTCTCCTTCCCTTCTCTGCCATTAACCCCACACATTTGCTACCTTAGGATTTAATGCCCATTAAACACATCCTTGGGAGAAATGAGAGCTTCACAGGATCCTTAAAAACTGCGTTAGACATTTATATTCACCTTAGGACAACTAAGAAAAACAAAATGTTTTCATAAATTTTTAATAAATATTTGCTCATAAATAAGCTCAAGATGGTAGAGGAACATAAAAATGGAGTTTAATCTAGCCTAGGAGTCTAAAATGGGAAAAACTACTAAACCGAGGTTGTTCTTTCAAAAGATAGGATTATTTCTGTAGACTGGACTAAGGAAAAGCAATTTATAGAACCTCATTACTATTTTCACTTTTTCTACCTCTCTGACTTCTTTTTCCATTATTCTAACACTCATTCCCTGCAATCCAGCCACAGTGTCTTCCTGTTGTTCCCTTTAGGCTCTGCATGAAATTCTTTTCTCCCAGATGTCTCCATGGCTAACACTTCTATCTCCCTTTTTTTTTTTAATTTATTTTTTTTTTACTTCTATCTCCTTTAATGCCATATATGAACTTACCTTTACCAAAAGACTTGCCCTAATCATCCAATCTAAAATTACAACATTCCTACCCACCCCAACATTCGATCCTATGACCCTGCTCTATTAGATTCTTCCTAATTTCATAACATCACCTTCTGTATCACCGAAAAATGTATTATACTTACATTATTATTACACAATTATATTATATATGTATTATATATTATGTGTGTGTGTGTGTGTGTGTGTGTGTGTATACATATAATTTTATAGACCTTTCTTTCTCCACTGGACTTTCAGTTCTTTCCACTGGAGAAGTTCTGTTTCATTTTTTAGCTTGTTTTGTTTGTTTTTGTCTGTTTTGTTCATTGATTTCTCCCAAATTCCTAGAGTAGTCATAGCACACAAGTCTTAAATATTTGTGAAAAGAAAATGATTATCTAGGAGTTAGAGATAAATTTAACAAAGGAAAGCAGGCTGAGGGAAGAAGCAGGAAACGTTCAAACCTGGGGAACACACAATTTTCTTTAAGTCAGGGAGCCACTAAAGTATACTATTACAGCAAATATGAGAACCCTATAATCCTAGGACTCAAGAGGACTATTGTCAGTCACTTTCAACCATTTTCTCTTGTCCTTTGCTCCCAAGAGCAGGATCGTAGAAGAATTCACAAAGTAGAGATGAGCAGGATGGCAGTTCAACCTAAAAGTGGCCTGTTAGTTCAGAAGCAAGTTCTTTCTCTAAGACTGAGGATTTAGAAAGGTGGAAGTATCAGGTGAATGGTGAATGATTTAAACAGGGGCTGCAGAGAACCACAAAAAAGATGACTGGAAAAAAAAAAAGGAAAAAAGGACAATGTTAATTTTTTAGATGCCAACAAGGTAAGGTCATAGGGAATGGTAAAATAAGAAACTACAAATATTCCCTCCTTCATAAAACCAAAGAGAACAACAGCAGAAATAGTCAAAATCGAGCTTTTTCATCCCAGAAATTAACCAAAAGGCTTAATCAGGGGATTAAAAAATCAGAGGAAAATCAGAGGATTTCTTTGGAAAACACTATGGCAGTTCCTCAAAAACTTAAACACTAAATTATCATTATGACCCAGGAGTCCACTTATAAGTATTGCCTGATAGAACTGAAAACAGGTACTCAGACAACTACATGTAATGTACATACATGTTTAGAGTAACATGATTCACAAGAACTTAATGGTAAAAATAATACAAATATCCATCAATGGATAAGTAAACAAACTGTGGTATATACAAACAGTGGAATATTATTCAACCACAAAGGGGATAAAGGTGCCTCCATGTTCACTGCTGCATTATTTACAGTAGCCAAGATATCAAAATAACCTAAGTGTCCACTGATTGATGGATAAAGAAAATCTGGAATATAGAAATAATGGAATATCATTCAGCCATAAAAAATATGAAATCATTCCATCTGCGACATGATGGACCTGAGGGCATTATGTTAAGTGAAATAAGTCAAACACAGAAACACAAATATTATATGATCTCACTGATATGTGAAATCATAAATAACAATAAGCTCATAGATAAAGAGAACAGATTGGTGATTGCCAGAGGCAAGGTAGAAGGGTAAAATGGATAAAGGGGATCAAAAGGTACAAACTTCCAGTTATAAAATAAATGTCATGGAGACATAATGCACAACATGATGACTCTTGTTAATAATACTGCAGTGTATATTTGAAAGTTGCTAGGAGAGTAGATCTTAAAAGTTCTTATCTCAAGACAAAAAAAAAATTATGTATGGTGACAGATGTTGACTATACTTATTGTGGGCATTTCACAATTTAAACAAACACCAAATCATACTATATACCTGAAACTAACGTTTTATGTCAATTATACATACCTGAGACCACATTGTCCCTGCGAGGGCTCCACCCCCACTTAGCCTTCATTGTTATAGTCATATTTTAATCCCTCCATTATATTTAACCTTATTTTTTGTATACATATAGGTTTTTTTATTTTCATTAAAAATTTGGGATACAATTTCTTCCAACAGATCAAAATAAACCCTAAATCTAGCGCATGGCTTTGTTCTAGTCTCCAGCCTGAGCACATTCTTTTTTTTTTTCCCTTTTCCAACCAACTTATCATTCCTTTTTTATAATTTTTTTAAAAAATTTTCATCTTTACAGTCATATTCTATCCCTTCATCGTGTTTACTATTATTTTTGTGTATATATATGTTTTTCTTTCTTTAAAATTTTGGGAGGTAGTTTCTTCTAAAAGACCAGAATAGACCCAAGTGGGTGGCTCTGTTCTTTTTACCAGTCTGAGATCATATATATATATATATATATATATACACACACACACATATATATGTATTTTTTTTTCTTTTTCCCCCTTTCTTCTCCCCCCAGTTTTGGGTCTCTTCTGATTTGGTTAGCATACATTTTTCTAGGGTCTTTGCCACCCTTTTAGTGTATTATTCTATCGTTCATATATTATTATCTGGATAAAATGACAAGGTGGAGAAACTCACCACAAAAAAAAGAACAAGATGCAGTACCAACGGCTAAGGACCTAATCAATAAGGACATTGGTAATATGTCAGAACTAGAGTTCAGAATGATGATTTTCAAGGTGCTAGCTAGGTTCGAAAAAGGCAGGAAAGAGATTAGAGAAACCCTTTCTGAAGAAATACAATCCCTTTCTAAAGAAATAAAAGAACTAAAATCTAACCAAATTGAAATTTTAAAAAGCTATTAATGAGGTGCAATAAAGAACGGAAGCTCTTACTGCTAGGATAAATGAAGCAGAAGAGAGAATTAGTGATGTAGAACACCAAATGACAGAGAATAAAGAAACTGAGCAAAAGAAAGACAAACAACTACTGGACCACAAGGGGAGAATTCAAGAGATAAGTGAAACCATAAGAGGAAACAATACTAGAATAGTTGGGATTCCAGAAAAAGAAAGAGAGGGGCAGAAGGTATATTGGATCTAATTACAGTAGAGAATTTCCCTAATATGACAAAGGGAATGAGCATGAAAATTCAGGGGTTCAGGCACAGAGAACCCCCTCAAAATCAATAAAAATAGGTCGACACGCTGTCATATATTAGTAAAACCTACAAGTCTTAGGGACAAAGAGAAAATCCTGAAAGCAGCTAGGGACAAGAAGTAACATACAATGGTAGGAATATTAGATTGGCAGCAGACTTATCCACAGAGACCTGTTAGGCCAGAAAGAACTGGCATGATATATTCAGAGCACTAAATGAGAAAAACATGCAGCCAAGAATACTATATCCATAGGGTGAGTGGGTGGCTCAATGGGTTAAAGCCTCTGCCTTTGGCTCAAGTCATGATCCCACGGTCCTGGGATCGAGTTCCACATGGGCTCTCTGCTTGGCGGGAAGTCTGCTTCCTCCTCTCTCTCTGCCTGCCTCTCTGCCTACTTGTGATCTCTGTCTGTCAAATAAATAAATAAAATCTTTCAAAAAAGAAAGAATACTATATCCAGCTAGGCTACCATTGAAAATAGAAGAAGAGAAAAAAGCTTCCAGGACAAACAAAATTAAAAGAATTTGCAAACACCAAACCAGCCCTACAGGAAATATTGAGAGGGGTCCTCTAAGAAAAGAGAGAGCCTAATAGTAGTAGACAAGGAAGGTACAGAGACAACATACAGTTAACAGTCACCTTACAGGCAATACAGTGGCACTAAATTCATATTTTTCAGTAGTTACCATGAATGTAAATGGGCTAAGTGCCCCAATAAAAAAACACAGGGTATGAGAATGGATTTAAAACAAAAACAAAAACAAGACCCATCAATATGCGTTCTGTAAGAAACTCATTTCAGACCCAAAGACACCTCCAGATTTAAACTGAGGGGGTGGAAAACAATTTACCATGCTAATGGACATCAAAAGAAAGCTGGGGTGGCAATCCTTACATCAGATAGTTTAGATTTTAAGCCAAAGACTATAATAAGAGATGAGGAAGGACTCTATACCATACTCAAAGGGTCTATTCAACAGGAAGATCTAACAATTTTCTATATCTATGCCCCTAACATGGGAGCAGCCAACTATATAAACCAATTAATAATAAAATCAAAGAAACACATCAACAATAATACAATAATAGTAGGGGACTTTAAACCCCCCCTCACTGAAATGGACACATAATCCAAGCAAAAGATCACTAAGAAAATAAAGGCCTTAAATGACACATTGGACCAGATGGACACCACAGATATATTCAGGACATTCCATCCCAAAGCAACAGAATATACGTTCTTCTCTAGTGCACATGGAACATTCTCCAGAATATATCACATCCTGGGTCACAAATCAGGTCTCAACTGGTACCAAAAGAGAGGGGTCATTCCTGCATATTTCAGACCAAAGTTCTGAAGCTAGAACTCAATCACAAGAGGAAACTTGGAAAGAACCCAAATACATGGAGGCTAAAGAGCATCCTACTAAAGAATGAATGGGTCAACCAGGAAATTAAAGAAGAATTGAAAAAATTCATGGAAACAAGTGAAAATGAAAACACAACTGTTGAATAACTGTGGGACACAGCAAAGGCAGTCCTGAAAGGAAAGTATACAGGGATACAAGCCTTTCTCAAGAAACAAGAAAGGTCTCAAAAACACAACCTAACCAAACACCTAAAGGAGCTGGAGAAAGAACAGCAAGAAAGCCTGAAACCCCGCAGAAGAAGAGAAATCATAAAGATCAGAGAAGAAATCAATGAAATAGAAACCAAAAGAACAGTAGAACAAATCAACAAAACTAGGAGCCGGTTCTTTGAAAGAATTAATAGACTGATAAACCCCTGGGCCAGACTTATCAAAAAGAAAAGAGAAAGGACCCCAATCAATAAAATCATGAATAAAAGAGGAGAGATCACAACCAACACCAAAGAAATACAAACAATTATAAAGAACATATTATGAGCAACTATATGCCAGCAAATTGACAATCTGGAAGAAATGTACTAGAGATGTATGAAACTACCAAAAACTGAACAGGAAGAAATAGAAAACCTGAACAGACCCATAACCATTAAGGAGATTGAACAGTCATAAAAAATCTCCCAACAACAAGAAACCAGGGCCAAATGGCTTCCCAGGGAATTCTACCAAACATTTAAAGAAGAATTAATACCTATTCTCCTGAAACTGTTCCAAAAAATAGAAATGGAAGGAAAACTTCCAAACTCATCTTATGAGGCCAGCATTACCTCGATCCCAAAACAGACAAAGACGCCATCAAAAGGAGAATTACAGACCAATATCCTTGATGAACACAGATGCAAAAATTCCCACCAAAATACTAGCCATTAGGATCCAAGAGTACATAAAAAGTACATTATTCACCATGACTAACTGGGATTTATTCCTCGGCTGCAAGGTTGGTTCAACATCTACAAATCAATCAATGTGACAAAGTACATTAATAAATGAAAGAACAAGAACTATCTGGTAATCTCAATAGATGCTGAAAAAGCATTTGACAAAGTACAGCATCCTTTCCTGATCAAAACTCTTCAAGTATAGGGGGTGGGCGCCTGGGTGGCTCAGTGGGTTAGAGCCTCTGCCTTCGGCTCAGGTCATGGTCTCAGGGTCCTGGATCAAGCCCTGCATCGGGCTCTCTGCTCGGTGGGGATCCTACTTCCTCCTCTCTCCCTGCCTGCCTCTCTGACTACCTGTAATCTCTATCAAATAAATAAATAAAATCTAAAAAAAAAAAACAAAACAAAAAACTCTTCAAAGTGTAGGGATAGAGGGTACATACCTCAAAATCATAAAAGCCATCTATTAAAAACCCACAGCAAATATCATTCACTCTCGGGAAAAACTGAGAGCTTTTTCCCCAAGGTCAGGAAGATGTCAAGGCTATCCAATATCACTACTGCTATTCAACATAGTACTAGAATTCCTAGACTCAACAATTAGACAACAAAAAGAAATACAAGGCATCTAAATCAGCAAAGAAGAAGTCAAACTCTCACTCTTTGCAGATGATGATACTTTATGTGGAAAATCCAAAAGACTCCACTCCAAAACTGCTAAAACTCATACAGGAATTCAGTAAAGTGTCAGGATGTAAAATCAATGCAGAGAAATAAGTTGCATGTCTATACACCAACAACAAGACAGAAGAAAGAGAAATTAAGGAGTCAATCCCATTTACAATTGCATCCAAAACCGTAAGATACCTAGGAATAAATCAAACCAAAGAGGCAAAAAGTCTGTACTCAGAAAACTATGAATGGGGCACCTGGGTGGTTCAGTGGGTTAAAGTCTCTGCCTTTAGCTCAGGTGGTGATCCCAGGGTCCTGGGATTGAGCCCCACATAGGGCTCTCTGCTCAGCAGAGAGCCTACTTCGCTTGCTCCTCTCTCTGCCTGCCTCTCTGCCTACTTGTGGTCTCTGTCTCTGAAATAAATAAATAAAATCTTAAAAGAAAAAAAAAAAAAGAAAGAAAGAAACTGTGAATTACTCACAGAAGAAATTGAGGAAGACACAAAGAAATGGAAAAATGTCCCATGCTCATGGACTGGAAGAACAAATATTATGAAATGTCTATGTTATCTAAACCAATCTACACATTTCATGCAATTCCTATCAAAATACCATCCTTTTTTTTTCAAAGAAATGGAACAAATAACCCTAAATTTATATGGAACCAGAAAGACTCCAAATAGCCAGCAGAATGTTGAAAAAGAAAGCCAAAGTTGGTGGCATCACAATTCCAGACTTTAATTTCTATTAAAAAGCTGTAATCATTAAAACAGTATGGTACTGGCACAAAAACAGACACATAGATCAATGGAACAGAATAGAGAGCCCAAAAATAGACCCTCAACTCTATGGTCAACTAATCTTCGGCAAACAGGAAGGAATGTCCAATGGAAAAAAGACAGTCTCTTCAACAAATGGTGTCAACAAATTGGACAGCCATATGCAGAAGAATGAAACTGGACCATTTCCTTAGACCACACACAAAAATAGACTCAAAATGGATGAAAGACCTCAGTGTGAGACAGGAATCCATTAAAGTCCTTGAGGAGACCACAGGAAGCAACCTCTTTGACCTCAGCCACAGCAACTTCTTCCTAGAAACATTGCCAAAGGCAAAGGAAGCAAGGGCAAAAATGAACTATTGGGACTTCATCAAGATCAAAAGCTTTTGCACAGCAAAGGAAATAGTCAACAAAACCAAAAGACAACTGACAGAATGGAAGATATTTGCAAATGACATATCAGATAAAGGGCTAGTATCCGGAATCTATAAAGAACTTACCAAACTCAACACCAAAAGAACAAATAATCCAATCAAGAAATGGGCAAAGGACATGAACAGATATTTCTTCAAAGAAGACATCCAGATGGCCAACAGACACATGAAAAAGTACTCCACATAATTCAGCATCAGGGAAATACAAATCAAAACCACAATGAGATACCACCTCACACCAGTCAGAATGGCTAAAGTTAACAAGTCAGGAAATGACAGATGTCGGTGAGGATGCATAGAAAGGAGAACCCTCCTACGTTCCTGGTGGGATGCAGGTTGAACCGCCGCCACTCTGGAAAACAGCATGGAGGTTCCTCAAAAAGTTGAAAATATAGCTACCCTACAACCCAGTAATTGCACTACTGGGTATATACCCTAACGATACAAATGTAGTAATCCGAAGGGGCACATGCACCTGAATGTTCATAGCAGCAATGTCCATAATAGCCACACACACACACACACACACACACACACACACACACACATACATATAATGGAATACTATGCAGCCATCAAAAGAAATGAAATCTTGCCATTTGCAATGACGTGGATGAAACTCGAGGGTATTAAGCTGAGTAAAATATGTCAATCAGAGAAAGACAATTATCATATGATCTCCCTGATATGAGGAAACTGAGAGACAGGGTGGGGGGCTTGAGGGGTAGGGAAGGAAAAAAATGAAACAAGATGGGATTGGGAGGGAGAAAAAACATAAGAGACTCTTTATATCACAAAACAAACTGAGGGCTGCTGGGGGCAGGGAGGGTATGCAGAGGGTGGCTGGGTTATGGACACTGGGGAGGGTATGTGATATGGTGAGTGCTATGAAATGTGTAAGCCTGAAGATTCACAGACTTGTACCCCTGGGGAAATTAATACATTATATGTTAATAAAAATTAAAAAATTAAAAAATAATTCCCAAAAGAGAAATCCAAGATCAGATTATCCTTGTAAATTTTATCAAAACAATTCAAGAAGAATTAGCACTAAACTTTCAGTAACTCTCTAAAAATCAGATGAGGAGAGACAACTTTCCAGCTCATTCTATGAGACCAGTACTATTTATATCAAAATTAAACAAACGTATCACACACAAAACTAACAAAAACATAAAAAAAACCCAGAAACCAATATCTTTTATGAATAAGGGCAAAAATCCTTAACAAAATACTAGGAAACACAATTTAAAAACCTATAAGAGGGGCGCCTGGGTGGCTCAGTGGGTTGAGCCTCTGCCTTCAGCTCAGGTCATGATCTCAGGCTTCTGGGATCGAGCCCCACATCGGGCTCTCTGCTTGGCAGGGAGCCTGCTTCCTTCTCTCCCTGCCTGCCTCTCTGCCTACTGGTGATCTCTCCATCAAATAAATAATAAAAAAATAAAAATCTTAAAAACCTGTAAGAAGGGCTATACACTATGACCAAGTGAGATTTATGTAAGAAATGTAAAGTTGGTTCATTATATGAAAATCAATCAACATTATACCATTTCAATAGAATGAAGGACCAAAAAACCCACATCTGTCCACAAAAAAAAGTAGTGGACAAAACTGAGCACCATTTTGGGGTGGGGGGATAAAAACCACACTCAATAATTGGAAGAAGGAAACTTTCTCTGACAAGGGATATCTGTAAAAGACCCATAGCTAGCATTACAATTCATGGCAAAAAGACTGAAAGCTTCTCCTCTAAGATCAGGAATAAGACAAGGATGTCCACTTCTACCCTTCTGATTCAACATTATCCTGAAGGTGGTTTAACTGGGTAATCATGCAAGTTAAAAAAAAAAAAAGTAAAATAGCATTCAGAATGGGAAAAAAAGAAGTAAAACTGTATTGGAGGGGAAATGATTTTGTATAGAGAAAATCCTGAGGAATTATATTTGTTTATATATAACTATTATAATAAACAATATAAGATCAATATAAAACATCAATTAGGGGTGCCTGGGTGGCTCAGTGGGTTAAAGCCTCTGCCTTCAGCTCAGGTCATGATCCCAGAGTCCTGGGATAGAGACCCGCATCGGGCCCTCTGCTCCGTGGGGAGCCTGTTTCCTCCTCTCTCTCTGCCTGCCTCTCTGCCTACTTGTGATCTCTGCCTGTCAAATAAATAAATAAAATCTTAAAAAAAAAATCAATCACATTTCTATACACTAGCAATAAACACTCTGAAAATGAAATAAGCAATTCTATGTACACTAACATTAAAAAGGATGAAATACTTAGGAATAAATTTCCAGAAAAAAATGCAAGACTTTCATACTGAAAACACTGAATTATACTGAATACATTGCTGAAGCAATTAAAAAAGACCTAAGTAAATATATACATCCCATGTTTATGGATAAGATTTAATATTACTAAGATGACAAGATTCCTGATACTAATTTAGCAAAATCCCAGCTGGCTTTTTCACAAATTAAAATTCATAGGGAAATGCAAAAGACTCAGAAGAGCCAAAACAATCTTGAAAAAGAAGAAATGAAAATGTCACACTGATTTCAAAACTTACTGCAAAGCTACAGTAATCAAGAGTGTGGTACTTTCGTAAAGACAGAACTACAGATCAATAGAATACAATTCAGAGTCCAAAAATAAACCCATACATTAATGGCCAATTGGTTTTCAGCAAGAATAGCAAAATAATTAAGTGGGAAGCAGGTATGTCTTTCAACAAATGTTGGAACAACTGAACATCCACATCAAAAAACTGAGGTTGGACCCCTGCTCACAGCATATTAAAAAAAAAAAAAAAAAAAAAAAAAAAAAAACTCAAAATAGATTGTAGAACTAAATGTAAGAGCTAACTGTAAGTCTTCTTAAAAAAAAAAAAAAAAAAACAGAAATAAAGGTTTTTGAGACAACATACCAAAAGGAATAATGACAAAAGAAAAATGAACAGGATTTCAGCAAAGGGAAACCCCTTACACTGTTAGTTGAATGCAGGCTGGTACAGCAACTCTAGAAAAAAGTATGGAGTTTCCTCAAAAGGTTGAAAATAGAGCTACCCTAAGACTCAGCAATTGCATTACTAGGGATTTATCCCAAAGATCCAAATCTGGTGATCTAAAGGGGCATCTGCACCCCAATATTTATAGCAGCAATCTCCACAATAGCAAAACTATGGAAAGAGCCCAGATATCATCAACAGATGAATGGATAAAGAAGATGTGGTGTGGAATATTACTAAGCCATCAAAAATTAAATCTTGACATTTGCAATGACCTGGATAGAACTAGAGGGTATTTATGTTAATCAAAATGCTAATCAATGACAATTATCATATGATTTCACTCATATGTGGAATTTAAGAAACAACAGAAGAGCATGGGGGCAGGGAAATAAAACAAAACTAAATCAAAGAGGAAGACAAACCATAAGAGACTCTTTTTTTTTTATAATTTTTTTTTAAAGATTTTTATTTATTTATTTGACAGACAGAGATCACAAGCAGGCAGAGAAGCAGGCAGAGAGAGAGGAAGAAGCAGGCTCCCCGCTGAACAGAGAGTCCGATATGGGACTCGATCCCAGGACCCTGGGATCATGACCTGAGCCGAAGGGAGAGGCTTTAACCCACTGAGCCATCCAGGCACCCCCATAAGAGACTCTTAATCACAGGAAACGAAGGGATGCTGGAAGGAAGGGGAGTAGGGGGATGGAATAACTGGGTGATGGACATTAAGGAGGGCACAGGATGTAATGAGCACTGGGTGTTATAGAAGACTGATGAATCACTGAACTCTACCACTGAAATTAATACACTATATGTTAATTAATAGAATTTAACAACATTTAATTACAACAGGATTTCATCAAATTAAAAACTTTGTCCTTCAAAGGATACCATCAGGAAAGTAAATGGACAAGCCACGTAATGGGAGAAAATAGTTTTAAATCATATATGTAATAAGGGACTTGTATCCACAATACATAAAGACCTCTTATATCAGAAGAATAAAAAGACAACTCTATTTAAAACTGGGCAAAGGGGGTGCCTGACTGGCTCAGACTGAAGAGCATGTGACTATCTCACAGATGTGAGTTCGAGCCCCACATTGGGTGGAGAGATTACTTAAATAAAACTTTTAAAAAATGAGCAAGAAAATTAAACAGAAATTTCTCTAAAAATGATATACAGGGGCACCTGGGTGGCTCAGTGGATTAAGCCACGGCCTTCATCTCAGGTCATGATATGAAGGGTCCTGGGATGGAGCCCCACATCTGGCTCAGCATACTTGCTGAGCAGAGAGCCTGTTTCCCCCTCTCTCTCTGCCTGACTCTCTGCCTACTTGTGATCTCTCTGTCAAATAAATAAATAAAATCTTTAAAAATAAATAAATAAATAAATAAAAAATAAAAATGATATGCAAATGTCCAAGTATACGAAAAGATGTTCAACATGATAGTAATGAGAAAACTGTGAATCAAAACTACAATGATGTATCACTCACACCCCTAAGGATGGCTACTATCAAAATATATAAAAACAAATAATTACACCAGAAAATAACAACTGCTGGTAAGGATGTGAAGAAATTAAAATTCTCATGTGCTGTGGTTGGAATGTAAAATGGTGCAAAGCACCAGAGCAAAGCAACAGAGGTTCCCTAAAATATTATAAATCAAACTATTATATGATCCAGCAATCCTACTTCTGGATATATATCCAAAAGAAATGAAAACAGGATTATGAAGAAATATTTGTACACCCATGTTCACAGCAGTACTGTTCTGATAACTAAAAGGTAGATGCAGTCCAAATGTTCACTAACTAATGAAAGAATTTTAAAAAATGTGTATATACATACAACGGGATAATATCCAGCTATAAGAAGGAAGTCCTGCCACACACTACAACACTGATGAATCTCTGAGGACACGTTAGCTAAATTTTAAAAAGCCAGTCACAAAAAAAACAAATATTATATTAATTCCACTTATCTGAAGTATCTAAAGTAGTCAAAACAACAGTAAAGAAACAAAAAGTAGAATGGTGGATACCCCGGTCTAGGGAGAGAGGGAAAAGGGACTTTGTTGTTTAATGAGATGGATACGGAGTTTCAATTTTACAGAATGAGAAGTTCTAGAGATCTGTTTTAAAACAATGTTAATATATTTAGCACTTAAATGATTAAGATGGTAAAATTTATGTTATCTGCTTTTTACAATAAAAAATGAGCAAAAAATTTGAATAGACAACTCTTCAAAGAAGATATACAAATAATGCAATACAATAAGCACAAGAAATGCTGCACAACACAATTAATTATTAGGAAAATGTAAATCAAAATCAGAATAAGATACCACTTCACATCTACTGGCTTGACGATAATCAAAAACAGAAACAGTAAAAAGTGTTACAGAGAATATGGAGAAATTAGAATCCTCATATATTGTTAGTGCAACTGCTGTAAAATGGTCAGCCACTTAGGAAAACAGTTTGGCAGCATCTCAAAAATTAAATACAGCAGTATATGATCCAGCAATTTCTCTCCTAGGTATATATCTAGAAGAGTTGAAAACATAAATCCATACAAAAATTTGCTCAACAATGTTCATAGCAGCACTATTCATAATTGCAACAAAGTGCAAACTATCCAAAGGTCCATTAACTGATAAATGGATAAACTGCAGTATAGCCATAAAATGGAATGTATTCAGCTATGAAAACAAATAACAGTACTGCTATACATGTATGACATGGATGAACCTTGAAAAGATGCTAAGCGAATAAAGCTAGACACAAAAAGGCCACATATTGTATGATTCCTCCCATATAAAATGTCTACACTGGGCAAATGTACAGAGACAGAAATAAATTAGTGGTTGCCATGGGCTGGAGTGGGGGAAAGAATGAGGAAAGGTAGTCGGTTGAATAACGACCTCAAAAATATTAGATCCTGATCCCTGAAACGTATCTACGTTATCTTTTTTGGGGAAAGGGGTCTTTGCAGATGTGATTAAGAATCTTGAGATGGGAAGATTATCCTGGATTATACAAATGTGCCCAAAATACCATCATAAGTATCCTCAGTATGAAAGGCAGATTTCACGCACACAGTAGGAGAAAGCATTGTAACAAGACTGGAATAACATGGACTCAGCCAAAGAATGCGCGCCGGAAGAGGCAAACAATGGATTCTCCCTAAGAGTCTCTGGGATAGGGTGGCCCTATCAACACGTTGATTTAGGTCAGGTGATGATTTCTAACTTTTGGCCTCCAGAATTGAGAGGGAATAAATTTTTGTTGTTTTAATCCACCAAGACTGTGGTAATTTGTTATAGTAGCCACAGGAAGCTGTATAATACAAGGTTTTAGGGTTGATGAAATGTTCCAGAATTAGATAGTGGTAAAGACTGTACAATTTTGTGAAGTATACTAAAAATCATTCAATTCTGCATTCTACAGAGTGAACTGTATAGTATGTGAATTATATCTCAATTAAAGAAAAAAAATGCCTAGTGATAGGCTGGTGTGACCTCCCCCGCCCCCAACATCCTAACAACTGATAACTAAATCTTCAAAGCCCCTAAACAGACTCCATTCATGTAACAAGAGTTAGGTAATTAGAATTACAGTAACAATGCAAACTAATCTAGCCCACAAAGAGAGTTAAACTAGTATCATGTAGTCAATTTACAAATTTGTAGTGGGAGACATATGTTCCTAGGGATGGATGGGTATCTTCTTGTAGAGTGGACACTACTCTGATACTAGGTTGAAACATCAACTTAATTTTTATTAGGACTGCTAAAAATCCTGATTTGACCAGGACAATCCAGTTTGACCTGTTACCCCTGTGTATTTTTTAACAGTATCACTTTTCACTCTTAATAATACCTTGATTTCAGGGCATCCGGGTGGCTCAGTCAGTTAAGCATCTGAACCTTGATTTCAACTCAGGTTATGATCTCAGGGTTGTGAGATCAAGCCCCATGTTGGTCTCCACTCAGCAGGGAGTGTGCTTATTTTCTCTCTCTTCTTCCGCCATTAAAAAAATGATTTTGGTGGTAAATGAGTCAATATACTTGTAAGGAATCTTGAAGTTGTGAAAGTGGTGAGAGCATAGGCTATGCATGCTAGATGTTCCCTGTCATGAATCTCTAGGTAACAAATATCTCCCTGCTATTGGAAAGCTCCCAAAGAAAAAAATCCTACTAAGACTTCCACAAAGCAACCATATTTTGTTTTCAAAAATATACAATATTAATGCTTAAGCTGAACTCTCAGATCTCTACTATTCAGTGTTACTCAAGTGACCAATTTATACATTTAAAGGAATGAATAAGGAATGCACCTAAGAATTCTTGTGGTTGACAAGTATAAGGAACTTACAAAGGACAGCTTAAAATAACTTGTACACATTTTTTAAAATTTTATTTTATTATTTCAGTGGTAGCCAATTTTTTTAAGTGTTATGAAATCAAAAGCTGAAAGTAACTTTTTTTTTGTTTTCATATCAAATTGACCCTAACATAATAGTGCTGTGTTAAAACTCCTGAGTGCAAAAAAAGGAAAAGAGGGGAATCTCTCTCCTTCTCTTTCTTTCTTTCTTCTTTCTTTCTCTCATCGTTCTTTCTTTTAAGAAATTAGGGAAAAATTGTTACTCTATGGAAAGATCATCATAAGAAGTTCTATGGGTAGTCAGACATATAATGTTGGTAATGTTCTGATGTTCACTATTTTGGATGAACTACAACTATAAACATATTAAATTAGTAAAATTAGAACATATCCCTGTCCAAAAAAGACTGAGAAACAAATAAATGACACAGGAGCATAATGGTAAGGAACTGTATAGTTCTGACAGTCTCCTAACCCTAACCCCTAACAAAGAAAAGGGGAGGAAGAAGTATCAAGATGGCGTTTATAAGGAATTTGAGTATTAGGAAGTATTTGGTGAGTCTACCATATGCCAAGTACTGATCTAGGTACCAGAGATACAGTAGTGATTGAAACAAAGACCCCTTCTTCAGGGAGCTGAAACTGCAATAGAGGTAACTGAAAAATACATTAAAAAAATATACACCATAATGTTACTGCATGCAATATTATAGTATCACACAGCACATATTTCAAATATGTACTAATGTAATATAAGTCATATAAAATATTTTATATTATTATATGTGTATGTGTGTATATATATATATATATATATATATATGCATATATATAATTTCAAATGGTCATAAATGCTATAGAGAAAATAAAGGAGGCAATGGCCAGGTAGTATGGAGGCAGGCTGATATCTGTATGGCATGGTTATGGAGATCTGGGGAAGAATTCTCCAGCTGAAGGAAGAACAAATACAAAGCTCTGAGACTTACCAAAGTTAAGGACTGGTCAAGAGGTTAATGTATGCAAACCAGTGGACAGGGAGAGAAACTGGAGAAGAATCAAAGAATGAGTTTGCTGTAGTACATTAATGTAGTCCATTCTAAGTTCTTTGGTTTTACTCTGGGTATGATAGTTCACTGGGAATTTTGAGTGAGGGGTTACATGATCTTTCATGTCAAAAGGACCACTCTGGCTACTATGAGAAGAAAGAAAACTTTAGAATAATAACTGGAAGCAAGAAGGCAAGTTTAGATTATTATAATTACTAAGATTATTAATAACTTAATCATAATAATTTCATTAATAATGATTTTATAATAAAAGATTATACTAATACAAGACTGGGATGCTGAGAAGGGGTCAAAGTCTTTTTTTTTTAAGATTTTATTTATTTATTTGGTAGACAGAGATTACAAGTAGTCAAAGAGGCAGGCAGGGAGAGAGGAGTAAGCAGACTTCCCGCTGAGCAGAGAGCCTGATGTGGGGCTCAATCCCAGGACCCTGAGACCATGAC
Source organism: Lutra lutra (assembly GCF_902655055.1). Taxonomy (NCBI): domain Eukaryota; kingdom Metazoa; phylum Chordata; class Mammalia; order Carnivora; family Mustelidae; genus Lutra; species Lutra lutra. The sequence continues at coordinate 68,213,613 of NC_062289.1, read as the reverse complement.
CTGAGCTAAAGGCAGAGGCTTTAACCCACTGAGCCACCCAGGTCCCCCGGGGGTCAAATTCTATATTAAAACCTTGAAGGTCCACAAGATTTGTTAATAGATAGGAATTGGGATGTGAGGAAGAGGATGACACATAGAACGGGTGATGCTGAGCAAGTAAACATGAAACCAGAACTCAGGGAAAGACCTGGGTTAAGAACACAAATTTTGGAGTCTTCGGCATGTAATGTTATTTAAAACACAAGACTGCCTGAGGGCATCTAGGGAAAGAGGTTTGATATCCAAGTCCTGGGGCATTGCATTGGTCAGAGGTCAGAAACATGAGAAGAAACCAGAAAAGGATAGAAAGAAGGAAGAGTTACTTAGAACCAGCTGGGGTCGGGGGTAGGAGAGTAGTAAAAGAACAGAGAAAAAGCACGTTGTAATCCAAATGAAAAATTATTTTCAGGGAAGAGGAAATTAATGACTCTGATAAATACTGCAATAGATCACATAAATTAGTAACTAACAATTCAGGATGCCTGGGTGGCTCAGTCGGTTAAGCATCTGCCTTCGGCTCAGGTCATTATCTTGAGGTCCTGGGATGGAGTCCTGCAATGGGCTCCCTGCTCAAAGGGGATTCTTCTTCTCTCTCTCCTGTGATCTCTCTCACTCTAACTCAAATAAATAAATAAAATCTTAAAAAAAAAATAACAATTGACCATTTCATTAAGTACTGTGAAATTCACTGGAGTTCTTGACAAGAGTGGATTTAAAGGAGAATGGAAGAACTTGAGGAAGCAAACATGGACAACTCTGAAGAAATTTTCCTCTAATGAGAAGAAGACATGAAATAAAATAAGCAGAAGGGGGATGTGCAATTAAAAGATGGCTTTTTAACAAAAGGTAACATTACAATCAGTCTGTTTGCTGATTAGAATGATCCAGAGAAACTGAAAACTTAATCCAGGACGAAAAGGAGACTTGCTGGAACAACATTCCTGAATAAACAAAAGCTATTTGGAATTAATATACCAGGGGAGGCTTTGCCCTTAGCCTGGAGCCAAATAATTCACTCATAATAACAGAACAATATGGAGAAGAGTTGGAATGGTGGATTAACGGGTGTGGTTGCTAGCCTCCAACATGGCCCCAAATGAATCTTGCCTCCTGGTATTCACACTCTTGTGTAGTCCTCTCCCACAATATCACAGGGTTAGCCTATCTGATGAAGCAAATACAGAAGTAATGGTATGTAACTTCTGAAAAAGACTCTGCACTTCATCCTGGGACCAAGCTCTCTCTTTAATCACTCGCTCTGAGGGAAGCCAGCTACAGTGACGGGAGCAGCCCCATGGAGAGGGCCACAGAGTGAAGAACTGAGGACTGTGCTAACAGTCAAGTGAGCAAGCTCAGACACTGTTCATCCAATAAAACCCAAGTCTTCAGTAACTGCCAATCCTGTCAAAAGCTTCACTATAAACTCATAAGCTACCCTGAGCCAGAATCAGCCAGCTAGAGTAGGACAGTGAAATAAATATTTCTTAGGTCATTACGTTTGAGACAATGTGTTACACAGCAATAGATAACTAACTATATAATGTGTCTTACCATGCTATATACACAAGTTATTGGGCATATAACTTACTTATTGTTTTGCCTCCTGGCATGAAATGAATTCATATGGCTTCCCCTACCCAATCACATTCAATTACTTCATGAAATAAAGCCCTTAAAAGGTTGTAGAAATGAACAACTAACCCTATGTGAGCATTTTTAACCAACACACATTTACCCTGAATGAACCACTTTAATACTTTAATACATGAGCTTAAATCTTAGGTATGTGTATCTGCCCATTTTAGCCTCCTACTGCCATTGTAAAAGAAGTCAGTTTTACATAGCTTAAAATGTATGATCCTCTCATGTTCTTTAGAGAGCAGGTGAAAGAATGCCACCCTCCCTGTTTTTAAGGAAGCAATATAGAGAGGTCCAGAATTTCCTAAATCAGTGATTGTCTTGAATTTATCAGACATATTCAGGTCATACACACTTCAGGAAACACTGTCTAAATACTAGTATTTTAACACGGGAGAAAATAAGAAAAAACTAAAGAAAAATGATACAGTCTTGATCCTTATAAAGACCTCTCATCTTACCTCAGGTGTGCAGTGAAACTTCTAAGAACTTAAGATTTTCCAGGCAGGAGAAGGTCACATCCTTGAGGCAACCATAGAGGAGGATTAGGGTTACTTACACGTTACAGGAATGTTTTATATCCCACTGCCTACCTGTTATTGCCATCTGCATGTTCATCCAGCTTCTCACTTAACCAGAAGAGAACTGGAGTCCCTTCCCCCACACCTGTTCCTCCCATCTACCCTCCCTCAGTAAAGAAAACACTATGCCTGCCAACTGCCCAGTTCCAAAGCCTGGAAACCACCCCGGGGCCTGGCTGTCAGGAGGACTTCATTAGGGTGTAAGAGTCTGAAATAGAGCCCAGGCAGAGATACTGCAAACGAGAAAAATTAACAAGGCCCTGAGGTAGGGGAGAGGGAGCAATAAATGAATTTACAAATGCTTAAATCGCCTTAAAGGATCTGGGCCAACAGACGTCCCGAACAGGGAGTAGGAGGCTGGCTGGGGACGTTTAAATGCCTTAAGTTCCACAAGAGACCCCAGTGGGCAGGGGGAGGGGAAGGTATTAAGAGCCTGGGCAGGCCCCTCCTCCAGGAGGCCCAGGCTGGGCCCAGGCTTGGGGGATGGGGACGGCCAGCCTAGGGTGGGGGAGGAGATGCTGCCCGAAAGGCGCCTGCTGAGACCGGGGAAGGGGGTGTGCGTGAAGGGAGTCTCAGGACCCGCCAAGAACCGCTTACCCGACACACTTCGGAGGCCGCAGCAACAGGCACAGGCCGCTCGGGCAGAACCAGACCGGGAGCCGTGTGGCCCGCGGGACTACTGCCGCGGAACCCCTCCCATCTCTCCTCTGGGAACACTACGGCCGCGCCGCACCACGCCCCCGTCCTTACCGTCCTCCCCGCGGTCGGCACCAGGTCCTGAGCTGCACCGCCCCAAGGCGCTCCCCAGGCAAAGCCCGAGGGGACGACGCCTCCTCAGGCCCCAGGCGCCGCCGACGCCGCCGCCTCTCCACGCGCGCCCGCTGCGATCTGTGATTGGCTGCCACGTGCGGGCCCAAGGCCGGCGCGGCTCGGGGCGCTGTAATCTGATTGGCGGCGAGGCGGGTCCGGCGTCTGCGCGCGCTCTGGCGCCCCTGGTGGCTATCCCTGGGCCCGGGATCACGCTGAGAGGGGTGAGAGCAGCAGCGATGACCCTCAGTTCCTGGAAGAGTCTTGGGAGGTCAAGGTTGCAGAGCAGACCAGGGTTCAAGGATAAAGACAGGCTCCCAATCCATCAGGGGATAATTTGTCCACCTGGAGTTTAACTTTCATAATCCTCAAGTGTGTCCCTTTTTCATAAAAGCACTAGCTGCCGGCCCCCATGTTTAAGGGAACATGACCATGCAACTTGGTCTTGACGCCCATACTTTTGACGTTACATCTGGTCAAGCCATACAAAAATAGCCTGGCACCCATTTGTTTTTATAGCTTGCAGCGACTTAAGAATGAACTTTACATTTGTTAATGCCTGGAGAAAAACACAAAGAGACTATTATTTTGTAACGTGAAAATTATATAAAAGTTAATTTCAGTGTTCATAAATATTTATTGAACACAGACATACCCATTCCTTTAGGTATTGTCTATGGCTGCTTTCCTCTTAAAACAACCATTGATTAATTGTCATAAATCATATTCAAAACCCTAAAATATTATTATCTGGCCCTCTACAGATTTTTTTTAACAGATTTTTTTTTTTTTAATTGACATTTCTGCCGGAAGTCTGCCTACTTTAGCAGTGTTTTGAAAGGGAAAAAAAAGACAGCTTTTGGGCTTTTTAATCTGTAATGTGATTTTCATCTCTAGCCTATTTATATTTCTACTCTTTACTTTCTTATTAACTCTATAGGTTCTGTTGTTCCTCTTTACAATATTTTATAAAGTGTTCTTTTTTCTTAATTGTAGTGTAGTTGACAAACAATGTTATATTAGTTTCAGGTGTACAATGTAGCAATATGACATTCTATACCTTAAGCAGTAATCACCATGATACATGTAGTTACTATCTGTCCTATCTGTCGCCATATAAAGTTAACTGCTTTACAATGCTTTGAGATGAATGTCTAGGTGGTTTATTTGTAAACTTCCAGTTATTTCTCTTGTATATGATGCTATAAATTTACCTTCGTTTACTTAAGTATCAATTTAACTGTATCCTACAGATTTTGTTTCATAGTATGCTCATTATCATTCAATTTCAAGTATGTCTTAATTTCCCTAGTAATTCTCTTTTTAACACAAGGGTTACATAGTAATATGGTATTTATTTTCCAAATCTGTGGGATTTTAAAAAGCAATTCGTTTATGAATTTCTCATCTTGTTGCATTATGGTCAGATCACACAGTCTAAATATTATTGCTCCTTTGCATTTGAGGATTTCTGTTCAGTTAAGTATACCATAGACAAAGTGAAGAGGATGTAGATAGAAAGTATTTTCTATGTCTAAAATGTGTATTTGGGAAATGACCCCCCCCCCTTAAGATCTCAAAATTACTTCAATATCCTTCATTAAGTCACTATGAACTATGCTTTAGGCTTTATTCAAATCTCACTAGATTTTCTACTAAAGTCTTTTTTCTGTTCCAGATTCCCATACAGGATACTGCACTGCACTAGTCATAGTGTCTCCTTAGCCTACTCAGGTCTGTGACAGTTTGTTACTTGTTTATCATACAGTTTACTTGTTTATCATGACCTTGACAATTTTAAGGAGTCCTTGGGGTCAGATATTTTGGAGAATGTCTCAATATGGGTTCAATGTTTTCCTCACAGTTACACTGGGGATATAGGTTTTTAGAATTATAACACAGAGGTGATATGTTCTTATCACTTCCCATCAGGAATACATGCTATCACTATGACTTAATCACTAATTTCTCCACTGTAAAGTTAATTTTTTCTCCTTTCCATATTCTACTCTTTGGAGGCAAGTCCCTAAATCTAGCCCACCCTCAGGAAAGGACATGTAGTCTCATTGAGGGGAGAGTGTCTATGGAATACACAAATTATTAGGACTACGGAAATTATTTGGACTTCATGTATAAGGAAGATTTGTTTACCCTACCTTTAAATTTAGTGTTAAATTAATCTAAATTAAATAAATTAAAAATCCAGTACATCAGTCATATTACCTACTTTTCAATGACTCAGCAGTCACATGTAGCATATTGGACAGAGCAGATATAGAACATTTTCATCACTACAAAAATTTCTATTGACAGTACTGATTTATTTTTTCAAGATTTATTTATTTATTTGACAGAGGGAGAGAGCAGCAGAGGGAAAGGAGAAGCAGACTCCCTGCTGAGCAGGGAGTCCAGTGTAACACTTGATCTCAGGACCCCAGGGTCATGACCTGAGCTGAAGGCAGACATTTAACCAACTGAGCCACCCAGGCAGCCTCGACACCACTGATTTAGATCATTATTTTGTTGACCTTTCTTCTCCTTCTCTTCCCTCCTCTTCTTCATTGAGGAACAACTAACATAGTCCTTAGATTAGTTTCAGGTGTAATACATAAATATTCAATATTTGAATATTTGTATATATGTGAAATGATCACAATAAGTCTGGTGAACATCCATCTATCACCAAACATATTTACAAATTATTTTTTCTTGTGATGAGAACGTTTAAGATTTATTCTCTTAGCAACTTTCAAATATACAATATGGTATTATTAACTATAGTTACCATGGTGTACATTACCTCCCAATGACGTATTTTATAACTGGAAGTTTGAACCTCTGGATCCCCTTCACCCATTTTGCCCACCCCAACCCTTCTTCTAATCAAATACATGAACTTTAAATATGAATTCCTTCTAACTACTATAGGTCCATCTTATAATGAGCATAAGAGCAGTATGCAAGAGGTTTGTGAAAGTGCAAGAATGGACATTTACCCTTTAGGCTCCTGGTTTCCTACACCCTAGTTCCAGGCCTGTTCTTAATTATATTGCTTAATTTCTAGACTTTGGGTTTTTTTTCTGAATTATCTTTCTGTTACTGATTTCTAGCTCAATTCCCCCAAAGTCATTGGATAGTTACAAAACAGCCTTACAACTAACACCATGATTAATGATGAACTATTGTATGGAGTCTAAGAACAAGACAAAGATGACCATTATAATCACTACAATTCAACAAAGCACCTGAATACCCACGACAACTTTGAACAACAATGCTGTAGAGCTTAAATTCCCAGGTATTTGTATAGTCAGTGTTCTCCAGAAAGAAATCAACAGGATAAAAAAACAGAGATACAGGGTTTATGCAATTTTGGAGACTAAGATGTCCCCCAGGAATGCTAGTGGCATAGTTCAGTCTTAGTCTGCAACCTCAAGAACCAGGAGCTCTGATGTCCAAAGGCAGGAGAGAGGATGTCCCATCTCAAGAAAGGAGAGGGAAAATTTTCTTTTCCATAGCTTTTGTTTTCTTAGGGCTGTCAATGGATTGTATTGGATAAGGCTCACCATGTTCCTGAGGGTTTATCTTGCTCATTCAGTCTGCTGATTCAAATGCTAATCCCTAAATGCAAAGGCAAACAGTTAAACTTCTAGAAGAAAATTTACAAGGAATATGTTTACATCCTTGGTAGACAATAATTTCTAAATATGATGCACCATGAAGCACCAACCCTAATGCACATATATACACCATGAAACCACCATCCAGATCAAGATGTGGGACATTTCCAGTGCCCCAGGAGTTCCCTCAGGCACTTCTCAATTGATAGTCTAATTAAAAAAAAAAAAGATGGACACAAGGTGATATAGTCAGTTGGGCATCTGACTCTTCGTTTCAGCTCAGGTCATGATCTTAGGGTCCTGGGATTGAGCCTGGAGTCTGGCTTCATGTTCGATGCAGAATCTGCTTGAGATTCTCTCTCTATCTGCCCCTCCCACTCCTGCTCTCTTTTTCCACTCTAAAATAAGAAGTAAATAAATAAATAAATAAGACAAGACTTGAATATGCACTTAATAAAAGAGGGTGTTATCAAGTGGCCAATGATCATATGACCAAAAAAAAAAAAGGGGCGCCTGGGTGGCTCAGTGGGTTAAGCCGCTGCCTTCGGCTCAGGTCATGATCCCAGGTCCTGGGTTCAAGCCCCACATCGGGCTCTCTGCTCAGCAGGGAGCCTGCTTCCTCCTCTCTCTCTGCCTGCCTCTCTGCCTACTTGTGATTTTCTCTCTGTCAAATAAATAATAAAATCTTTAAAAAAAAAAAAAATTCTCCAGATCATACTCATCAGGGAAATGTAGATGAAAACAACAATATCATAAACACTACAACTTCAAGAAAAAGGGACTAATGGAAACAATTGACAATACCAAGTACTGTATCTGCAGCACTGAAATTCTCAATATTGTTGGTGGAAATGAAGATTATTTTAATTTATAATAATTTTTTTAATTATTATAATTTATAATAATTATTTAAAATAATTTCAAATTATTTCAATCACTCTGAAAAGGTGTTTAGCACCTTAGCTAAATCAATGTAGTTCTGGAAACTTCTCATTAGTATATATATATTCTAGAGAAATGACTACATATGTCTACCAAAAGACATGCACCAACTCATGGCAGCTTTATTCTGAAGAACAAAAGATGATCCTCAAAGTCCATCAGGAGTAAAATGGACATACACAGCTCTACCATATGCATTCAATGGGATTCTACCCAGCAATGAAAAAGAATGTCCTATGCCTGCATACAGCAAGAATGCATGCATTCCACTTATTTAAAGAAAGACAAAGACAAAAATCTGTTGTGTGATCCCATTTACTTATAGCTTAAAAACAGAAAAAAAAATGAATCTTTGGAAGTAGAGGTCAGGATAGTGGTTACTTTACAGGGAGAGTTTGGCTGGGAAGCAACATAAGGAAGCTTTCTAAGTTGCCTCTTGACAGTAGGGATCTGAAGAATTGTCACCATAAAACCTGACTCTCACTGACTATTATCATCCACAGCCATGATGTACAAATGCCCTAGCCTCAATTCTGCCTTTTCAGCATCCCTGGAGGTGGGCAAAACAGAAGTTGAGCTATAATGCTAGCTGTGGTAACCATCTGGAATACCTAGAGTTCATGGCAATCCTCTTTTTCAGATTTTACAGGTGACAGCTAGAGGTAAGTGTTGCTCAAAACAATGGAGGCTGCACTTTGAACTTAGTTTGAACTGAAGTTTGAATCATAACCTCTGTTTCAGGAGATAATGCTTCCAATTGCTTTGGCTTTTTAAAAGCTCAATGATTCTTGGTTGATGCTATGTTTTCTCCTTTGAGGTCAAACACCGTACCGGCATTTGGAACACTGAAAAGACTCTTTTTCTAGTGCTCTGACAATAATTCATGTAAAGTATGAGGGCTCTGACAATGTTGAGATCGAAAGGACAAAGCAAATTCTTAGTGTTTTCGTGGCATGTTCTAGAACGTGTTTCCATATCAGCAAAGGCTGACAATCTATAATTGCAAACCTGGCACACATAGGGCATTTTGCCAGGCTTACTATTGTCCTTCATTGATGTAAGAAAGCCTGGTCTGTTTTGAATGACAATTTGTAAACATTACAGACAGTGGAAGGCTCCTGGATAGTGTGTTACACTTTCATGTGACATTGCAGCTTGAAGGGAGTAGGAAATCATGGGTGGCAGTGCTGGCAGGTGGTGTAGATTTCCCAGCTGTCACCCTTATGCTTCTCAGGTTCCAAATGGCTCCACACATGCCTCATAAACTTGACATTCTTTAGAACTTTCAAACAGCTGAGGCATTTAAAAGTTGTGTGAGTCTTCTGTTTGGCTGCTGGTCTCCTTTTGCTGCCCATAGTAAAAGTCATGAAGTAACATGATCGAATTTTCTTTCTTAAGATCAACAGTCTGGTTTTGACTTGCTAGACTCAAAAGTCTGGTTTTTCCAGCCTTTTCAAATAATTTTTTGTGAAAAATCCATGAGATTGAAATGTGTCCTATCATTTACATAAGCCCAAGAAAATAATGCTCATTCTGAGCACGACTTAATGAAAATAGGACACCTTTTGAGGCTGTGCTCATACTCACTGTAGGAGAGAAATGGTCACAGCTGAGGAATGTCCTTCTGGGATTCCATCACTGAGTTTAGGTCTTTTAGAATTTCCACTGTTTAAACTGGAAGCAGGAAGTTCCTTCAAACTGAAGGCTTCCACTCTTGCCTCCTACAGAAAGTACAGCTCCAAGTAGACAGTGAGATAGGGAGAGAGCAAATCTGAAGGACTGTGAGGTATGACTTGTGGTGAGCTCATTTTATAATCAGATTTAGATGAGGGCTCAAAAATAATAAGACTATCTATTATCTCCATTCAGATTGGGGTGGCCACTATGAGTACCAATGGGTCATGAGGTCTGCAGGCTGCAATGCACGAGCAGTATCTTGACTCCGGTAGACTTTCTTTCTTTTGGAATATCATTCCAGGGTCATCTGTTCAAATGTTTGAAATGACTGATTTTGAATTTGAAATTGCTACGATAAAGAGAATTTCTGCATCTTCGTTTACATGTTCCACTCCTACTAATAATCAGCTCAGCATCTTCATTTTCCCTGTCCCTGTGTTGGATTCTATGTTCTTTACTGGCGGTCCTGGCACTTGTTTTTTCTCACATGACAAGGAAAGACCTGCCATTTTACAACTGATTTTTGCTTGAAGAGGTCCCTTCGACTTCTAGTGCTTTCTTTTATAAAATACTGTCTGGGGCACCTGGGTGGCTCAGTTGGTTAAGCAACTGCCTTCGGCTCAGGTCATGATCCTGGAGTCCAGGATGGAGTCCCACATCGGGCTCCCAGCTTGGCAGGGAGTCTGCTTCTCCAGCTGATCTCTCTCTTCTCATGCTCTCTCTCTCTCATTTAAAAAAAAAATACAGTCAATATAACCAAGAGTAATTATTTCAAAAACCAAAATCATTGCTTTATTAATATTTCCCTGAAATGCTGAGATAACTATTAGCATCCTTATTTTACACCTAAGGAACAGCCTCCAACTAGTTAGGTGACAAGATAGTCCTAGAGTTCTCTCTCCAGCTCCCAGGTCTCTATCAATTGCAAGCTCAACATGCCCTCTTGCAGGGCCATGACTAGGTTGAGGCAAGTGAGGAATTAGGGCACAATATTTAATGGCAAGAGTTAAAGAGATCCAAGGTCAGCATCTCAGAGCACCCGCCTCCTGCATTTAGCACCCTAGGCATTGCACTAGCCTTTTCCTACTCCCAGGTGTACCCTCTGGATATCTAAGTTCTCTTGCCAATCTTACCAAAATTTAGATCTTTTCAGTCCCCTAAAAAAAATAAATTTAAAAATTAAAAAAAAAAAAATCTTGTTCCCCCTGCAGTGTTCCTTTTCTGAGTAAACACTCCTAATCACTCAGTTGACAAATTTTGGAGACATCCTTTGCCAATCTTTCCCCCATACCCCACAGCCAATTAATTAGCAAACACTGCCTGCTCTGTTTTCCAAAGATATCCAGGACCCAACCACTCTCTTCTACCCCTACTGCCCTCTCCCTGATCCAAGACACCACGGTTCTCTCCCTGGATCATGACTACAGGCATCTTATTCTCTTCCTGGATCCTGTTTGAAGGTACCGTGTTCTGTCCCTGGATCATTGCAGACGTTTCCAGCCTCATACCTCTTTTGCCATATCTCCCCATAGTGTCCCCAGTACTCCTGTTAAAATATGTAAAAGAGCTGCTTCTGCTTATAGAACTCCAATGACTTCCCTACTCACTCAGAAGAAAGTCCAATGAACATGAAATGTCAAAAAGAGCCCTAGGCCTTTGGCCCATACCCGCCAGTCCTTGTTTTTCCTGCCTCTCCCTCCCTCCACTGCAGCTACTCCATTAGTCTTGAAGGCACCACACCCTGTATTTCCTTAGGAATTTTGTGGTTCCCCCTGCCTTGAATGCTCAGATATCCCCATCCTGTCTCCTGGGCTGCTTCAAGTCCACAGGTTCTTAGCAAGGCTTCCCTGACCATGATATCAAAAATCACCACCTCTCCCAACTCACATGCCCTACTCACCCCCAACACTATTTCTTAACATATTATTTATCACCTGTCTAACACCCTTGACCCTGAACAATAGGGGTTTGAACTGCACAGGTCTACTTAAGTGCAAATTTTTTCAATAAATACAGCACAGTGCTATAAATGTATTTTCTCTTATGACTTTTTTAGAGATTTTATATTTAAGTAATCTATACACCCAATATAGGGCTGGAACTCATAACCCTGAATTCAAGAGTTGCATGCTCTACTGACTCAAACTGGTCGCCCTCTTTATGATTTTCTTAATAACATTTTCTTTTTTCTGGCTTACTATATTAGGAGCATATAATATACAATACATGCAAATACAAAATATGTGTGAGTTGACTGTTTATACTATCAGCAAGACATCCATCAATGGTAAGCTAGAAGATTTTGGAGGAGTCAAAAGTTTACACAGATTTTTCTACTGCGCAGGGAGTTGGTGCTTCTAGCCCCTTCCATGCTGGTCAAGGGTCAACTCTATATAAATGCATCTTGCTTTTGTTTTCTATCTCCACCCACTAGACTGTAAACTGAGGGAGGAAAAGGGACTTGTGTGTCCTAAGTTCCTAGAGCAATGCCTGGCATACTGTCATTGTTAAATCTTTGCTACACAAATAATTAGCAGCTGTTATCAATATGATCACTTACGTGTACAACAGACCCACACTCACTAAGTCCAGGCTCTCCAAGCCTTTAGTGAAATACAAATCCAAATGATTTAACAGTATCATGGGAGAGAAACATTCTAGCCAGTATGTAGGCGTGGGTATGTGTGATTGAAACAAAAGTTCTGTGAAAGAATACCCTCCCTACAATGGATGTACAACCTTCTATGGCAGGTTTCAAATTTCACTGATGCTAAGGAACAGTTAGTGTTTATATTTTCCCATTTGTGAAATAAGACCGCATCTCATCAGTAACATTTAATAGTTTGTTTGACAGCATATATTCTTTGTATTGTATGGTGATAGATAGGAGAAATAATGTTATGTCTTATAGGTGATGGGATCTTAGAATGAATGAAAAATTCTAACTTTTTCCCCATAAGCTGATTATGGCCCATTAAATTTATTTTGCAATTCACTAGGAGGATGCTAGCTGCATTTTTGCAACTGGTTTAAGACAGGGATTGGCCCGCTTCCTGTTTTTGCACAGCCAGGGAGCAAAAAGGTTTTTATATTAAGTGTTTTTTTGTTTTGTTTTGTTACTTAGTGTGTATATATATTTTTTACATATGTATAAATGATATATCATGTCATGTATATAATATACCTAATACACTTATTATGTACCTATTACATTTTTTTAAATTTGTGTTGAGAAAACCAAAGGAATATTTGTGACATGTGAAAATTATTACATTCAAATTTCAATGTCCACAAATAAAGTTTTAATGGGACACATCAGTGATCACTGATTTAAGGCTTCTATTGGTGGCTGCTTTGCATTACTATGCCAGAGTGCAGCCCTACAACAGAGGCTGCATGTCTCCTGATGGCTAAAATATTTACCATTTTACAGAAAATGTTTGTCCACCAAGGTTTAAGAGAAACAAAATGAAAGATACCAAATATATTAGTTCACCACTCCCAGGAGTGTTCCAGACGATTTGGTGGGCCTCCATATTTTCCCACTCTGGGCCACAAGGGAGGCAAAAGCTGGGGCGTCCTTGTTTCTGCAATATTGAGAAATTTCTCTCGCTTTCAGCTACACCAAGTCCTGCTCCAGTGGAGCGCTCACCTTGTTCTCCAAAGACCTTTCTGAGTGAAGTCTGATCAGGAGATCCCACCCCTTTTATAAGACCATTAAAATCCAGTCTATAACATCCAAAGGCAGCTCAGGTTCAGGTTTCTGAACAGCCTATTTGAATTTTTGGCTGTAAACCAGAGTGATTGCCAAATCTTCCATGCAAATCACTCCCAACAAGGAAAGAATGTGGGTGGAACTTCAGGGCCAGGTCCAGGGACTGCCTGTCAGGTTGGGGTGGTGGTGAGAGTGCCCCCTCCTCTCTCTGTCCTCCACCACCTTATCTCCAATTTAGCTGGGTCTTGAGCTATCTGGGGTCAACAAGGGCAAGGGAAAGGGTCCACACAGCTATTCCAGCAGAGCTCAAGCTAAAGGAACCTAAAAGGGCACATGTCTTCTTCCAGGTGCTAGAAAGTTCTCACATATCACTGCAACTATGGAGAACAAAAACCTGTCTTCTCTCTGTCCCCACAAACAGTGAGAGGAGCTGGTCTCACTCCCCAATTGCCCAGGTGGTCTGAACTGGAAGAATCAGCTCCCAGGGGATGCCCAGGTTTCCCCACTTTAATCCCCATTTCATGGACATGAGCCCACTGCTTTCTGAGTCTGCTTCCAAGGATCAAAGGTCATATGCTGGTTCATATGCAAAAGTTCACTCTGGTCACCTCTCACCCCCTTCACTCTCCCTTCCCTTAGCATCTTCTAAATTGAATCTCAGGCTATCCCTTCCTATCCCTTATAGCCCTCTTTGCCTATGGATTTCTTTGGGAGAAAGGAGGGCTTCAAGCTCCCCTGACAGCCAAAAAATATTTCTATTCCCACTCCTTCCATGCATCCAAGTCACAGAATTAGAACAGAAATCCAGTTTGCTAATTAAAATGTTCTAAAGTACCACAACCTGATATGACTTTAAAAATTCCTTTCTTTTTTTTTTTTTTAATTTTTTTATTTTTTTCAGCATAACAGTATTCATTATTTTTGCACCACACCCAGTGCTCCATGCAATCCGTGCCCTCTACAATACCCACCACCTGGTGCCCCCAACCTCCCACCCCCCACCCCTTCAAAATTCTCAGATCGTTTTCAGAGTCCATAGTCTCTCATGGTTCACCTCCCCTTCCAATTTCCCTCAACTCCCTTCTCCTCTCCATCTCCCCTTTTCCTCCATGCTATTTGTTATGCTCCACAAATAAGTGAAACCATATGATAATTGACTCTCTCTGCTTGACTTATTTCACTCAGCATAATCTCTTCCAGTCCCGTCCATGTTGCTACAAAACTTGGGTATTCATCCTTTCTTTCCTTTTTTTTTTTTTTTTTTTTACAGCTTTATAAACATATATTTTTATCCCCAGGGGTAGTGTTGTGAAGTGTGTAAACCTGGCGATTCGCAGACCTGTAAAAATTCCTTTCTTACCAAACCAACATGTTGTACACCTTAAAGTTATACAATATTATATGTCAATAAAGTGGGATAAATTGAAAAGTAGATAAATAAAATGTCATTCTGTGTAAATGTGACAAATGAAACTCAAAGTGGTATTGTAACAGAGGGTCCTTAATCTTGCCTGGGAGTTATGGAAGAACTGCCTTTTGGGCCTTTGAAGTAGCTCTGGGAGTTTCCAATAAGAAAGCAGGGTTAAATAAATGATGGGTTTCCACAGTAGAAAGTTCCAATAGTGAGAAAATCTTCCTGTACCCCTATAAGTTCCTAGTACTTTACCCTGTCCCACTCTGTTCCAGCCATACTGCCCTTCTTACATTAGGACCTTTGCACTTGTTCCTTATTTCTGGGATATTTTTCATGCAGACATCCTCTTGGTTCTTGTCCCATAACCAAATCTTTGTGGCAGAACTGCTTCTCAATGGAGTCCACCTCAACCACCCTATATAAAATGCTCTCTTTCCCTCCCCCTACAATCCCCTGCTCCATTGCCCTGCTAAAGATGCCCTGTGCATCTTTCCATGGCTCTCATCCCCTTCTAATAGACCATGTGATTACTAATTTGTTGTGCTTATTGCCTACCGCCCTTGCTAGAATTTGAGTCCCATGAGGAGCGTGACTTTTGTCTGTTTCATTCACTGACTTATATCAAAGACCTGGACCACAGTAGACATTCAAGAATTTTTGTTGAATAAATGTACATGGATGGATTTAGAAATAGATTTAGCCATTCTAAAGAATTAGTTGGTACTCAGTTTTAGATGATTTCTGCCTGGTGGCAATGCTGGTGGTTGCCAATCTGTTTTCCAAGCACAGTACTGAAATTTAAAAATTTATGTGGTCTCCTTATTTCTAAAATGCTTGAAAGTAATGTTTAAAGTTGTAAAATGTGATGATGCCAAATAAAGCACATGTGTGTGGTTATTTGGCCTATGAATGATCAGTTAAGCACTTCAAATTTATTTATTTATTTATTTATTTATTTATTTATTTATTTATTTATTTTTATTTGACAGAGAGAGAGAGAGAGAGATCACAAGTAGGCAGAGCGGCAGGCAGAGAGAGAGGAGGAAGCAGGCTCCCGCTGAGCAGAGAGCCCGATGCGGGGCTCGATCCCAGGACCTGGGATCATGACCTGAGCTGAAGGCAGAGGCCTTAACCCACTGAGCCACCCAGGCGCCCCAGCACTTCAAATTTAAAGATGTGTTAATTTAGATACCTGGATGTCTCAGTTGGTTAAGCATCTGCCTTTGGGCAAGGTCATGATCCCAGGGTCCAGGGATCAAGCCCTGTATCTGACTCCATGCTCTGAGGGTAGTCTGCTTCTCCCTCCCCCTCCTCTCGTGCTCTGTCTCTTGCTTTCTCTTTTTCAAATAAATAAATATATAATCTAAAAAATATGTTAATTGAATTTGATTTTTTTCATTTTTTAAAAAGATTTTATTTGTAAGTCACTTCTATAGCCAATGTGTGGCTCAAACCTGCGAGCCCAAGATCAACAGTCGTTTCACCAGCTGAATCAGCTTGGTGATTTTAATTTAATAATTTAAGAGATTTTAATTTTATAATTCACTAGTTAATAACATAGTCAGTGGTACCATGTATGATGTGATGACATGGAATAATAGGGTTCAAAACTCTCCACAGAGATCCTTCTGGTGATTTTAGCAGTAGCTCACTCTCTGAATCGCTGAATCAGCCCAAATCCTACCTCCCATCTCCCTAAAAGTGATATTTTAGTTCATCACTTTTATAAGCCATTTAATCTATGAGGCTTAAGCCTATGGTTTTCATCCTGTCACACATATAGCCCAGAAGACATTCAAAGGAGTAAGTGAAGCTGCTATAAGAAAACCCCTTCTATTCTCATGGAGTTACTTATTACATATTTTTTCAACATTTCCATCCTGAAAAACTAAAATAGAATCCATGTTGAAGCCTGTCTCATTCTAGTGTGCTAATTCTCAGCAAGGGGTAATTTTGCTCCTTAAGGGGCCCTTGATAATATCTGGACTCGTTTTGTTTTGTTTTTAAGATTTCATGTATTTATTTAGAGAAAGAAAGCATGCACTGGGGGGAGGGACAGAGGGAAAGGAGAGAGAGAATCTCAAGCAGACTCTCCACTGAGCACAGAGCCCAACTCAGGGCTTTATCTCATGACCCTGAGATCATGACCTGAGCTGAAACCAAGAGTCGAATGCTTGGCCAACTTGGCCACCCAGGTGTTCCTGGCAATGTTTTTTGACTGTCCTGGTATTTTGATTATCATTATTAGCCTCTAGAGGGTAAACATCAAGGATATTGTTAAAACATCCTATAATATTCAGAATTCCCTCCCTGCTGAAAATCCCCCACCCCCACCACAACAAGTTATCCAGCTCAAAATGTCAGTAGTGCCTGGGCTGAGATATCCTGGTCCAGACTGAAAGAAACTTCCCACTCCTTCTCTGCATGATGTCCTTGGCAACCTCTTTATAACAAGGAGTCAACATTCCTGACCAAGAGCTAAGACAGTTGTCTGATAAACTTTAACAGGACCAAATATATTTTTGAAAATTAGTCATCCTTTCCCTGAGATTACTGCCAGTGAAGTTATTGACATTTAATCTTTTCCTTTTAGATTTTGTGTTAATGATGGTGATGACTAACTATTCTATTTTCCTACAAAATGTTCCTAACAAGAGTAAATCTTTGATTTGCTTGCTTGAAACCTTTCCCTTTGTAGCAAGACAGTAATAAAATGAAAGTGCTTGTAACTAAATCATTTTGAGATTTTTCTTTTCTTTTAACAGTAGAAATGAGCTATTTTTTCTAGAGATTTTTTATGTCTAAAAATTACCTGTAAAAACTTATAATACATTTACATGCTTTATCAGTTCCATATTATTGATCATTATAATGATAAATCAAAAAAATTGGGACCTTATGCTTCCAGGAAATTATTTTTTAAATTTTTATATCAATTTATAAATATGAGAAATAGGAGAACACACAGAGAGGGTAAACAATAAAGTTTTCTCAAGCATAAAATAGATCATGTTCTATAAAATCCTATGAGGGAAGTGAACTATAGGGGAAGATTAAATGAGAAAAAAAACTGTGAATATTCTATCCCTTACTAAGAGCTCATGCTCACATTTTTTAAATGGAAGATGGTGAATATCAGAACCTAATGTTATTTACATTCTTTTGGATACAATTAAAAGAGTGTTATTAACAGTTTTATTCACTTAAAGTGTCCATTTTTATTTTGGGCCAGAAATTACATCCTTTACAGGGTTTAAGCTTAGGATGAAAAAATCTAGATGTCTACTTAAATATGTTTGGTGATGAATATAGATTTGCAAAAATAGTTTAGGGGGAAAAAATAGACTATTTACAGGTTTATTTCCATGCTTCTAAAAGATTTCTCAGACCTCAGAGTCAACTGACACACTGTCAACAGACAGATTCCCAGACTGCATCTTATACCAGGGACACTCAGAGGGCCAGGGGAGCAATCGGGGAATCTGCATGTTCAATGTTTGTCTCTTGATTCTTAAGGGAGAATACTTGGGGCAGCCTTGATCTCTCCAGCATGATTAAAATATTCATACACCCATTCCTTAAAGGGAAGCCCAAGGGTGTGTCGAGGGTCAAGAATTCCTTTTTCCTTCATTGATCTGACACACTGAGCACATATTTCAGGACAAACATATTGTTGGGGGACCCAGTAGACAATCTGAAGCTGGAACTTGAGCTGGGAGCTTCTCCTCTCCCACTCAGAGTCTACAGGAAGGACCTTCATCTCCTTTTCAGAGGCTTCCGGATATCCGGCAATGTTCAAGGCGGCTGGGATATGTAAGCAAAGCCCAGAGATCTGGATCCAAACCTCTCAATTTGGGAAGCACTTTTGAATAATATGGACTGTGCTTCTTAAGTGTCAATGACTCTAAGGAATCATCTACAGGTCTTGTGAAAGTGTAGATTCTCGTTCAGTAGTTCTGGGTGGAGCCTGAGAGTGTGATTTTCTAACAAGCTCCAAGATGATGCCCCCGCCTCTTGACTACAGACCAAATATTGAACAGGAAGGACTAAGGAGCTTTTAAAAAGTACCAATGCCCTGGTTGATTCTTTTGATCTTATTCTAAAATGTGAGAGGAAATACCTGTGTTCTACCATCTGCTATAGCTAAAAAGAGGAAGAAAAACAAACTATAAGCCATATAGCACAATGGTCTGAAACCTAATCACCTGAATACAGAAGGAACTTAGAATGTTGAGTTATGAATAAGCAGAGAACTTAGGTTCAATCTGCTCTGTGTACACTAGAAGAGTCCACCGAGGGAAGTGACTATTTATCCAAAGTGGTTTCCATGAAGAAAGATGGGATGCCTTCTGCAGACCGGGTTGACAGAAGACCAACTTATCAGAAGGAATTTGGGCCTGTAGCCAATAAAGGAATGTGAATAGGGAGAGGCCCAGAAAGAGGGAATAGTTCTCTCCACCTCCAGGAGCCTCCACGAAATGAGCCTTGGGCACACGGATTCCCTGGAGTCAGTGAAAAGAGTGTCTGGTTTTGATTTCATCAAAGCCTGTCACCAGTCAACATCAGGATATTTCTGGGCAGCATGCGGGGCTCAGGAAATTGCTTACTCCCACCTTTCCTTCCATAAGTAGCCCCATGGCCAAAAGAGGCCTGCTCATGATCAAAGGAGGCAGCTCTTTGACCTTAACATTGTCTCCAGGACCCAAGGTCATGATAGTGAGGGTGATATATGGTTATTTGTTTATCCACCAGCAGGGAAGGCTGGGCATCTCAGACAGTTTATGAACTTTGTACCCAGGAGGTGAGATCCACAGGACTGTGGGGCTTCCTTACATGTAGACAAAAGCTATGTGGAAAGTGGTCCCTAGGACATGGTCCAAGGAGGCACCACTGTTCATGAGGGCACAAAACAGGGTGGTCAGCTTTTGTTGCCTTTCTCCATCTCCAGGGGAGGTCATGGCTCTCCCAACATTCTTATAAACTTTTTCCTCTTCCTCTCTCCCTGGGAAAGCTTTATCTCAAGAGACTTGACTTTTGTAATCAATGGCAGTGCCTTTGGCTTCCTGCTGCTTTTGTTCTCAGTTCTGTTTTGTCTTGCCCTTAGAGTAAGAAATCACAGAAGGATTGTTCCCCAGGTTAAATGCAAGGGTAGGGCACAAGAGGGATCAAAATGCACAGAAAGAGACACACCAAAAGAGTTGATAAATGACTTATATCACCTACTTACAAAACAGTAGGGAGATAATTACCAGGGCATTCCCTGATGATAAATTACAGTGGCCCCTGTTAGCCCTAGCTCCTTCAGTTGCAAGAAAGGGGGAGATAGAGGGAGGTCCCAACTCTAATGGGTACCCCCAAGGAAGAGAACCTGAGAACTGGCCCCAGCAAATGCTCTGATGAGCAAGTTGAATTAGTTAAAAGTCTTAGCACTACAAGACTGGCAAAGAAGCAGTCTTTAGGGAAATTCCATCTTTACTAGCTAGGTTAATTCAAAGACTCTAACTTACAGATGAATGAATCATGCCAAGGAAAAAAAAACTCCAAGTTAAATCAAACTCTGAAATTCTGAAACTGGATGTTACTCATTCTTTGGTGATTGGGAGTGGATTTCAGTCAGCCTTTGAATAAATACTTTATCTTGTTCACATTTTTTATTAATTTAAAAACAAAACAAAATGTATGTGGGGGACATATTAGTGGCATAAAAGCATCTTTATAACAATGTCTCTAGGGATAATGCATTGTGCCTTAGGAATCACTTTTCAGGTCATACTTACATACAGTTAAAAATAAAATGAAACAACACAAAAGATCATCAATTTAGTTTCCCTCCTGCACACGACCACAATTACCTGCCTCCATTTCAAAAAAAAAAACTACTGTTTAGAACTTTTCCTGAGTCCTTCAAAGCATTTTCTCTGCATTTAGAAGCATGCTTCCCCTCTTCCCCTGATGGTTTATGCAAATAGATTTGCATACCCTCTACAAAAATGGTGTCTTATTAACATAATTTTACTGAATGATTTCAACTTGGATGGGGAGAAATCCATCAGGGATCTTAATGATTATTGTCATTCGATTTCAAATATTCAGAGGCAAACAGGCATGCACCTTCTCTTCTGAGGAGTTTGTGGGGAAATACTACAAAAGGAGGCACAAGATCCTTCATTAACACAAAGTCTTGGCTGTTCCAAACTCGAAAGTCAAAACAATCTATGTATAAGTATCAGAGGATGTTGTTTGGACGTATCTGCTATCGCTGGTTGTATATTCTATTAGAACAGTTTCTATTCCAAGGCTTTCCCAGAGGTGGCTCATAGTGCCTTAAGGTCCCACTACCCTCCAGAATGACTGAGTTACTAAAAACCTCATCAGGAGCAGGAGACATTGTTGGGGGTAATAGTATCAATAATAGCAATTAATGTTTATTTAGCACTGACTCTGAGCTGTGTGCTATTATTGGAGCTCTATGTATTTTATTTCATTTAATCCAAATCCCAAGAAAGTGACTATTATTATCATACTTAGATAGAGGCTTTTTTTAAATGGAAATGATCAAGATCACACAATAAATAGCTTCCAAGATTTAAAGCTAGGCAGTGAGACTAGATCCTAAACTCTTAATTCCTCTGGTACATCTTTCTTTTAACACACTCTCAGTGCCTATGATCTGCCAGATGTGATGCCAAGGTTTGGGGCACAGAGGTAAATGTAACTGCCCCTGGATTGTTGTGGCTATGAGAAGAAATAATGAATGCAAAAGGTTTGGAGTTTTTTGTGATTTTCTTTTTTTGTAAATTTAATTTTTTCCCAGTTTCATTGAGACATAATTTACATACAACATTGTGTACATTTCAGGTGCACAAAGTAATGACTTGAGGGGAGCTTGGGTGGCTCAGTGGGTTAAAGCCTCTGCCTTCGGCTCAGGTCATGATCCCAGGATCCTGGGATCGAGCCCCACATTGGGCTCTCTGCTCAGTAGGGAGCCTGCTTCCCCTTCTCTCTCTGCCTGCTGCTCTGCCTACTTATAATCTCTCTCTGTGTGTCAAATAAATAAATAAAATCTTTAAAAAAAGTAATGATTTGATGCATGTCCATTTTGAGAAATGATTATCATAATAAGTTTAGATAAATATTCATGACCTCAGTAGCAGCTTTTGTGCTATTGTGAGAGCCAGCTTTCAAGATGGCCCCCCAGGATCCCTGCCCTCTGATATCCACACCCTTGGAGAGTGACATCTCACTATGACCAGGGCACCAGCAGGATATCATGGAATGATGGCGTATGATTTCCAAGACTAGGTAATAAGAGACATCGTGCCTTGCTTTCTTAAATCACCTGCTTTGGTGGAAGGCAGCCAGCTATCATGTCATGAGGACATGAGAGGCCCTTTGGAGAGGTCCCAGGGTGAGGAACTGAAGCCTCCTGCCAACAGCCAAGGGATAACGCCATCTTGGAAGAAGATTCTCCAGCCCTATCAAGTCTTCAGATGAATAAGCCAATATTTTGAGTGTACCCTCATGAGACACTCTAAGACAGAAACACCAAGCTAAGCCACAGCAATTGTGAAATGAGAAATATTTATGGTGGTTTTAAGCTACTAAATTCTGGGATACTTAGTTTTATAGCAATAGATAACTAATACAACTGTGCTTGTCATGTTTGGCTGTCAATTATTATTATCACTACCACAACCCTGCTATTATTATTCACCACCACATCAGGGCTTTGTTATAGAAAACAAATTCTATCCTTTGAACTGTTTCTTGCCCCTGTTGAATTAAGCTGGTGGTCAAGGGGTAAAGTGCAAGAAGAGTTTTTGAAATGACTAGAATCATTTCGGCAAACATCATGTATTACTTTGTCAGGGCTGCTATAAGAAAATATCACAGACCGGGGCACCTGGGTGGCTCAGATGGTTAAGTGTCTGCCTTCAGGTCAGGTCATGATCCTGGGGTCCTGGGATAAAGTACTGCATCAGGCTCCCTGCTCAGTGGGGAACCTGCTTCTCCCTGCCTCTCTCTCTCTCTGTCTCTCATGAATAAATAAATAAAATCTTAAAACAAAAAGAAATATCACATACTGGACCAGTCAAACAATAGAAAATTATTTTTGCACAGTCCTGGAGGCGAGAAGTCTAAGATCAAGGTGTCAGCAGATTCGGTTTCTACTGAGATCCCTGTCCTTGGCTTACACATGGCTGCCTTCTTGCTGTGTCCTCTTGTGGTCTTTCCTCTGAGGGGGATCTGTCCTCTAATCTCTTCCTCTCATAAAGATCTATATGGATCACATGATATCATTTTACTTTAATTTCCTCTTGAAAGGCCCTGTCTTCATATAAAGTTGCACTTGGAGGGACTAGGGATTGGGACTCCAACATAAAAACTTTGAGGGGACACAATTCAGTCCATTACATATTCTACATAGAATATTAAAAAACTCAACAATGTCATTTATATTATAGACTGACCTAATTTTTCACCAAAGTGACTAATCATTTTATCATGAAGAACCAAATTCTCCTAAGAAGCCTGAAGTGTTGGGCAACTAGCTTGGTTAACAGAGTTCAGCTGCTTCTAAGACTTGATTTCCCTCATCCTCAGAGAATGAAATCAATGGTGAATTATGAAGTATATTCTATACCTACCTAATCTCCATGCAGCATTGAATAAGGAAAAAATACTTTCTAGTGCTGAATGCAGCTGAAGAGTGAACTGGAAACTTATCTTCCAGTGGAGATCACAGCCATCCAAGCTGAACACTCAGTGTTTGAGCTTCAGAGAGATACTATGCTCATTGACTTCCTATTTGAAAGAGCACTTAATATATGATCACTGGAGGGGGCATATTGAACCTGAATAGCAAAACCTGATGGAACCTCCATATACTTGTACCTGGAGTCTCCTTCTTCATCAGAGGTAGAAATAATACTCGGATTCTGAACATCAATTACAGTGCATAGATTTGTTTTGTTTGTTTTTTTTCCTCCCAATAGCATTTCTGTAAAACCAGGGTGTCCTGCAATTCAACTCAATTCTGACGCTACCTGCCTGGAGGTAGAATCTGGTCTCACAGGTTAAGGGCCTGGCCTCCCAAGACTGCACCTTCAGATGCCAGTCTCAAGTTCAGGTTGTCACCTGTGTTTCTGACTGACTGGTTATAAATCAAGGGTTCCCACAACCCTTGGTTTTGGGAATCCTCTTTGGTTTTGATTCATTTGCTAGAGGTCCAGAGAACTCAGGAAGCCAGTTTACTCACTAAATTGCAGGTTTATTATAAAAGGATATAACTACGCAACAGCCAGATGAAAGAAATGTATAAGGTGAGGCGTGGAGGAAGGACATGGACCTTCCAAGCCCTGAAGGAGTACACCAGTCCCCAAATCTCCACATGTTCATCAACCTGGAAGCACTCAGAGTTCCATCATTTTGGGTTTTTACACAGGCTTCAATACAGAAGTTTAACTGATTAAATCACTGGCTATTGGTGATTGAACTCAATCTGGATACAGCCCTTCCCTCCCCAGAGGTCAGGGATGAGGTTGAAAAATCTCACCCCTCTAACCACAAGGTTGGCTTCACAAGCAAACAAACAGCCCCCATCTTCAGGGGCTTTCCAAGTTATATCATTAACATAACAAAAGACACCTTTATTGCTTTCACCACTTGGTTAATACCAAAGGTTTCCAGAGCTCCTTGCCAGAAAGAGGAGCAAGGATTTATATTTCTTATTGTAAATCACAACCTCAAAGATACTCAAGAGTAACGATCTTAGAATTAAATGAGGTTGTGCTCAGTAAGTGGTAGCTCTTACTCTACATTAAAAGTTCTGAAATAGGGGGGCACCTGGGTGGCTCAGTGGTTAAAGCCTCTGCCTTCAGCTCGGGTCATGATCTCAGGGTCCTGGGATTGGGCCCCCTGTCGGGCTCTCTGCTCAGCGGGGGCCTGCTTCCTCCTCTCTCTGCCTGCCTCTCTGCCTACTTGTGATTTCTGTCTCTCAAATAAAATCTTAAAAAAAAAAAGTTCTGAAATAGGGGAGATAGTATCTCAGACTCTCTTTTAATCCCCTGAGCCCTGCTATGTGCAGGTTGTGTTTCCTACTGTGGAGCATGGGCTCCTTGCTCAGTGAGCTTGAAGGTTTGTTAAGCAATAGCAGTTATATGTCAATCAGATTTCATCTCTGTCCTGTTCCATTTTCATCTTTTTAAAGGATTGTGCAGAAGCATTTCTCTGTCGCTCAGCTAAAGTGTTCGCCAGACTGAGCTAGGAGGAGGAAGAAGCAAGTGGAGCATATGCTTTTTCACCTAGGAGTAAAGTGAAGAAAATAAGGTTCCATCTCATCAAAGCAAGATAGGATATTGTTAACCTTGAAATAAAACTGTCAGTTATTCCGCAGCAACATCTTCCTAGGAACATCACCAAAGGCAAGGGAAGCAAGGGCAAAAATGAACTATTGGGATTTTATCAAGATCAAAAGCTTTTGCACAGCAAAGGAAACAGTGAACAAAACCAAAAGACAACTGACAGAATGGGAGAAGATATTTGCAAATGACATATCAGATAAAGGGCTAGTGTCCAAAATCTATAAAGAACTTAGCAAACTCAACACCCAAAGAACAAATAATCCAATCAAGAAATGGGCAGAGGACATGAACAGACATTTCTGCAAAGAAGACATCCAGATGACCAACAGACACATGAAAAAGTGCTCCATATCACTCGGCATCAGGGAAATACAAATCAAAACCACCATGAGATATCACCTCACACCAGTCAGAATGGCTAAAATTAACAAGTCAGGAAATGACAGATGCTGGCGAGGATGCGGAGAAAGGGGAACCCTCCTACACTGTTGGTGGGATACAAGCTGGTGCAACCACTCTGGAAAACAGCATGGAGGTTCCTCAAAATGTTGAAAATAGAACTACCCTATGACCCAGCAATTGCACTGCTGGGTATTTACCCTAAAGATACAAACGTAGTGATCCGAAGAGGCACGTGCACCCGAATGTTTATAGCAGCAATGTCTACAATAGCCAAACTATGGAAAGAACCTAGATGTCCATCAACAGACGAATGGATAAAGAAGATGTGGTATATATACACAATGGAATACTATGCAGCCATCAAAAGAAATGAAATCTTGCCATTTGCGACGACGTGGATGGAACTAGAGGGTATCATGCTTAGCGAAATAAGTCAATGGGAGAAAGACAACTATCATATGATCTCCCTGATATGAGGGAGAAGAGATGCAACATGGGGGATTGAGGGGGTAGGAGAAGAGTAAATGAAACAAGATGGGATTGGGAGGGAGACAAACCATAAGTGACTCTTAATCTCACAAAACAAACTGAGGGTTGATGGGGGGAGGGGGGCTGGGAGAGGGGGTGGGGTTATGGATATTGGGGAGGGTATGTGCTATGGTGAGTGTTGTGAAGTGTGTAAACCTGGCGATTCGCAGACCTGTACCCCTGGGGATAAAATATATGTTTATAAAGCTGTAAAAAAAAAAGAAAAAGAAAAAAGAAAGGATGAATACCCAAGTTTTGTAGCAACATGGACGGGACTGGAAGAGATTATGCTGAGTGAAATAAGTCAAGCAGAGAGAGTCAATTATCATATGGTTTCACTTATTTGTGGAGCATAACAAATAGCATGGAGGACAAGGGGAGATGGAGAGGAGAAGGGAGTTTAGGGAAATTGGAAGGGGAGGTGAACCATGAGAGACTATGGACTCTGAAAAACGATCTGAGAATTTTGAAGGGGTGAGGGGTGGGAGGTTGGGGGCACCAGGTGGTGGGTATTGTAGAGGGCACGGATTGCATGGAGCACTGGGTGTGGTGCAAAAATAATGAATACTGTTATGCTGAAAAAATAAAAAAATTAAAAAAAACTCAGTTATTTGGGGGATGAGGGAATGGGGAAAATAGGGAAAGTGGAGTGGGAAGTACAGGACTCTAGTTACGCAAGGAATAAGTCTCAGAGATGAAAGGTATAACACAGGGAATATAGTCAATGGTATTGTGATAATGGTGTATTATATCTTGAGCAGTGAGTTATACAGATGGACACCACATTCAGTAGGCCAAATTGAGGAGTCTTTATTAAAAAGCCGGTGGCTGTGAGGGGGCTCATGCACACCAAAATACCACAGCCCCTAATGAGTGCAGGGATAGACTTAAAAAGGCATAAACCACATCCTGTTGCCAGTTTCTAAAAATCACCAAGCGCAGTACAGAAGCAAAAATGCTGGATTAAGCAGATATTTATGGTAGGGGTACATTTCCTGAAATTGTTATGTCTGAGGTGTTCTGTGGTATTTTTGTTAAGGTTGCAATAATGGGTATAGTAACATGTCTGTGTTCTGAAATGCCCACTTTTTATAAAAATGGTGTGACTTAATACTAAGTCTGTTTCCTAGGTGTCTCAGGTGTATGGAGCCAGATAGTTACACTTGTGATGAGTTTTTGAATCCCTATGTTCTACACATGAAACTAATGTAACACTGTACATCAACTATACTTCAATAAAAAGAAAGTATAGGGCGCCTGGGTGGCTCAGTGGGTTAAGCCGCTGCTCAGGTCATGATCTCAGGGTCCTGGGATCGAGTCCCGCGTTGGGCTCTCTGCTCGGCGGGGAGCCTGCTTCCCTCTCTCTCTCTGCCTGCCTCTCTGTCTACTTGTGATCTCTGTCTGTCAAATAAATAAATAAAATCTTAAAAAAAAATAAAATAAAAAGAAAGTATAACAAGTTAAAAAGAAGGAAAGGAAAACATCAGTTATTTAACCAGTGAAATGGGCTTATTTAGATAGCAGAGAATTGCAATTCACAACAAAGAAGTTGGGGCAAAACCATAGGCAAGACTGTAAAACAAAGCAGAGGACTGCTCTTTTACAGAGGAGAGGTGGGCTTGGGGCTATTATTATAGCCCCAAGGATTATTATAAACAAAAAGTCCATCAGAGTAAACTAGGACTTAAAAGTATAGTGACTTTTCTTTTTTTTCCTTTTTGATTTTAACATTTTTATTATATTATGTTAATCACCATATAGTATCCCATTAGTTTTTGATGTAGTATCCCGTGATTCATTGTTTATGTATAACACCCAGTGCTCACCGCCATATGTGCCCTCTTAATACCCATCACCTGAGTTGGAACTGTCAATGGTTGGCTGGGCTATTGCCAAGGAGGGAGGAGAGCATCTTCCTTCATCCTGCTATGGTAGTAAAACATCCTCTTCTTCCTGTTGGGAACAGAAGGTAGGTCTCTTGTTGTTGGGTCTGCACAGGACTCTAAGGAGTGGTAGGCAAGAGAGGTTTCACTCTCTCTCTCTTTCTTTTTAATTATATTCAATTAGCCAATATATAGTAAACATTATTAGTTTTTGATGTAGTGTTCAGCGATTCATTAGTTGCATTTAACACCCAGTGCTTATCACCACAGATGCCTTCCTTAATACCCATCACCCAGTTACCCCATCTTCTATAACCCTCAGTTTGTTTTCCAGATTCCAAAGTCTCCCATGGTTTGTCTCTCGTTCTGATTTTTTCCCACTCAGTTTTCCCTCCCTTCCCCTGTGGTCCTCTGCACTATTAATTTTCCAAATATTGAATAACCTGTGGACTAAAATAAGGACTAGAATAAAGCAGATGCTCACCAGGGCCATGAGTGAGTGAGGCCTGCAGAGATCTGACACACCCTATGATCCACCAGGCACTTGTGCATTCCATATGAAACTCAGTCTGGCATGCAGAGTCCACACAGTGCTGATAGTCTACATTTCCACAGTCTGCAGTTGAGCATGACACAGATGCAGGGACCTGTGTCTGTGCTCTTTCTCAAGACTGGAAGATTTATTGAAGAAAACACTGAAGAAAAGTCCTGTGGATAGTGGCTTTGTGCTCCAGCCCTCTGAGGTCCTGTCTCATCATATGATATTAAATTATGCTTGTCCAAATGCTGGGTCACCTCTCCCTGGTCCTTCCACTCTTTCTAAATTAATATTGACAACTCTAAGGTGTCTGGACCATCAGCCTCCCTCCTGTGAGAACCCCATGTCTGTCTCCTCTCAATGCTGAAGTTCTCTCTCCGGAGCAGCAAATGAATCTCAACCAGAATTCAGCTCAGCCTGAGGGGCCTCCATTGCTCTGTTGATTTGTCTTTTTAAGTTTCGTGGCCCAAGATCACCAGGAAGATACAAGATTGGTTAGGTGCTGAAAATATGCTTCTTACAATGATTTCATGTCAGTGGCAGAGTCTGGGCTATTTCTCTCTCTTTCTGGTTGTACAGCCACACCCCTGCCCTTAACAGTAGTAGTAGCAGTAATCTGGATTTGTAGTACTGATCCAGGGGACTCCTGGATGGCTCTGTCAGTTGAGAGTTCAACTCTTGATATCAGCTCAGGTCTTGATCCCAGAGTCTTGACTTCAAGTCCTGTGTTGGGCTCTACATTGGGTGGAGCCTACCCTTAAAAAAGAAAAAAAAAAAACAAAAACTACTATTGATCTGTATTTTGGGTCAAGTCAGCAATTAGAAAGCCACACTTTCTAATGACCCAGAGACTCCTATCTTCCCCAACACGGACTTCATCTGTGTGGACCCTCTACCACCAGCAGTCACTACCTCCCTAAGCCCTTTATATGGCCTTCCTTACTGAAGAGCACTCTCCCCAACCAATCCCAGCTTTTAAAAACCTCATTGTCTTGATACCATGTCTCTTGGAATATTTTGATGGCAAAGTCTAAATTCTGAGTAAAGCATCTTGCCAGATTTCTCCCTCAGATGAGGTCTCCAGGCCAGATAGAGTCCTGACTGTATGACAGCCTGCTTTAAAAAGCAAGATTCAGGGGCGCCTGGGTGGCTCAGTGGGGTAAGCCTCTGCCTTCAGCTCAGGTCATGATCTCAGGGTCTTGGGATCTGAGCCTTGCACTGGGCTCTCTGCTCAGCAGGGAGCCTGCTTCCCCCACCCCTGCCTGCCTCTCTGCCTACTTGTGATTTCTGTCAAATGAATAAAATCTTAAAAAAAAAATAAAAAGCAAGATGCATTGTTGACTTCTGCTCTTCTATAATTCTATAATCATCACTCTCCTGCATGAGGCCATTAATAACCAGGGCACACCAATGCATGATTTTCATATTAGTCCATAGGTAAATCTCACCATGTCATTACAGAGTATTGTCTCTATTTTGTGACCTAGGAGCCCAACACCAAATTAACGTGATGCTTTTTTTTTTTTTTTTAATCTTCCTCCCAGAGAACCTGTCCTTTTTGTAAACTTTTCCTCAAATCCTAGAACTGCTGGTTTCCCATTCTGGAAATTAGTCCCTGTAACTTGGGCCTATGTGAGGGATGCTAGGGCAAGGTGCATGTCAGGAAAAAATGAGGTATTTTCCTGAACTCCCTTTTTGGTACATTCCATCAATTACACAGATTGTTTTCTGCAGAAAAGGCAAAATGTGTTTCCCAAACTGAAGAGCGCATTTCTGGTTCTTTGAGTGTAGGATAGGAAGCTGGAAGGCAGAAGAGGGTAACGGCTATAGGAAGAGATTGGAGAGCCAGTTGTGTGTGGCAAAAGAGGAAGGTGTGGATACCCAGCCAGTACAGTGTCCCATGTGCAGACACAGGTGTGCAGTTGCCCCTGCACACACATGACTAGCATTGAATGAGCAGCAGTGGAAGAGCAAGCAGGGCTGACTTGCTTAAGCTCAAGGAAATGTGCAGATGGAGCCGTGCCCTGGGCCTTGTGTGGTCTTCTCTCCAGGTATATCTCTGGGAGGCCATGCAGTGAGGGAGGCGAGGCAGCCTAGGGCCAGGATGCAGGGATGTGGGGACAGGGAGCTCTCTTGTTCATTGGACAGCCAGCTTCCCATGGACCATGGGGTCTGACCCCACAATGTGACATCATCTCTTCATTTGGATGATTGGTCTCACAGGGTGTCCCCTCCACACCCCAATTCCCAAGTCTGACATTTACCTGCTTCCAACCAAATGTTCCCCAAGACATAGTAAGGGTTTGCTTATTCATTCTTAGGACCCAAATCTACCGCATCTTCCTTGCTCAGAGTTGGCTTACTACCTTTGATAGGGAGGAAGGTAGATTTTCTGGAAAGTCAAACTCACATTGATGTGACCTAGTCCCTGCAAAAAGAGGTCATATTTTTAATTTGGGAAACAAATACTAAACCAATGTCATGTATCTATATGATTTTACCATTCCACTAAAAGAAATTTAGATATTTTTACTGACCACAACTAATAGAATTCGAGAGAGGACTGGACCTGGTGGGAAGATAGGATGGGCTGGTAAGGCCCAGTCCAGCTCATCTGCTGGGTGTACATCCCCTCTAGTACTGGGGACCTGAATTTTACACAGTAAAGCCCTACCTTGGTACAGCCAAAGGCCAGGGATGGAGACTTTGGATCCATTGGGGAGGAGCGCTCAAGTCCAGAGTCTTAGCAGAGTTAAAAAAGCATTTTTCCTGCAGTGGTGCTATTGACCTCCTAGTATGTTCCAGGTCCTGAGGATGCACTTTGTATGTGTTGACTGCATAAACAGCCATAGAAATTAAATGAGGAAGTAACAAGTTTGCCAGAGATAGGAGCCAAATGGAGGAATGATAAATGGTGCTGTGAATTCCTGGGGCCGAACCTCACCCAGCTTAGTGTCTGAGCATCATGGATGCTATGCCTTCTTGTTTAATCAGGAACTGCAGTTTCCTGAGGTTTAAACTGGAGATATGCTTCATGGAGCACAGAGGACACCAGATGGTTGACACTGAGGTTCTCTTTATTTCTGACCATGTCTTTACAACCATTCAGGCAGGGGTAACTCCCACATCTATCGCCCAAACCCGAATCTCCCTCTAGAAATTCAGATTCATATTTCTAATGCTAGAAGATGCATCTCTCCAAAGATCCTATTAACTCCCAAGTCAACATCCCCCCCACCTGCTGAATCACCTTTCCTTTTCCTGCTCACATGGGGCAGATTTTCTGAAACTGTGGCTTCCGTGCTGCTTTAAGATACACTTACCCTGGGCTTCTGTGCCCAGAATAAAGCCTATGATATGTGTATATCCAGCTAGGCAGGCATATAACAGGGGCACAGAATGGGCTCTGGGTCATAGAAGGTCCTGTCACCACAGTGAGGACAGGGGTTGGCACTGAACCAGACCATGCCTGGCCGCCCAAACTCCTGCAGCATTTGCTTCAGCCTGGCGTGCAGCTGGGCAAGTCTGCCCAGGTGAAGGGTGCCACGGACGTCTTCGTAACTCTCCAAGGGGGCTGGATACAGCACATGACTCAGCTTGCTCAGCCCGATGGTGTGGCGCAGCAGGTTCTCTAGGACGGCCATGGAGATGGGGTTTCCACAGAAGCTGAAGGTTGTGAGCTGGGAGCAGCGGCCCAGAGCAGGCAGGATGACAGTGAACTGGGAGTCCATGATCCCACACTCATCTAAGTCCAGGTCCTGGAGGGTGGCGGAGGCTCTCTCTATCAGAACTTGGAGAGGTGCAGGACTCATATTGGTCAGGTTGACCCCACTGAGACCCAGGTCCTTAAGCTGACTGACGTTCAGGTGCTGGGACAGATGTGTCAAGTCAGATTCCGAAAGCAGGCAATTAGTTATTGACAGGGTCTCTAGGGGGGTCTTCAGGCAGCTGGGGAGAGACAAAGCAGTTAGTTCTGGGGCATGGAGGTAGTGGGCAGAGGGACATGGGGATGACTCAGGCCTCAAGGAAAGATAGGCCCATTACACCCAGACCCAGGGCTTTAACAGATGACGGTCAAGCCCCAGGACGCCACCTGGGGAAAAAAGGACTCCAGTCCATCCAAGTTTCAGGGGAGTCTCTTCTCCATTACTCATTTTCTGGGTGATTTGGTCAAGTAAAGGAAATCTCAAGTACCCCCTGTGCTGTCAAATGCAGCATAGCATGTCCCTCAGAGGTGCTGTGAGTATCAACTAATCCAACAATGTGAGGCACTTGGAGGGAAGCCTGGCCCCATGTCTCCAGTAAGGAAAGGAATTGGTACTGGGAAACAGGACTAGAAATGCTTTCAACTCAGGCTTCCTTCTGGCTGCTTCTATGACCCCAGTCTTTGGTACCTGTTTCTGATGAGGCTAATGGGAGATGTGCACAAAGAGCTAAACTGGGCAAGGCCTGGCAACATGCCACCTGCAGGGCCTAACATAGATCACTGTATCATCCACGTACCAGCTATCACCTTCCGCAAGTCTTCACTCCTGCTCCCTTCCCCTCACCCCCCGCCCCCCAGAATCAGGCATTCCCACCCTATTGCCTTATGTGGAACCCAGAGCAACCCTTTACAGAGAGGGAATTGGAGGCAGGTTTGGAGGGATAGACTCAGGTTGACAAAGCTGCCAAGCGCAGAACTTATGATCTGAAACTTTACGTCAGATATGCCTTCCCTTCACCAACACTCTCAAGTTTAGTTATTTTTGATCATCATAATGTAGACATCATTTTCTCAGAAAGAATTCCCAAAGATGTCCTCACCGCCACAGAGCCCCCCTTATACAGATTCCTAACTAGGAGCCCCTTTGGATAGTATTTATCCTAGCTCATACCTCCCACCTCTATCTGGGAGGTTATCTGACAACATGCATGGAGACAGAGCAGGGACAGTGTGTGGACCTTCTAGAAACTCATACTGCATCTGGCACTGTCGATGGAAGATGCCCATTATCATTTATTGAAATAAAGAAGGGGTTATGCTGGACTGCCAAGAAACTTCACAATCCCTCACCTGAGCACCTGGTCCAGACGGTCTTCCAGGAAGGAGATAGAGTCCAAATAGAGCTCCTCAAGGTGGTGCAGCCTGAGGAACTGAGCAGTGAATTGGTTGACACAGTGCTCCTCCTTCGCCGGGGTGGTGTGGGAAGACATGTGGATGTGCGAGAGGAGGAGCCTGCGCAAACTGCCCATCTGACCCAGAAGTGGAGCAAACTTCCCCAGTGTGGACAGTTTCCAGGTGCAATTCACTTCCAAATCCTGGATCGAGTCCAGCTGTACAATTTTCAGGATCTTCTTGATGTTCTGTATGGGCATTGCGAAAATCTTCAGCTTCTTACAGCACAGGTGCAGCAGACCCTTCCTCTGCTGGACTTTCTGGATGAGGTAGGCGAGGGACTCATCAGGGGTACCTTCCTTGAGGCAAAGGTCTATCAGCACCTCCACAGGAGCCAAGGGTGGCTTGGGCCCTGGCTTGCAACCATCCACTTTTAGCTTCTTCTTCATGGGCTGGGCCACCTCTGGCTCCAACAGGGAATACATACTGGCCCTCGTCCCAGACCACACGGTCCAGAAGTCCTGATGAGCATTCTTCCGTAAATCTAGCACCTGCAGTTTCCACCTCCTGCACGGAAGATAGGAGACAGACCGAGATGCTTTCAAATCAATGGGGAATAAGACTTGAGTCTCAGGATTGAGGCAAGGCCCAGATGCCTGACCTGCACTTTTATTCCATACCCTTGGATGTCAGTGGCTCCTTGGGCTACTGGGATCCTTCCTTCTTGGTCCCCACTTGCAGTACCTCTAAGTGCCACCAGGAGAAGATGGACAACTTGTTCCTTTGGTCACCTCTGCATCTCAATCAGCCTTTCATTTCTATAGCCTGTTCCTAGAGTGACCCCAGAGATAGCCCCAAGGCTTCTCTGAGCTTCCTCACAAAAGCCTCTGGCCCACCCTGTGGCTTTGCACCTTCCCATGAACCCATCTCTATCTTGCTTGGGACCCCAGGGCCCTCCCAGGCTATGGGATCACCCTCACCTGGGGCGAACCTCCTGGGCAAGCAGGACGTCAAGGCCATCGAGTGCAGCTTGGAAGGTCTCCTGGTGGGGCTGCTGCTCCTTCATCAAGGCCCCCAAAGGGAGGCAGGTAAAAGGCCAGGCCTGCACCATCACCTTCAGGATCTCGCTGTACCTCCCAGCAAAGGCCGCCGTGAACAGTGGTGGGAAGAGCTCCATAGGCAGCACTTCCAGAGCGGCAATGGCTGAGGCCTGGTCCCTCAGCAGGCTCTGACCTGCCAGGTCCAGAAGTCTGGGTGGGGCTGGCATGCTCATCCTGATGAATCTGCTCCGAAAAGAATCCTGGCGAAATATTCAGGGAACAAGGCTGAGTGCTAGCAACCCCATTATCCCTCCATCCTTGAGAGAAACCAACTCAAGGCCAAAGTCACTCTCTGGCAATAGTTGGGAGTCCTCCATTTACCCCAATTCTGTTCTTGGCTAGGTGGCCACAAAGCCACAGCTTTGCCCCTGCTGGCTCTAGATGTTCATCTTTCCAGGCCTTGATGGGGGAGCAAGATCACCACAGGTCCCATACCATATCCAGCTACTGCAACATTTAATTCTAGTCCCACTGTAGAGTTAGTACTGAGGAACCTGAAAAACGACCCCATCCCTTTTAGGGAAAAGTTGCTGATTATCCCAAGTACTGCACATATACAGAAATAAGAAACTATCACGTGGCCCAAAATGAGGCCCTTCTCAGCTCTAATAAATAACCCAGACATGAAAGATTAAGGAACATGTGGACAAGGAGTACCATAAATTTTCAACTGTAAAAGTAGCATAATAGTACTCTACAGCATATGGAAGTTGGGGATGAAAAAAATATATACTATTTCAAGACAATTTTATTATATGTCTCTCCTACAAATATGAGAATTACTAAGAGAATACAGAGCTCACATTCAGAACAAAGCCTCCACTTTTAAAATTATTCCATAAAATATTTTTTTCTCCTGTGGGATATATTTAAGCTTTTAGTTTCTTATTTTTCTAAAAAAGCTTAACTTGTAAAACCACAAAACAATGAACTATATGAACTATAATTACTGAACAAAAACTAAATACTTAAAATGTCATAAAAAATTCCAACTAATCAGAGGTCTTTCATTTCCCCCCAAAATCTCTCTGGTTAAGAAATATCATAAATGTCTATAAAATGGCATACACCAAAGCAGAAATCAAAATTTCTGAGATTAAGGCAAAACTGCATTTTGAGGCAAAAGCAAAGCCTGCTCATTCATACTATGTGGCTGAGGGCAGTACGATGGCAGCATCCCAAGCTTAGGGCTCCTGCTTCACCAGAAATGTGTATGGTGCAGGGAGGAATCTGCTCAGACTTCAGGGTCTCACCTCTGGCTCCTCAGAAGCTATATTATCTTTTCTGGCTACACCTTCCTTTTTCAGATCCTAGCTTAAATTTTCAACTGAAAGCACGATGTTATTATCACTGGATCCCCATCTAGTTAATCCAGATTGAGTTTACCTTCTCCATACAACTGACTGAAGAATATGCCCCATTCATGAGAGAAAAAGAAAATAAAACCAACCTGGAGGTATACTTGGGGGAGTTTTGGCCACATCAGTATAATTCAAATGTTCAAGTTAAGACAGCTTTATGCAGATAGTGGTGTTAACCCAAAAGAAAAAGAAATAAAATAAAATAAAATTCCAAAATATCAAGTAGTCACTTACACTTTGTTACCGAAAACTGCAAAACATGTGTGCATTCATAGAAGAACAGATGTACAATTAAGGGGTGGCTGGTCTTCCAGATTTTGAGGATCAAGACTTCCCTGAAGGAAGTCAGGTCAAAATTACGAGAAGTTGGCCAGGAAAAGGGAGGGGGCAAGGCTGTTTGTAATGGGACCATGGGAAATAACCAAGACTAGGAAAAATACATTTAATTTTGTTTGAGGATCTCAGACTTTTATGGCTACTTTAAACCCAAGAGCAGGGAGGCTATCCACTCTTCTTCCTAGAAGATTTCCTCCCAGAAGGCTGAGATCAGCTCAGCAAAATGGATGGAGAAGATTCAACATAGGAATCTGGGCTACAGAGAGGTCAGAACCCTACTGGCAACCAAACCCACAACTCGACTAGTCAAATTCTAACAGCCACTGAGGGGTTAGAGTCATGAGCTCTTTGGGCTCTTAAAGGCAGGGAGAGAAATAAGCATGAGCTAAATGCATGTCTCCTTGTCATCAAGATGCTGCCACCAGAGGACTTCCTCTTTAGGCTCAAGTGTCCTCTTCCACATCCTGACCCTTCAAAGGCAGAGCCAGTCTGGGCATTTCCCAGGGGCTTTGGCCCCAAATGTGATCTCCAAAGGCCCCTTCTGAAGTATATATTGACAACTGTCATTTCCTCATTCCTAGGAAACAACTAATATAAATACAGCTTCAAAAAGTCCCTTCTGGTCCCATCCCTATCCAGCTGGATGTCCCTATCCAGCTTTTTTATTATTCCCATTCTTCTGAGACAGTGCCACTAGGAACAGGAATAAAACTTTTCCTTCTCTCTGTATTAAGCTCAGTACCCAAATACCAACACTTTTTCCTCACAGAATTTGAAGCTATATTTGACATTTAAGTATCTGCCAAATTTAGGGATGATTCCCATGCTGGGCTGGATCACATTGATGGTTCTGACATTTTAGAACACAGAGAACCTCTCCACACAAAGAATTCTCCAGGCTATTCTTTAACCCTTGCATTATGATGCCCAAACAATTCTTCTATACCACTGGTGAGGAGATTGGGATTCATTCTCTGAAGGATGCTATCCACTTAGTATCATCATAGAGACTGTTTTCTCCAAATTTCTGTCACCCATATCAGCAGGCTTTGTGTCAAATAAGGTTAAACTAGAATGTGCTCTATGGGCATTTTAGCCCGCAGACAATCACCATTATCAATCAGCTGCAAGAGACTGAGATTAGTAACGAGATAATCGTAAATGTCCCTGATGACTAAGCAGTAACTGAGCACAGAAACGGTGCTCTGGAACTTTTCATCCAAACTTCTCAACCTTTGCAGGAAATTTAAAGTTCACTGTTAATTTTATTTTTAGCCCAGTGAATCGGGACCCCACTCCCCGGAGGGAGTAATTGATAGACACCTTCAGGCAAGGGGTTTGTCCTGGTGAAGATCTGCCTCACCAAGTGGATGGACAATCTCATTGTTAGAGACACCTGACTGACAGACTTCAACTGGACCTCAGCGAAACAGGACAACTGCCTAAGTCCAAGCTTGGGAACGGTCTGTGGGAACCCAGGGTCTAGGAGATCCAAGGAGGCAGAAGTGACCACTGTCTTCAGATCTAAAAATGTTTAGTATGAGCCAAACATCCTTCCCTTGTGAGGTAAGTCCTACTCCTCCGTCCACCTCCATGCAGAGCCTTTGGATCAGGGGACACGCTGTGGGGTTGGAAGCAGGAGCACTGGGAACACATCTATATGAAGGGCTGTCCTTCCCGCACAAGATCAGGACTGGCTCAGGACAACTCTCACAGCCAAGGTCTGAATTTGAAGAATGTTTCAATTGCATCCTGGTCACCTTTTCTCATGGTCTTCATTTGCTACCTAGGCCAGAGCATCCCCTGAGCTCATTAGAGTGGGTGTCCTGAAACCACCTTTTTCATTCACAGAATTCCAACTGGGATCGCAGAGCATCATCTACCTTACTGGGGCCTTTAGAATGTTTCTATACATCTGCCCTGTGCCACCTGGGCAGCACTCTGTGTCCCTGGAATGTCAGCCCACCTCTCTTGGAGCCTGGGGTGTGGCCATGCTGGGAATACCTTCCCATTGTATCAACCAAAATCAAGGAATTTTTCCCAGTTCTACTGAGCATGATAATCAGAGAACATGACAAGCCACAAGGTGCAGAAAGAAAATAAGCCCATCTGTTTTCTAGATCTAAGGGGCTCCAGGAATGCTGGAAGAAGACCCTTCCTGAGTTCCAGAGAAAAGACCTCAACTCTGCTGGTCTGGAGGGTCAGCAGGCTAATGAGAAGCTAGGAGCCCAGTCCTAATGCAGCAGCCCACCTCAGGCTCCCTTGAAGCAGCCCTTGGACAGACAAGATTTCATGTGGTATCCAATTCATCTCTGAAATTTCCCTCTGGTGTCACATCTCTCCTTACCCTGAAATATTTTGCTCTCTGTGCCTTTTTAAAAACTGAAGGTCTCTCTTGGACCTCCCTGCGCCTTCCTGTATTCAACAAGATATGGTTTCACTTCAGATCCAGTAACATCTAGACCTAAACAAGAGATTGTCCCTCTTTCCTCCCCACCAGGAGGACCTTCCCGATCTCCTGATCACTCTAGCTCTAGCCAGTTATTCCTGGGGAAGTGCTTCTGGAGGCATGATGGGGGAAGGGGAAGCTGAGGACTCACTCTAATCTGGGAAGCAGAAGGAGGAACTGAACTGGGTATGGCCCAGAACATCCAATGTGGGGCCCAGCATGAAGGAGGAGGAAATGTCAGCACAGCAGGAGGCCCAGTCCTCTGGCACCCACAGAGCTGTGTCCCTTAAAGGGTGGAGACTTGTGTCTGAGACCACCCAGGGGCACTGGAGCCCTGAGTGAGGTGCCAGTAGCTATGTGTGTGTATGTGTCCCTTTAGCTCAAGGACACAGAATCAGTCCAATGGAGAGTCTGGGGAGGAGAGAAAGTGGCAAGCACTAATCCTGGAGGCAAAGGTGACAGAGAGATTCAAAGAGGAGAGGGCTCGAGCCTCAGCATTCAGCTCTTGGGATTTTGCTCTTCAGCCTCCTTACCTTTCACAGCCTCATCAGACTGAGAACTGTGCTTCTGAAAACAGAAAGAGAGAAAGGGGTCTGGTACTATGTCCCTGTCATCCAAAGGGTCCTCAAACCTTTCACTCTAAGCCATAAGAAGGCCATGGTGGCTCTGAGCAAAACCAGATACAACAGGTTATCAGGCACTTTCCACTGGGGTTTGTTCCACTAGAGTGAGAGCAATGATCCTCGGGGTTCCAGGAACACAGACCTTACACTTGGTGGGAAAAATCCCCTATGCGCTAAGATGAGGGCTGACAGGAGGCACTGGGGCAGGGTGGACATGTTCACAGGAATGTCTCCAGACCAGCTAACCCTTCCTCCCCATATCCAGATACACTTTCTATTCTTAATCCTTGATTTACTCAAAAACATTTACTGAATGCCACAGACAATGCATTCTATTGAGCAAACAAATGAAAAAGCAGCAAGCTGAAAAACAAATCAATCAGAGGTTGACTGCTTTGCACGGTAGTGCTGGGCCATAAAAATGACAGTGCAAGATGAAACTACATAAAGCCTTCTTAAGAATCCACAAAGTTCTGTCTCTCGACCTACTTGTGATCTCTCTCTGTCAAATAAATAAAATCTTAAAAAATAAAAAGAATCCACAGTTATGGTTTTTCAGTGGCCATTCAAAAACTGTTTTTTGCCAACCATTAAGAATTCTCTTTCTATTCATTATAAATATGTTAAGAAACTAATAAAATAGCAAAACTACTATTAGTATGTTGATTTTAAACACTGAAAATTAAACTACTTCTCTGCAAAAAAATGCATCAAGAGTAATTTTAACATTGCTTATGGTTCTTCTTATATAACTTTTGGTACAGAGTGAGCACCTTTCCTATGCCCTGGAGAACTGTCACGCTGCTTTCTAAGTTTGGATAGACTTCCAATATTTATTCCTTCATGCTTCCAATGTCATGACATATTTTTGAGAGAGTTCCTTTAGTGTGAAGACTTCTGCCAGAATCACTTCCTCTGAGAAATCTTCATCCTTTTGTCACAGTCATACTCTCCCTTCACACTTCTCTGGGAACTGGAGAATGTGAGTTTGAAGCTGGATTTAGAATCACAATGATGAATAAAAAGAGTTGGAAGTTATCAAAGTAGTTCATTTCTCTAGCCTCTAGTTTCTCTCTTAAAACATGAAATATCACTAACAGGGGGCTAAGACTGATTCTTCCTTTCCATATACATCAGCTGAGACTCAAGAGGGTGATATACTTGCACCCATGTCACAGAGAAGGCCATGGGAGGGGGCAGAGGAATAAGGCCCCTGGCTGCTGGTCCAGGGCTTTATATGGCTGTCACTTATGCCAGCCTAATGGGAATGTGCCTAGAGAAACCACCTGAAAATGGGAACATTCCACCCTCTATGTGTGTCAGCAATGGACAAGGTCAGAGAACATGTCTCTACTCAGACATCACCCACCACAGTCCAGGGAGTCAGCAGGTCTTTACTCTGCTGAGAGCCATGGGCCCTGCCAGGCATCCAGAAGGATAGGTTGGGGAGGGGTGCAATATTCCCAGGAAGAAATCAGAAAGGCCTGAGGCCTTGAAGCACCTCAGCTTACCAGCTCTGTCTCCCCAGTAAAGCAGGCTCAGGACAATTCCTGGGAGGACACATCTCCCTACCCTGCATATCCCTGGCTATATCAAGTAAGAAAATTTGCGGCTGGAGTGTCACTCACAGGATGTGAGGCACACAGATGCACATGTGGGCCTCCCCTTCATGTGGGACAATGGATAAGAAGGGAGGCCAGAGAAGCAGAGGGGCCACAGGAGGCAGAGCTCTGGGGCATCTCTACCATGGCCTGGTCATGCTCTGATCATCCTCTTTGCTCTCTGCACAGGTGAGGGGCACTACGGAGGGGAACTTCAGGCAGCCCAGAGTTGATCCTTTCCTCCCTTTGCCCCAAACTCCTCTGAAGTCATGGCTTTCATGTTGACCTCTCCTCTTTGTCCTCTTCCTCTTAAGGTCCAGGGCCCAGTCTGTTCTGACACAGACACTCTCAGATTCTGTGGCTATGGGACAGAAGGTCATCATTTCCTGCTCTGGAGGCAGCAGTAATTCTGGAGTTTATAACTAGGTGTTCTGGTGTCACGAACACTCATGTGCTGCCTGACATTCCCAATGCACGAGGTTGCCCGGGGCCTCCATCCATTCTCCACCTCCATGTCAGGCCACATGGCCTCCCTGACTGCTTTGGGCTTTAGATGGAGGACTAGCTGGGCACTATTATTGTTCTCTTTTAAGAAGAAGGAGTTTTCTTTCAAGGGACCTCTTACCCTCAGGGGTCCAAGTCCACATGGAAGTGACCAAAACTCTGCTCCTGCTTGACACCAAACAGGAGTTAAGTGTCTGGTGTCTGTAGCCAGTCTAACTCCTTCACTCCAAGCAGAGGTTCTAAACATAACTATGGCTTTGAGAATGGGGTCCCCAACACACTAGAGCTAGCTCCTTCTTATAAGAAAGCAACAGGACCGGGGCACCTGGGTGGCTCAATCGGTTAAGCATCTACCTTTGGCATTAGGTCGTGATCTCAGGGTCCTGGGTTTGATTTCCCCATAGGACTCCCTGCTCAGTAGGGAGTCTGCTTCTCCTTATTCCCCCTTGTGTGCATGCTCTCTCTCTCTCAAATAAAATCTTAAAAAAACAAAACAAAACAAAACAAAACAAAACAGCAGGACAAATGCTCCACTGGGGAAATGACTGGGAAGTATACAGGTTACTCCTGCATCTTCCCTCTTGAGCATCCTCAGGACGCAGATTCCATCCAGCTCCTCGATGACAAGAAGAAAGGGAACAAAAGGGTTTCTTAACACATCTGAGAGACAGTTCGGTCACCAGCTTACCTTAAGATGTCTTCTGTCCACTCTGGTCCAGCTCAGACTGGCCTCTGGTCCTCCAGTACTTGGTTTCCCTGGTCTCCTATCCTCTCAGTCACCTCCGTCTACCCAAGTCTGAGAGCAAGAACCAAAATGCTCCAGAAACAAAGAGGCTGTGTGTTAACATGTATATTTAGCAAGCCACGGGCTCCTATGAAAATCTCTGCGAATACTGCTGAGGAAATGGAAAACCGGAGACGTGACCCTGCCCGTTCAGTGGGCATCTCCTCTAATCTCCAAATCTGACCAACAATTTCCCATGGGCTGAACGAGAGAACAACTGGAATGACAGACCCTGTGCTCTGTCAAAAGCAACCCCTCCCTCGAGGACATGGCCCACGTTCCATCCCTTCTGCCTCCCCCCCATACCCCGGCACCTCCTTAGGGACCAGATTCCTAGAGCAGCCACCCCATTTTAACTGCACACCCGTCCAACTGGTGAGAGCAAACAATGAACGCAGACGTCCGAGTTCGATGAATTGTTACGTCTGCAACTCATACGCGCGATCAGTCCTAAGGAGCAGGTAGCCGAGGCTGCCCAGAGCCAGAAGCAGCACGTTGTTTTCACTCCGACCTCTGTTGTGAAAACTCACTTTTCAGATGGAAAAAAGAAGTGGGAGTTGGGGGGAGGGCAGTTTACCAGCGATTAGTCCAAGGTCACTCCACAAGAAAGAGGAGGATCCAAGGTTTGAACTTACGTTTTCTCCAGACCGCGCACCCGCCACGTGGTCTCCCCTTCACGGAGCCTGGAGGGAAAGGAAGGCCGCTAGCTCCCCAAGCCGCCCTACCCTCGCCCGCCGGAAACAGCCTTATTTGACCAATCCTGGTTTCTCTTTTCTTGAGGGCGAAATCTCACGAGATCCTAGGATCACGAGCGGGGTTGCCCGGGGAGTCCAGGAGGGGTTTGTTTTCATAGGCTGCGCGGGGACTTGGAGGTGGGGAGCGGTGGTGCTTGTTGCCTACGCCCACCTGACTGTGCCAGGTGCCAGAATTGGGGGGGGGGGCATGAGAGTGGGGGTCGGGGACAGGGAGGATAAGGATGGGGTTAGATGAGGGTATGGAGGGTGGGATGGGGTAAGGGAGGTGGGGAATGGGGGATGGGGGTCAAGGAAATGAGGGAGGGATTGGGGGGGGTCTGTAACTCCCCACCTTCTAACCCCTCCCCCGGGCCTATGCTTATGGACCTATTTCTCTCTGTGGGGTTTGGGGTGCTGGACCCTGAGCGAGGCTCCTCGCCCAACACTAAAAAAGACGTCCTTGCCCTTGAACTGTCTAATGCTCTGTGCTACCTGGACTTTACCATTTAAGTACCCTCTGGGGGAGAGGAGACCCCTGTCAGGATTTGATTAGATTGTCCTCTTTCCAGAGCGTGCTTTCTTCACTTGCCTCCTTGGATTTGGTTTTACAGAGCTTTTTCAGAAGCCAGACTCCTGCGATTGCTCTACTCCCCTCCTCCAATCCTCAAATAACTTCAGCTTTCACTAGTCCTAAAGGCAGGGCTTCCCCTCTTTCACCAACAAATACCTTTTGACAAAGTCAGGACTAGACCGAAGGCTGAACATATGAGTGGGCCGTCGTGAGGAGGGACCAGGTCCAGGATGTTGAGGAGAGATGGAAAGCCACCCCCCCCCCCCGCCCCCCTCCTCCTGAGGCCTGGTGTTTTGGTTCTCTCAGAGGTGTGCCCTCACCCTTGGGATTTTGTGTTCCCGGTCACCAGGGGGCAGCACTGGGGAAACTGGAAGGCGGAATGTTTGCAAGGCTTGTGTCAGGTTTGGGCACCTGCTTCCTGCCGGTATGTTTGTAGGAAGAAAAGTAAGGCCTCTGGAGAGATGGCAAGTCCCAGATGGATGAGGAGTCTTTCTTGGTGAAGAGAAGAGAGAGGGGTTAAGAACAACGCGGAGGTCGACTGTACTTCAATTAAAAAA
Organism: Lutra lutra; assembly: GCF_902655055.1. NCBI lineage: Eukaryota > Metazoa > Chordata > Mammalia > Carnivora > Mustelidae > Lutra > Lutra lutra. The sequence goes on along the minus strand of NC_062289.1, from coordinate 68,169,747 downwards.
AAAAAAAAAGTGCAAGGAGGCAGCCCCATGCCTCTTTCAACCTGGCCTGAGGATCTATATTCTGTCTCATCAGACTCTGAGACTGTGTTTTTCTGGAGGGGGAGGTGGGTACTGAGTCTGGCACTGTGTCCTTGCCATGCAAGTGGTCCTAAATCTGATACCATGGGCCACAGGAATGTCGTGGTGGCTGAGAGCAACAGGGCAGTAAAGGCTGCGTAATTTTCCTGGATCTACCCTGCCATTCCCCCAGATATCCCCATGCCTGGGAGCTATGTAAGCTACACAGACAAATTAATGTATGAATACATATGTACATACAAATGAGGCTACTGCCTTGAACCCCAGTCGATCTATGATCTTCACCTAGAACAGAGCTGACTAAAAAACTCAATTTTTTCAGCTTGAATCTGGAGACACTCAGCTTCTCCTTCCCTCTGATCTTCTGGATTCATTCAACAAACATTTGTCCTTGAGTGGTGCCGATGCAAGCCTCAAGCAGATATACTCAGTCTCTGGCTCATAAGGTTTGGAGCAAAAACTAAAAAAAATAAACAAAAGCCCCAAACAAGAAGATATTGTTTTCAAGTGGCAAGTTGTAACTAACTCTTTGAAGAAAACAAGGGGGCTGATATGGAAAGTTACAAAGGCTGGCAAGGCTCCTCCTGGTTGCTCAGGATCCTTGTCTGAGGCCTGAGCAGGAAGCAACCTTAGGAGCTTAAGAGGATCCTGGACATAGGGTTCTGAGCATAGAGAAGGACTGTGCAAATCCTGATAAAGTGTTTGGCCAACTTGAGAATAGAGACTAGCTCAGAGGGGTAGGTGATGACAACAGCAGAGGGGGGGCACGAAAATGTGATCCCTTTGAAGATTGCCCATGCTTATTTTCATAATCTGATTGCTGTCTTCAGACTGACTGCAATTGGTACACTAAAAGGATGATGTCTGTAAAACTTGAAAGCAAAATGCAGGTCACATGATTGATTATATAATGCAATTCTATTCATATGAAATTAAACATGAATATACCATTCATTCATTCATTCATTCATTGCCTCAACTAATCCTTACAAATGTTTACTGTATTCCGGGGAGGGAATGAAAATTAATGGGCTCTACCTTCTGGGATATATGTAGTAAGTAGGCCAAGATGTCCAGAAGAGGGTCATTAGAATAACATTGGTTATGTTAAAACACTTTATTTATTTGAACAACTTCTATCATAATTTTTTCCTTGACCAGTGTGAAAGTAGAACTATTTTCATTTTTTAGAAACAAACAAACAAAAAAAGTCAACCTGCACTGAATTATAATCATAAAGGAGACTTTTAAAACCTTCCATGAGGGAAGAAAGGGAGGGGAATGTGTTTAAAGGAGGCTGTTCTGCTATGTGTCTGGAGCTGAGAGAGCCTGGATCTAGGCTGACCCGTGGTAAATGAGACAGAGGAAAATATTTTCTTCTGGGATCACCTAAAGTAAACCTGAAGAGGAAAGAACCTGGACTCTCCACCTAATTATGCTGGGGATAAAAGTCATAGAGCACCAATTAATGGAAACATTGGCTTTTTGGTTTTATAACCAGATTCATGCAAGGATGCTGTGAACTTTAATGCTTTCTTAGTTTTGTTCAGATGAAGACACTGAGGCTAGAATGGACAAGCCACTGGTCCAAGACAGAGTTGAATGAACAAGGAAGGAATTTGGTGCTGTGAAATTGTGGTGTGAGGCTCCTTGCCCCCAGTGCGGGACTTCTCTAGGTTGTGCTCTCTTGACACCCAGTGCATGATTAGCTTCTGATTTAATAAGACATCCCTGAAATAGCCTCTTGGACTCTCAATCTGCTGCAAGATTAAGCTGATTAGGAAGATCTTGAGAATTCCAGATGGCTGGTGTGCATTCCCTAGGCTGTGTGTCCTGATTTGGGGAAACCATCACTTTTGAAAATTCTTTTGGGGTAGCTATGAATGAGTTTAGAGAGAAGGGTTTGAACCTTCAGAATGTGGGCAGTATCTTTTGACCCCAGACTCGGGTTTCTGTCAGAGACTGGGCTTGCACAGGGCAGGAGAACTCTCCTCCAGAGTGGGGAAAGACTAGTTATGTGGGGAGAGGAACTCACTAGAAGGCCAAGTGCTCACTAACAACTGACAACAGTACTTTTGCATCTCCAGGTCACACAGATCCAGCCTTAAAGTAACTTTTGGAGAAGAGGACTTGGGGGTCCCCTCCACCTTTCCTGTCTGCATGATTCCCTGGGTGCTAAGTTTCAAGACTAAGGGCAAAGGGAGAATTAAGAATCATCGGAACTCAGGAGCAAATTTGCATGGAGACCCCTCTTGCATCTCGAAACATGCACAGGGAATAAGAGAGTCTTGAGTGTCCTGTCCAAGTATTGGGGTCTCAGGAGGCAGATCTCTGGGTTGTCTTCACCATGGCCTTGGCTTCACTTCCCTCCCCCTCCTCACTTACAGCACAGGTGACCCCAAGAAAGAGGTCACGTGGATGTGTGGACTGACACTTCTGTCCCTTTTCCCAGGTTCACCTGGGCCACCGTCTTTCCATTTCTCCTTCCTCTCTGGGTCCTGGGCCCAGTCTGCCCTGACCCAGCCTCCCATGTCTGGGACTTTGAGACAAATCATTGCATCTCTTGCAGTGGAAACAGCAGCCACACTGGAACTTATAACCCTGTCTTCTGGCACCAATGATGTCTGGAGCAGCCCCCACACTCCAGATAGATGCTGTGAGCTCTCTGCCTTCTGGGCTTCCAGTTCTATTCTCAGGCTCCAGGGTTGGGAACACAGCCTCCTTGACCATCTCTGGACTACAGTCCAAGAGCGAGGCTGATTTTCACTGATTGTTGGAGGACAGCCAGAGCATTTATCTGCAGGGCTCCAAGCCCATTGGGAACTAAGATTAAAACCTGCATTAAATACTCAGCATTTCAGAGCTTCACACCAACCAGACAGCCAGGCTATTCTTTCTGTTGTCCTTTCTGTTCATCACCTCAGGGGCATAGGTGCTTCGGGAAAGAGACCCATACAACTCCTTTTGCTCTTTATGATGATGTGGGAAAGGGAAACAGTCTCCCAGGGGACACATAGTTTTGCAAAAATGAAAATAAAAGCTCCCTTCTTCCTCTGTGGCCTTGGGATGCAGACTCTGTTACCTTCTTCAGTGGCAACATCGGGGGAAGAACAAGGGCTTCTCATTGGGCTGAAACAGTTCAGAGGCCACATCACCTGAAGACATCTCTCTGTACCTCAATGTGGATTCGGGCACTCTGGCACCCAGCGACACAGGTCTCCATCTTACCTGTCTCTACGTGGGTTGGACCAAAGTGACACAGACAGTTCAGGTATTATTACCCAGTTTTCTATTGCTGCATAAGAAATTACCACAAATCTAGTGGCTTGAAACAACACCCATTTACTGCTCCACTTTCCCTGAATCCTTACCTGGGTCCTCTACTCAGGGTCTCCCCGACCTGACATCAATCAAAGTATGGTGGCTGCATTCTACTCCAACAGCTCAACTGAGGATCTGTTTCCAAGTTAGTTGGCAGAATTCATTGTCTTGCTGGTGTATAGTTGAAGCTCTGGACTTTTGAGGGACTTTGGCTGTCAGCACTGTGAGTTCCTAGAGGTGGCCCACAGCATCCTGTTTGCCGTTTGCTTCTACCTGACGAGCAGGGGGACCTCTTTTTCTACTTTGCTAAGAGGGAGTCTTAAAAATTTTTTTTTTTAATTGAAGTACAGTTTACACATAGTTATACTAGTTTCAGGTGTACAACATAGTGATTTGACAACTCTACACATTATGCTATACTCACCACAAGTGTAACTGCCATCTGTAACCATATAAGACTTTTACAATACCCTACTACATTCCCTATGCTGTGCCTTTCATTCCCATGACTTGTTCATTCCATAACTTGAAACCTGTACCTCCTACTTCCTTTACCCATTTTGCTCCTGTCCCCAACCCTGCCCCCCAGCAACCACCAGTTTGGTCTATGTATTCATGGGTCTGTTTCTCCTTTGTTTTTGTTTTTATTTGTATTGTTTTTGTTTTCTTTCTAGATTCCACATATATGCAAAATCATACAGTGTTTGTCTTTCTCTGACTTATTTCACTTAGCATAATGCTCTTTACATTGTAAATGGCAATTGTTCATCAAAAAGGAATCTTATATCACATAATGAATAATGGGAGTCACATCTGGCCACCCATTCCATTTAAATGGGTCCCTTTCCATTTAATCTAACCTAATCAAGGAGCGGCATCCCATCACCTTTGGTATATGTATTGATTAGAAGCTTACCTGTCTAAATCACAGGTTCTTCCTAAATTCTAGAGGAAGAGATTATGCAAAAGTCACTACAGGGTGCGTCTTTCACAGTCCTCAAACAAGGAGACTTCCAATCCATTTTTAAGGTCAAGTCTATTTTTAAAGTATGAGAAAGCTCTGCAAGTTTTGCTGAGGGAACAGCAAGAAATAGGAGACTTTGGTCTTTATTATTATTATTATTATTATTATTATTTTATGTTAGTTACCATAAAGTACATCATTCGTTTTTGATGTAGTGTTCCAAGATTCACTGTTTATGTATAACACCCAGTGCTGCATGCAGTACATACCCTCCCATGGTTGATCTCCCCCTCTGATTCCTCCCTTCTTTTTTTTTTTTTTAATTTTTTTTTTCAGCATAACAGTATTCATTATTTTTGCACCACACCCAGTGCTCCATGCAATCCGTGCCCTCTACAATACCCACCACCTGGTGCCCCCAACCTCCCACCCCCCACCCCTTCAAAATTCTCAGATAGTTTTTCAGAGTCCATAGTCTCTCATGGTTCACCTCCCCTTCCAATTTCCCTCAACTCCCTTCTCCTCTCCATCTCCCCTTGTCCTCCATGCTATTTGTTATGCTCCCACAAATAAGTGAAACCATATGATAATTGACTCTCTCTGCTTGACTTATTTCACTCAGCATAATCTCTTCCAGTCCCATCCATGTTGCTACAAAACTTGGGGATTCATCCTTTCTTTTTTTTTTTTTTTTTTTTTTACAGCTTTATAAACATATATTTTTATCCCCAGGGGTACAGGTCTGCGAATCGCCAGGTTTACACACTTCACAACACTCACCATAGCACATACCCTCCCCAATATCCATAACCCCACCCCCTCTCCCAACCCCCTCCCCCCATCAACCCTCAGTTTGTTTTGTGAGATTAAGAGTCACTTATGGTTTCTCTCCCTCCCAATCCCATCTTGTTTCATTTACTCTTCTCCTACCCCCTCGACCCCCCATGTTGCATCTCCTCTCCCTCATATCAGGGAGATCATATGATAGTTGTCTTTCTCCGATTGACTTATTTCGCTAAGCATGATACCCTCTAGTTCCATCCACGTCGTCGCAAATGGCAAGATTTCATTTCTTTTGATGGCTGTATAGTATTCCATTGTGTATATATACCACATCTTCTTTATCCATTCGTCTGTAGATGGATGATTCCTCCCTTCTTAAGGAAGATGTGGAGACTTTGATCTTAAGCTTTCAGTGTCCTTACAGTCATACATTTTAGTTCATGGTCTTCAACCAGGGGAACATTCATGTGACTGACCACTGCTCTGCCTATACTAGCCCCTCCCCTCTGTTCTGTGATCACTGTCCAGAAACCAAGTCTCAACACCTTCCAGCACTTTTTTTCTAGTACAAAGGGCTCCTGTATGCCTCCAACTTTATATTTCTGTGAGGGCAGTTTTTCTTTGGACATTTCCCTGAAGCAACACATTGCAACATACTGAATGCAGAAGTCGATGTGCACATTCAAATGTTTTGCATTAAGCGATACATTGAAAAGATTTGCAGAAATGTAAAAACAATGCAATTCCTCGTGATTTTTTTCCTAATATTTGAATATAGTACTATCTCATTTTATTGCACTTTGCATGATTTTGTTTTACAAACTGAAGGTTTGTGGCCATCCTGCATCAAGCAAGTCTGTGCCATTTTTCCAATAGCATGTGTTCACTTTGTGTCTCTGTGTTGCATTTTGGTAATTCTCACAATATTGAAAACTTTTTTTACTATTATTATATTTGTTCTGGTGAACTGTGATCAGTAATTGTGACTCCCTGAAAGTTCACATGATGGTTAACATTTTTTAGCAATGAAGTATTTTTAATTAAGGTATGGACATTTTTTTAGACATAATGCTATTGCATACTTAATAGACTACAGTATAAACATAACTTTTATATGCAGTGGAAACCAAAAAATTCATTTGACTGACTTTATTGATATTTGTGATATTGATTTAGTGATATTCACTTTATTGCAGTGGTCTGGAACCAAGTCCACAATATATACAAGATATGCTTTATGCTTGTACATAACAATGTATATGTACTTATTTACATGTACTTGGTTTAGATTGTTATGCATAATTAAATTAACATATCTTTTTAAAATGTTTCTCAATTTTAGTTAATCCAGTAAATGTTCAAAGATGTTTTCCACATGAAAAAAGCTTTGGGGGATTCTCAGTAATTTTTAAGAATATGAGAAGTTTCTGGAAACCAAAAATTTGAGAACTGACTTGGGACAGTTGTTTACAAAACAAAAGCATGGCTTTTTCCAAGTGGTGAGATGTTTAGTGATGATTCTTTTCTCTCTATGTAGTTGCATTATTAATGAACCTCATGCAAGTCCTCCCCATACAGAGTTTGTGAGTAGCGTCGTGACATCACCTCAGGTACATTTCAAGGTCCCTGTGGTAGTTGTGTTATCCTTGTGGGAGATCCTGACTTGTATCTAAGTGGCTTTATGGACATCTTGGAGGTAGAATCAGCCAGATTTGCTTTTGGAGAGGATTCAAGTCATAAGGGTAAGTGAGGGGTCAAAGGTATCACCTGGAACTTCAGCTTGACCCCCTGACATTGGGAAGAATGAGAAAGAAGCAAATATGAAAATATACCTAAGAAGTCTTTGGAGACCCTGTTAGATTTGCAATGTCTCTACTGCTGGATGTAATAAAAATATCAAGTAAGCTAAACACACACAATATAATTCTTTTCACATAAAATAATACATGTAATATTTATTCATTTTCTTCTGTTCATTCAATAACTAGTTACCAATTCTTTCAATGGACTTTGTAATATTGTGGGGGTGTTGGGCAGAGAATCATGAACAGAGTATTAAAAACCTGGATCTTAATGATTTATGCCTAATTTAAGCTGGCAAACACCCTGTGGGATGCATAATGATATATCTGGAATATGGGTGGGATGCATAATGATATATCTGGATTATGGTCTCTAAAAGAGGAAGACTGCAATAATTTTTTTAAAAAATTTAATAATATATTTTTTATTAACTTTAGAACACATATTGGGTTGTGATGCATTTAAAATATCATTTCAGGGACGCCTGGGTGGCTCAATTGGTTAAGCAGCTGCCTTCGGCTCAGGTCATGATCCCAGCGTCCTGGGATCGAGTCCCACATCGGGCTCCTTGCTCATCAGGGAGCCTGCTTCTCCCTCTGCCTCTGCCTGCCATTCTGTCTGCCTGTGCTTGCTCTCTCTCCCTCTCTCTCTCTCTGACAAATAAATAAATAAAATCTTTAAAAAAAATAAATAAAATATCATTTCAATACATAGTCAATATTCTAAAGTTCATTAATGAGATATTTTACCTTCATTTTTCTGGTACAAGGTCTTTTAAATTTTTCAGAATTTATTGCAATTCAGATGCTAACTTTTTATCAATAATGCTTCATCTGTATTTAGAGTTCATGAAATTTTTTTGAAAAAGCAGATTCATTCACATACTCAAGTTGCACCAAGTAATAACCAAATGATCATATTTTAAATTTAAATTTAAATTTAAATTGAATTAAATTAAAAATTGGATTCATCAGGTTCACTAGACCTACTTCAAGTGCTTAATAACCACGTGCAGCTAGTGGCTACCATATTGGACATTGAGCCCCTGAGCATCTATTATGAACATCAACAGCAGATAAGACAGGGATGAGTCAGACACAACCCATTTCCAAGGGTGTGGGAGATGGTGGTAGTGTCAGTAAGATTTTGGTCTGGGAAAAGCCATGGTAATTAGTGTGTTTACCTGCCACACAGACACAACAAGGAGCCCTTATTTGGGCACCAAGGTCTCTCACCACCCTCTAGGGGCTCACTAAGGTCTGTTCTGAGCAGAGGTCTTTGGACTCTGCCCAGTATCCAAGAAGGAGGAGGGTTAGGCTCACTGGTGTGCTCAATTGCTCCTGAGATTCCAATGACACTAAGAGATGAAGGAAATCTTTACAATATGCATCTATACCATGAACGTTTCAGACTGTTGTAGAACTCTTGAATGAACTTGGACTTACTTTTGGAGTCCTGAGGTTGTAGCTCTTCCTCCTTTAGTAACCTCTGCTCAATGACTTTCTCCCTGGGGACTCTATCTCGGATCTATTTTGAAACACATCTTTCAGCCACACCCTCCTGTCCAGGACCATAGGAATCAGGACACTGTGGAGGACCCCAGACTCGGGGTCTGGATCCTGATAGGGCAGTGAAAATGGTCAAAGCTTGGTGAACAGATAGGTGTGACACCCACCCCACCCACTGTCCCCACTCCAAAAGAGGATAGCCTAGTGGGACACCCAGAGTTGTCCTACCCAGCTGTGGGCTCAGGAGGCAGCTTCTGGATGAAATAATCCATTCTTGATTCATGGGTGACCCCTTCTTTTATTCTGGCTTACCTAGGGCCTTGGTCCTAAACTTAGCAACTTGCTTTGTTCTCATTTTCAAGCTTGGGGCTCAGTCTGCCCCTCAGCATGCAGGGTTCTGGGATAGAAGCTCAGGAAGCAGCAATGACACTGGGGATATCATGAGGTGTCCTGGCACCAATGAGGCCCGGGCACTGCCTCTAAACTCCTGATTGATGCCTTTGATTCTTAGACTTCTGGCATCCAAGATCATATCTCTGGCTCCAGGTCTAGCACCCCTCCTTCCTATCTTTGGGCTCCAGCCTGAGGTAGGTTATGAATATGTGTCATATTTGAGCACTCATACTTAGCACAGTGCTCCAAGCCTACCAGGGAGGTAGTGCAAACTCTGCTCTGAGCTCATGAGATTCTTCCCTACTCTCCCCCCTGCTCCCCTGTGTACAGGGACATTTATGCCTCTGTGGATGGATTTCTCTCTGAGTTTTTCTTCCCACTCATAATGAGGGACATGAGGAATCCTCTGTTGATCACAGGTTTCTGTGGAAACAAGCTCATCACTGCTGGGTCACAAGGCCCAGAAAATTGATGTCATCTATGCATGGAAGGCAAGGAGCAGGGGATCCAGAGAGTCTTTTGGAAATGTTTTGTGTCTTTCCTGCTCCAGAGCAATTCCCATTCCTAGCCTTTCTATAAAGGTTCTGAGCCTTTATAGAGCTTTCATAAGCTCCTATGAGCCTACTGACTGAGAGAAATGGAAGTCACCATTTGTTGATGGACCAATGAAGTGGATGCTATGATGAGTGTCCCAGATCCTGTGAAAGTCATGTCACCCCTGACGCTGGAGGTACAGACAGTCCTCACCTGCCAGTGCTCTCCTGAAACTGACTTCCCAGGAGGGATTTGCCCTCTCAAATTCATGCCCATTCCCAGGGCAGCCTGTATGCAGTGACTGGTGGATGCACCAATAGATAGTCCAGGCTGTCCTGCTGCGATATGGGAGCACTGAAGGACTGTCCCCATTCCAGCACCACCCCCTTTCCCTGGAGTTGGCTAAGACTGCACCACAGCCCCAACTGGGATTCCTCTATGCTTACCTCTGCTCTGGAGCTCCCCATGGGGAAGGCTAAGATTTTCTCACTACTGCTCTGAGTTCAGAGGCTCCATCTCTCCAATCCTCCTTCGAGTCCCTTCTCCCTTCTCAGAGGACACATCTTCACTGCTGACTGTAGGCTGTTCCTGCTGACTCCTGCTTTCTTCCCTTTATTCTTCTTAGACACTGTTTTCCTTTCATCTCCTGTACATCTCTCTATGACTTGGTGAGTGCCCCAGGGAGAGGCTGAAGTGTCACACCACTGGGTCTCATTCCCTGATCCTGTTCATTCTCTTCCCTTGCATGGGGCAGGGGTGGTGCCAGCAGCCCTCCCCAATACCTTTATGTGCTCACTTATACCTCACCATCAGTGTCCATGGAGAGACAGCCCACAATAGGTAGGCTCAGGAGGGTGACCAACTAGCCTGGTTTGCCTGAGACTGATGAGTATCTCACAACTGATCAGGGAGTGATCAGGCCTAAAACTAGGACAGGCCTGGGTTATTCTAGGTGCAGGATTGTCTGGAAAAAGAGACACGGAAGTAGGATTCTGGAGCAATGAAGACCCCAATAGGATCGGGATGGGAGCACACAGAGCAATGCAGTTCAAATTTTTATTGGAGGTGAACAGGGATGATTTACCTGTAGGAGGAAATGCAAAAGCAGGGTCATGTGTCGGGCATTTGAAAAATAGAAGAATACTTTTAAGGAAAATGGGGACAACCCTACTTCTTTCACTGCAGTGAGTGTTGCTAACTGTGACTGATAGTTTGCAAAAGTTAAAAGGCTGGGGGTAAAAATCACCAAGGACAAGCTAAGAGTGAAAGCCAGAAATCCTCCTTGTTGGTTGAAAAAGACTCTTACCTGCACAGACAGAAATCAGGGAAAGCTGAGATCAAGAACTTAGTCCTAAGAGTATCAGACCTCCAGAGAACAGTGATGTCTCTACTGGTCAGCTTTGTTATGCTTCAGTCAGGGCCTTGAATGGATAACTTCAGGGTTCTGAGTTGTAAGAAGGGACTATGTAGACCCAAGCACCAAGAATTTTTAAATTAATAATACCCCTGATATATCCAAGCTGACAGAAACAGCCCCCTCTTAACAGTTAGGGCCCATCCTTACTTCTGAATTTTGTTTGAAGATTGGGCAGAAGCTTGTGTTCTGTGATTTAATACTCACCACCACCAGCACTCTGGAATTAATCCATTCCTGCCATGTAGGCTTGCGGGCCAATAAGTAGGATTGTGTCTCCACAAAACCAGGACAGGAGTGTGCAGGGCCTGCTAGGGGGAATTGGGAGCTGCAGAACTAGCCAACACATATGGTGGGACCTGGAAGAACATGCATCGGCTGGATTTTGAGAGTTCAGGATCAAGAAGCAAAAGCTCAGATTGAATGAGGGAATTTACCTACTAGAAATATTCTCAACTGGCAAGGAGGTTGAGATAGTTTGCAAGCTCTCTCCCAGGATGACAACCCTTAGAAAGATTGAGAAAATGGTGGCTTCAGAAGCGTCTAGCAGGAGTGGTTCTATCAGGCATGGATGTACAGCTCCCCAGGAGAGGTGATTCTCAGGAGGGTCTGGCAGACACAGCATTTACTTGAGCAATGAGGAATGTACTGCCAGAGAAGCATCAGCATCTTCAAGAAGTTCATTGGGTGGCTCTTCTCTAGGTCAGAGCCAGATGTGGGAGACAGGGAAGGAAGAGCCCCAGAGATAGCAATAGGGAATGGTAGGACCCAGAAGGGATAGAAGCATGTTGGTGTAGCTTAACCATAGAAGTCAAGTGAGTGGCAAAGGGAGAGGTACCAGCAAGACCACCTGACCTTGGGGGGGTGTTAGAAATGGTCAAGAGTACAGAGCCCCTGAGGACAAGACAGATGGGCCCCCAAGAAAAGTATGGCTCACCCTGTGATCAGAACAAGTAGGGATGGGGCCAGGAGCCTGAGAGCCAACCCCAATAATAAGTTCCCTAGAAAGCTGGATCTGCAATGTCATAATTCTGGAGGAGAGTATTGACTTTCTGTATGAGTTTCCTGTGATGACTGATGAATCACAGACTGGACAGCAATCGTCAAGAGAAAGTTAGTCCCTCACAGTTCTGGAGGCCAGAGGTCTGAAATCACCAACACTGGTCCTGCAACAAACTGTCAGTGGAGGCCACACTTCCTCCAGATGCTCTAAGAGTGGGTCCATTACTTGTCTTTTTCAGTTGCTGCTGGCTGTCACTATTCCTTTACTTGTGCCTCCATTCCTCCAATATCTGCTTCCTCCTTCATTTGGCCTTCTTATGTGTGTGTGTGTGTGTGTGTGTGTGTTTAACGTCCTTGTGTCTCTCTCATAGAAACATTTGTGATGTGATTTATGGCCCACCTAAATAATGTAGGAAATAGTCCCATCTGAAGATCCTTAATTTAATCATATCTTCATAGGACATCTCTCAAAATGTGGTAACAATTACAGGACTTGTAAAATGATAAAAACCTAATATCTTTGGGGCCACCATTCAGCTCTTGGCTCCCCACATACAACTTTGTGTATTAAAAAAAAAAAATAGTCACGTATCTCTTCATGGGTAGAACCAGAGTCTGAGTTTGTCCAAACAGAGCTCCCTTCTGATAAGGGGTCCTTGGAGTTGGACCCTCAGGCCGAGGCTCCTTTGAGCTCTGTCCAGCTTCTTTTCACCTGCTGAGAAGACAAAATCTTTTCCAGGGTTCCTAGAACCTCCTCAGTTTCCCCTCTCCTGAATTTTTTTTAAAGATTTTTATTTATTTATTTGACAGACAGAGATCACAAGTAGGCAGAGAGGCAGGCAAAGAGAAAGAGATGGGGGGAAGCAGGCTCACTGCTGAGCAGAGAGCCCAATGCGGGGCTCGATCCCAAGACTCTGGGGGCTTGATCCCAGGACTCTGGGATCATGACCTGAGCCGAAGGCAGAGGATTTAACCCACTGAGCCACCCAGGCGCCCCCTTTCTCCTGAATTTTATGTCAGACATTTAAAAATTCCCAAATGCTTTCTCTTTGTCCTATTTCTTGCCTGCATATCTAATACCAGGATTATCTTCAACTTTTATTCAACATTCCTCTTGCTCTGAACTGAGATTCCCAGACAGTGATCCATTGACAAGTGTCCCTGGGTAAACTGGCGGTCCTGAACGGGGGAGTGCGATAGGTGACAGATTCCACTCTAGGCGGAGCTTCAGGAACTGATCCATGGAGCATGGAGTAGATTACATGGAATATCAGAAGTGGAGGGTGGAGAGCAAATTCCATTTGAGGAGAGGGACGAAGGATGGAAGGGAAGATTCCCCCTCTCCTCCTTATCCTTGCTGTTGTGGTGTCCAGGCTAAGCCACCAGGGGGCAGCAAGAGCTTAGATTTGGGAGCTTCAGCGACCTCCCCCCTCCCACCCCCAAGGTTCTGTTGAGTTTTCTTCAGGTCCATGGAAGGTTCCAAGGGCTTCTTTCTCCCTGGTCATTCCTAAGGAGGAAAAACTTTTAAGTTCCTTGTCCCCACTCTGTCCCTCCTCCACAAAGGACACTAAACACCCCTAGGACTCAGTCCCAGACCAAATCTCAGGCCATTGCAGAGACTAGGGACAGAGAGATGTGTGAACATCCACCCTAAGGAAAGGTGGGGAGGGAATGCCACATTCCCAGCCAGTCTTTGGTTTCTGGAAAAGGGACTACTGGAGCTTTCCTCAGTTCTGCTGGAAACCTCTGCTCACCCTCATCATTCAGAGCATGGATGAATAAACCCTCAGCCTGCTCTGAAGCCAGAATTATGTTCTCTATGAAGAGGTAAAGTGGGAAAGAACAGGACCTCTGCCCCTCCCCTCCTCTAAGCCATGGGTGACTGCAGAGAGAAACCAAGAGAGGAAAAGCAGAGCACTGAGTGGTGTTTGGCAGGGTGACATATGACAAAACTACATTTTTATGTATAGTTTCAAACCCAGCTAGGATATTTTTTTCTAACATGCCTGAATACAGCATGAAGACTCATTAAGCAAATTCCTTAGCTCAGCTTCCCTACCTGAACTCTCTTTTTATTCATTCTGAAAACATAATTACTGACTGAACTATTGGGGCACATTTCTGTGTCCTCAGAAAGATCCAGACATGTGAGGTATGAGAATATGGGCATATCAGACAGAGGAGTAGCCTGTGCAAAGGCACTGAGGTAGAGCAAATATGGCTAATGAGGGAATAGCATGAAATCTAATGGGCTGGGGAATAGTCCACTGGGAATTCAAAGGAGGGAGATTCATAGATTACATCATGACTGAAATCCTGGTGAAGAGGGTGAGTAGTTTTCCTAAGTGAAAAGAGAATCAATTTGAGGATATTCCATAATTTATACATGAGTTTTACAGTCAGCCCTGCTTAAGGTTTTTACCTCAGACAGATTCCTTTCTAGAAAGCACAACTAAGTTAAGCCATTTTCTGTCAATGGAAGAAACTTTGCCTCGGGAAGATGTACAGCTTGGAAGTGGGGCTTGATCAATGTGCACAAAGAGGACATTAGAAAGAAAGTCCCATGTTCCCTGTGACACCAAAATGTGTTCTGAGGAGAGGTCCCTGGAGCTGGGTGCTCAAACCTGACATCACCCCCTTCTCCCACTTCCTCAAACACTAGAATTCACCTCCTGCTTTCTGCTAGGTGGTTCTCAATCCTACAGAGCTTCCTCTTCCTCAGGTATTATCTTTTTTTTTTCCTCTACAAATTTGAAAAGCCAATCTATCTTCATCTATTCTCATTTTTCTCACCCAGCCCTCCTACTGGGGTTTGTTTATTTAACATCTAATGTTTCCTCAGCTCTGAACCCAGAGACGGCCTGACAAGCTATGCCCTCAAGCCAAGCCTTTGGTGGGATATGCTGAATAATTTTGAGGTGAGTGCTTGGCACTGGTCCACCTGGTATGGTAGGTGGCTCATTCCATTCTGGAGGACAAAAGGACAAAAGGAAATGCACTTCCAGGGGATAGAAGACGTCAGAAGACCTGCTACTGAGCTGGATAGGGAAGGAGGGGAAGACTGGAGTGGAAGCAGAGGAGGAATTTCCAGCTCCCATTCAGCAGCCTTCCCTAGTGCCTGCCTGGGATGCACCTTCTGAGGCCACCAAGGGCATCAAAGGCCTGGATTTAGAGAAGAAATTTTCTAAGGCGTAAGCTGTCCACATGAAATGTCAAGAGTTGCTTCTCACTGAGGCCCTCTGAAGTACCAAAGTGTTGTGCCCCACTCCCAAATCATCTTCTCAGAGGGCTAAAGAATAACTCAGGGCTCAGCCCAGGACTCCGCCTCAAACCACCACAGAGACGGAGGATGGAGTGATGCATGACAAGCTATCCTGAAGGCAGAAGAAGAGTTGAGGCAGAATCATGGCTCCAGCTCTGCTTTTTGGCCTGAGAAATGGGGATTGGATCTGTTAGACAGCCTGGTACCCTGTTCCCATCTTTGTGTCACATATTGTGGAGGAGAAGTCCTGGGATTTCTCACTCAGAAACCACTGGATTCTCACCACAGAAAGTGTAAGGATATCTGTGGTTTGCATCTATTTCCAGGGCCCTGTCATGGGCTCAGTATGACTTGAATGACAACATGTTCAAGAGTTTTAAGTGTTGACTAACCTCGGCTGCCCAGGGATACTTAAGTATCTAGAATAGAAGGTTATGCCAGAGGGGATGAAGAGAGGCAGGACAGGAAGCACATCTTCTTCTGAGGCAGGAGGTGAGGATAAGAGAGATCTAGGGGAGTCAGACCCAGGGTTGGGGTCTCAGGTGGCAGTGTTCTTGGGACATCTTCATCATGGTCTGGACTCTGGTCTGATTCACCCTCCTCACTCAGGACACAGGTGACACCTTCAAGGAAGGGACCATGGGGACATCTGGGCTGATCATTTGTCTGCCCCTCAGGCTTATCTGGGCCCCAGCACTAAACTCACCAGAGTGTGTTCTCTCTTTCCGGGTTCCTGGGCCGAGTCTGCCTGACTCAGCCTCCTTCAGTGTCCAGGGTTCTGGGACAGACCATCACCATCTCTTGTGCTGGAAACAGCAGTAACATTGGGGGTTAAAATTATGTCTCTTGATTCCAACAGATCCCAGGCACATCCCCCAAACTCCTGACTTATAGTGTAAATTCTTGGCCATCAGGGATCCCTGATCGATTCTCTGGCTCCAAGTATGGCTACACAGTCTTCCTGACCATCTCTGGGCTCCAGGCTGAAGATGAGGCTGACTATTATTATTGTTCATATATAACCAGTAACATGTACACAAGTGGACAAAGCTCATGGGGAAGTAAAATCAAAACCTGCCCTGTGCTCACAGCCTCTCTCCTAGCTCTGAAGATACTTCCCAACCCTGTATAGTAGTGGCTTCATGAGGCATGGTCTTGAGAATTCAGATATCTCTGTTCCTCTTTATTCTCAAGATAAAATAAATGAAACACACTCTGCCAAAGGTCTGGGAAATAATAGATTCTATTTGCTTCTGTGACATGGTCCTAGAAACTCATTGTTTCCAACTCTGCAATGGTAGGAACTGGGGATCAAGAGACCCCTGTGCAGTACACCTCCTCCAATTTGCAGGGAATCCTTATTTCAATGGCTGCATTTCACACGTGGATTCACAAGTGAATCAATTTTCCAGAATTGATGGTGTCTTATTCAACTCACTTTTTTGGTGGGGGGGTAATGGTTTTATTGAGTTTTATTTACATATCATACAACTCTCCCATTTAAACCAATGGCTTTTGTAGTATATTCTTTAACTTGTGAAAACATCACCACCATCACATTGCTATCATCCTCAAAAGAAACCTTATACCTATTGGCATTCATCTCCCATTTTCTACCAATTCTCCCAGCCCATATCAATCACCGATCTACTTTCTGTCCTGCAACTTTGCCTTGTCTGGACATTTTGTGTACTTGGAGTTGCACAATATGGGATCTTTTGGGAATCCGTTCTTTCACTTGGAATATTTTCAAGGTTCATCTATGTCGTAACATATATTAGGATTTTCTTACTTTTACTGCCAAAACATATCCCATTGTATGGATAAATCACATTGAAAAAGTTTAATATAAGACATCTTTCAGTCATTTCCACCTTGTCTTAGTCAACATGACCCTCCTTAGTGAGCAATTCTTCTGCATATCGGTGACTGAAGCAATAGTACATGAGAAAATATCTGAAGACATAGTTGAGGGAATGAGGATAAGGGGAAGTTGTGTTTTTTTTTTCCCAATGTTCCTTCATCTTTGACCACAAAGATGAAGAACCTGGACAGGGGAGAATATGATTTGAGACTCTGTGATAGAATTTTCCCTCCTACGAGATCAATGAACCCCTGTCCTGGAAGCAGCTCTGCATGTGGACTGTCTGCCCAATAGGCTGGGCTCTTTCCAAAATGGGTTCTCTGTTCCACAAGGAAGAGCTATACGGTGGGCATGTCCACATTCCAAGGGATCCCCCACATATCTGATTTCCATGGTGAATAAACCCAATCTCTGGCTTAAATTCCAATGATGAAAAATCGCTCACAACACATGTACATAAATAATGGTGAAGAATTCTTTGCACATTGAATGAACCTAGGATTAGTCTCCAGAACTTGGGGAAGAACCAAGACTCTTCCCAATTGAATAGAACTTTCTGTGTTTAACACGGGAAATAGCATGACCTGGCAATGACCGCATTTGTGGGCAAATTGGGATGGATGTTCCGTTTAGCATAGAACTTAGTCCCCCCCATAACATCATCTATAAATTATTTTCCAAATCTTTTTTTTTTTTCCATATATTTTTTGCTTCCCTGATAAAGTCAGTACCTTCAGGCTAAAGCCCTAAAAGCATGTAGACTGGAAGAGCAGCTCATCTTGACTTGTAGCAGCTGGGTCAAAATGCATTGCAGTGTGATGTGGGCTAATAGAGAGAAAGAATAACACCCTGAATCACAGTTTTGTGTTTGTGTGAGTGTGATCAGAGGCTGTACCTGTCCAGAGGGTATGTGCTCTCATGGGGAAATTCTGTAGGTTGTGAAGGGGCCACTGTCCTATTATTTTCTAAAGCGTCTCCTATGAGACTTGCTTCCTGATTTTAATAGCATCAATACGATTCTTTAAAAAGTATCTACTAATGCATATGAAGGCAGATGACCTCATTGTCTTTACTAGTGTGTCTCCTTTTAAGTGTGAGATGACAATTCTTTTTGAGAAAGTAGTTATTATCTTTATGATAGGAAACAATACTAAGAAATATAGAAGCTAGGGCACCTGGGTGTCTCAGTTGGTTAAGTGACTGCCTTTGGCTTAGGTCATGATCCTAGAGTCCTGAGATGGAGTCCGCATCTGGCTCCCTGTTCAGCAGGGAGTCTTCTTATCCTCTGCCCCTCCCCTCTCTCATGCGTGCACTCTTTCTCTCTCTCATTCTGTCTCTCTCAAATAAATAAATACATAAATAATCTAAAAAAAGAAAGAAATATAGAAGCTAAATTGTGAGTGAATAGGATTGCTTCCAATATGACATTTCCAGAGCTACAAAGCCCTTTGTGTCTGTGTATATGTGTCTCAAGATGTAGGAAAAGCCTCTTGGATTGTCTGAAGTAATGAAACTATATACATTTCAATATTTTTATGAAAAGATGAGAGAATTGTTACTTTTGATAGAGGTAGCATGAAATATTTCAGGTGTCCTAATGATCAAAACATCCACCAGTGTTTTTCTGGTCAATGCAATCAGGGAATTGGCACCTCAGGGCAGATATATTCACATGTCCATAGAATTTTTGAGTTAAGTGCCATTCATTTTCCATTGAATATGTTCTGGATATTTTATATTTCTTTTTTTTCTCACTTCTATAGTTATGGAGCCATTTTGTTTCATTCAACCTGAATGATAAGGAGTTAGTGATTGATTTTCAAGTATTTTTAGTTTACTTGCTTTAGTGTTTTGGTTATTAATCACATTATACGCAAATGGCCATTTTGCTCCCATTAAGGCAATCTTACTTCTTTTTTGAGTATTATGCCTTATTGTGTGGTCACAAGAATCCAGAAGGCTTAAAAAATAGTAGTGTTCCCTGAACCCTGGGGACCTGAGCTTGCTCTCTGTACTATCAGCACAGAACAGAAGAAAAACTGCTCCTGAAAGTACCATGCAGAAAGAACCTGGACACATGGACTGTACTCGGGCAACCTCTCTATAGTGACCTCAGGAGGCTCCAATCTACAAGATCACATCTATAAGACTACTCACTGAACCTCAGAACTAATTGATGGATTTATGTGAAGGTCAATAACAGATTACCACTTTATTATTACCTCAGTAACAGACAACATTATTCAGATTAATTCTGAAATAATATAATATGTGTTCAAAACATAGATGAACAATCATTTCAGATAAAAAAGCTATCACTTCCTCTACTACAGATTTTTTCCCCTAACACCATGTCCACCAATTATTTCCTCCCACCTTTGACCACGGCATCACTTCTCTTGTGCTCTTTAAATGTCTATCACAGGGTATGAATAAGGACACTAAAATACTTTCATCAGAATATTCACACTCTACAGAAATAAGCCTGTTATCTCATGGACATTTCCACTTCCATCCTGGCAAAGATCAATGAGCCCTTATTTGAGACTCTGCCCCAAATCCATCTCTTTAGAAAGCATACTAGGTCAAGAATCCCTTTGTGGATGAAGAGACTTTACTTCAGGGAGACACACAGCTCTGAGGGGAGATCTTCTCAACATGCATTAAGGGGCAGGATGAAGAATGTCTAAGCCTCTGATCAAGAGACACACTCTGCTGAATTGTCTGGGGAGTCACAGCTTCCTCCTTCCTGTATGATATGGTCCAAAAGGTAGTCCTTTCCAACTCCTCTACAGATAAACAGAAGCAGAAGGAGATGCTTACTCAGTGCAATGTTCATAGCTCTCAGGAAAATCCTCACTTTATATGGCTAGATCTTCTACACCAATGCAGATCAGCATAGATTCAGGACACCTGAATTGTCATTGACTTATTCTTCTCTCCACCATGCTGTAATCAGGATGACATTCCATGCTGGGTTATTCAGGTATTGAAGCAAAATCATCTGAGAAAACATCAGAGGATATTTCCAAAGGAATGATCACCAAAAGATGTTATTTTTCTGTCTAATGTTCCTCATCCTTGAGCCCATATCCAAGGCATTTGACCAGGGAGAGTTTGAATGAAACACCAAGAACTTGGTCAAATTTTGAATCACCTCCCCTTAGATGCCTGAACCCCAGTCCTAGAAGACATCCAACACATGGTCTGTCCCCTCATTATTTTCAAAATGATTCCTCTTTTGCAAAGGAGATACACCATCTCCTCTGGAATTCTCAAGTATATCTGATATCTTCCGTGGACCCCTTCAATTGTTAGCTAGATTCCCAGTTATAGTGAATGTGTAAGTACACATAACATTAAATATCTGTGCAAGAATTTATTGGACTTCTGGTTAAAATGGGGCTTGGGGCACCTGGGGGGCTCAGTGAGTTAAGTACCTGCCTTCAGCTCAGGTTATGATCCTGGGTCCTGAGATCAAGTTCTCCATCAGGTTCCCTGTTCAGCAGGGTGTCTGCTTCTCCCTCTACACCACCTCTCTCTCTCTCTCTCTCTCTCATGTTCTCTAACTCTCAAATAAATAAAATCTTTAAAAAATGAAATGAGACGACATCCCATTTGGTCATCCCATTTCATTTTTTAAAGATTTTATTTATTTGAACCAGAATATTGGCCACTGTATCAAATAGCTCAATCTTTGTCATAACGTTGATGCATGTCATTTTCCCCCCCACAATTCTTGTTCTACTTATCTTCTTTTGTGTCCAAATATAGTAAATATCTTTGTGCTGTAATTTTCTAATGCTGGAAGGTGGCTCCTATGCCACTATTTGGAGCACCAATGGGTGTGGATGCCTTTTCTTGGAGACTCAGTATAATGACCTGAGTCACAACCCTGGGTAACTGTAAGGCAGATTAGAGACTATGGTGCCTACATGGTGTCTGTCCTTGATGAGACAGTAAATAGAAACAGGGGAACAAAGTTTTGGCCTTTCCTTTTGGTCGGATGTAAGATGTGCTTCCTTACTGTATGGTAACATGGTCAAATTTTTAAAGTGAATATCCTACATGTTTATGAGGGCAGGGAGTCATCAATGTCCCTTCTATGTTTCTGCTTCTAAGATGGTACAAGTTCCTTTTCAGGTGGAAGTTACAATTTTTGTGATTTATGCAGTGTATAGAAAACCAGTTGCTACATGTTGAGTAAACAAGATCATTGCAAATAGGATATTTCTCGAAATCCCATTGTCCTACCAACTGTTTTTGTTTGTTTGTTTGTTTTTGGTAGCTAATGTGTAGGAATATTTGCATGCATTTATTGAATAATGAAACTTTTCCTTCTCTATTTTTTAAATTAAAAAAAAAAGCGTGTTTCCATCTAATTTTGTTAAAGATGACAAATAGTTTTTAGTAGAAGATATTTAAATGTCTTCAGGCCATCATTGTGAAACCACCCCACAGCATTTATTGTCAATGCAACCCCACAATCAGCATCTCCCAATTTTCCATATGGTTTCCTACAGAATTTCTGATTTCAGTGTCACAGTTTATCACAGAATTTCTTATAGGTATTTTATTTTTCTTAAAAAATATGTTTAGACAAGAAGGCAGCTGCTTCAACATAGAATGAAAGGTAAGTAAGTAGGAATTGATATTGCATATTTTTAATTCACTTTCATTGGTTTAATTGGTTATTCATTATATATATTCATTATGAATATAGTAATTAGCTCTTTTGCCTCCTCATTGGTGGCATCTGTGTTTCTTTCAGCTATTTCTTGTCTGAATGTGTGGGCACAAATACACAGCGTACTTTTTTTGTAATCATTTTTATTTTTATTTATTTTTTTAAAGATTTTTTAATTTTTTTTATTTATTTGACAGAGAGATCACAAGCAGGCAGAGAGGCAGGCAGAGAGAGAGGAGGAAGCAGGCTCCCCGCTGAGCAGAGAGCCCGAAGCAGGGCTCGATCCCAGGACTCTGAGATCATGACCTGAGCCGAAGGCAGCAGCTTAACCCACTGAGCCACCCAGGCGCCCTTTTGTAATCATTTTTAAAATTTATTTTCAACATAACAATATTCATTGTTTTTGTACCACACCCAGTGCTCCATGCAATCCGTGCCCTCTCTAATGCCCACCACCTGGTTCCCCCAACCTCCCACCCCCCCACCTCTTCAAACCCTTCAGTTTGTTTTTCAGAGTCCATAGTCTCTCATTGTTCACCTCCCCTTCCAATTTCCCCCAACTCCCTTCTCCTAACTCCCCATGTCCTCCATGCTATTGTTATGTTCCACAAATAAGTGAAACCATATGATAATTGACTCTCTCTGCTTGACTTATTTCACTCAGCATAATCTCTTCAAGTCCCGTCCATGTTGCTACAAAAGTTGGGTATTCATCCTTTCTGATGGAGGCATAATACTCCATAGTGTATATGGACCACATCTTCCTTATCCATTCGTCCGTTGAAAGGCATCTTGGTTCTGTCCTCAGTTTGGCGACCGTGGCCATTGCTGCTATAAACATTGGGGTACAGATGGCCCTTCTTTTCACTACATCTGTATCTTTTGGGTAAATACCCAGTAGTACAATTGCAGGGTCATAGGGAAGTTCTATTTTAATTTCTTGAGGAATCTCCACAGTGTTCTCCAAAGAGGCTGCACCAACTTGGATTCCCACCAACAGTGGAAGAGGGTTCCCCTTTCTCCACATCCCCTCCAACACATGTTGTTTCCTGTCTTGCTAATTTTGGCCATTCTAACTGGTGTAAGGTGATATCTCAATGTGGTTTTAATTTGAATCTCCCTGATGTCCAGTGATGATGAACATTTTTTCATGTGTCTGATAGCCATTTGTATGTCTTCATGGGAGAAGTGTCTGTTCATATCTTCTGCCCATTTTTGGATATGATTCTCTGTTTTGTGTGAGTTTGAGGAGTTCTTTATAGATCCTGGATATCAATCTTTTGTCTGTACTGTCATTTGCAAATATCTTCTCACATTCCATGGGTTGCCTCTTTGTTTTGTTGACTGTTTCCTTTGCTGTGCAGTAGCTTTTGATCTTGATGAAGTCCCAAAAGTTTATTTTGGCTTTTGATTCCTTTGCCTTTGGAGACATATCTTGAAAGAAGTTGCTGTGGCTGATATCGAAGAGATTACTGCCTATGTTCTCCTCTAGGATTCTGATGGATTCCTGTGTCCGTTGAGGTCTTTTATCCATGTTGAGTTTATCTTTGTGTACGGTGTAAGAGAATGGTCGAGTTTCATTCTTCTACATATAGCTGCCCAGTTTTACCAGCATCATTTATTGAAGAGACTGTTTTTTCCACTATATTTTTTCCTCTTTTGTCGAAGATTATTTGACCATAGAGTTGAGGGTCCATATCTGGGCTCTCTACTCTGTTCCACTGGTCTGTGTGTCTGCTTTTATGCCAGTACCATGCTGTCTTGGTGATCACAGCTTTGTAGTAAAGCTTGAAATCAGGTAACATGATGCCGCCAGTTTGATTTTTGTTTTTTAACATTTCCTTTAGCGATTTGGGTTCTCTTCTGGTTCCATACAAATTTTAGGATTATTTGCTCCAGCTCTTTGAAGAATACCAGTGGAATTTTTATTGGAATGGCATTTAAAAGTATAGATTGCTCTAGGCAGTATAGACATTTTAACAAAGTTTATTCTTCTATTCCAAGAGCATGGAATGGTCTTCCATCTTTTTGTGTCTTCTTCAATTTCTTTCATGAGTGTTCTGTAGTTCCTCGAGTACAGATCCTTTACCTCTTTGGTTAGGTTTATTCCCAGGTATCTTATGGTTCTTGGTGCTATAGTAAATGGAATTGATTATCTAATTTCCCTTTCTGTATTTTCATTGTTAGTGTATAAGAAAGCCACTGATTTCTGTACATCGACTTTGTATCCTGCCACGTTACTGAATTGCTGTATGAGTTCTAGTAGTTTGGGGGTGGAGTCTTTGGGTTTTCCATATAAAGAATCATGTCATCGGCGAAGAGAGAGAGTTTGACTTCTTCATTGCCAATTTGGATACCTTTTATTTGTCTTTGTTTTCTGATTGCTGTTGCTAGGACTTCTAATACTCTATTGAACAAGAGTGGTGAGAGTGGGCATCCTTGTCGTGTTCCTGATCTCAACGGGAAGGCTTCAAGCTTTTTCCCATTGAGGATGATATTTGCTGTGGGTCTTTCATAGATAGATTTGATGAAGTTCAGGAATGTTCCCTCTACCCCTATACTTTGAAGCGTTTTAATCAGGAAAGGATGCTGGATGTTGTCAAATGCTTTTTCTGCATCAATTGAGGGGACCATGTGGTTCTTCTCTCTTCTCTTATTGATTTGTTCTATCACATTGATTGATTTGCGAATGTTGAACCATCCTTGTAGCCCAGGGATGAATCCCACCCGGTCATGGTGGATATCTTTTTAATGTGCTGTTGGATCCTGTTTGCTAGGATCTTGTTGAGAATCTTAGCATCCATATTCATCAGTGATATTGGTCTGAAATTCTCCTTTCTGGTAGGGTCTTTGCCTGGTTTGGGGATCAGGGTAATACTGGCTTCATAGAAAGAGTCTGGAAGTTTTCCTTCTGCTTCAATTTTTTTTTTGGAGCTTTTTTTTTTAATTTTTTTATTTTTTCAGCATAACAGTATTCATTAATTTTGCACCACACCCAGTGCTCCATGCAATCCGCGCCCTCCACAATACCCACCACCTGGTGCCCCCAACCTCCCACCCCCCCCCCTTCAAAACTCCCAGATCGTTTTTCAGAGTCCATAGTCTCTCATGGTTCACCTCCCCTTCCAATTTCCCTCAACTCCCTTCTCCTCTCCATCTCCCCTTGTCCTCCATGCTATTTGTTATGCTCCACAAATAAGTGAAACCATATGATAATTGACTCTCTCTGCTTGACTTATTTCACTCAGCATAATCTCTTCCAGTCCCATCCATGTTGCTACAAAACTTGGGTATTCATCCTTTCTTTTTTTTTTTTTTTTACAGCTTTATAAACATATATTTTTATCCCCAGGGGTACAGGTCTGCAAATCGCCAGGTTTACACACTTCACAGCACTCACCATAGCACATACCCTCCCCAATATCCATAACCCCACCCCCCTCTCCCAACCCCCTCCCCCATCAACCCTCAGTTTGTTTTGTGAGATTAAGAGTCACTTATGGTTTGTCTCCCTCCCAATCCCACCTTGTTTCATTTACTCTTCTCCTACCCCCTCAACCCCCCAAACAGCTTCAGGAGAATAGGTGTTATTTCTTCTTTGAAAGTTTGGTAGTATTCCCCAGGGAATCCATCAGGTCCTGGGCTCTTGTTTTTTGGGAGGTTTTTGATCATTGCTTCGATCTCGTTACTAGATATTGGTCTATTTAGGTTGTCAATTTCTTCCTGGTTCAATTTTGGGAGTTTTCAGTTTTCCAGGAATGCATCCATTTCATCTAGGTTGCTTAACTTATTGGCATATAACTGTTGATAATAACCAGATGATTGTTCCTACTTCCTTGGTGTTAGTTGTGATCTCTCCCTTTTCATTCATAATTTTATGAATTTGGGCTTTCTCTCTTTTCTTTTGGATTAGTGTGGCCCATGGTTTATTGATCTTGTTGATTCTTTCAAAAAACCAGCTTCTAGCTTCATTGATACGTTCTACTGTATCTCTGGTTTCTACCTCATTGACCTCTGCTCTAATCTTGATTATTTCCCTTCTTATGTGTGGAGTTGGTTTGATTTGTTGTTGATTCTCCAGTTCTTTAAGGTGTAGAGACAGCTGGTGTATTCTGGATTTTTCAATTTTTTTTGAGGGAAGCTTGGATGGCTATGTATTTCCCCCTTAGGACCACCTTTGCTGTATCCCATAGGTTTTGGACCGAAGTGTCTTCATTCTCATTGGTTTCCATGAATTGTTTCAGTTCTTCTTTGATATCCTGGTTGATCCAAGCATTCTTAAGCAAGGTGGTCTTTAGCTTCCAGGTGTTTGAGTTCCTTCTTAACTTTTCCTTGTGATTGAGCTCCAGTTTCAAAGCATTGTGATCTGAGAATATGCAGGGAATAATCTCAGTCTTTTGGTATCGGTTGAGTCCTGATTTGTGACCTAGTATGTGGTCTATTCTGGAGAAGGTTCCATGTGCACTTGATGAGAATGGGTATTCTGTTGTTTTAGGGTGGAATGTTCTGTATATATCTCTGAGGTCCATCTGGTCCAATGTGTCATTCAATGCTCTTGTTTCTTTATTGATTTTCTGCTTCGATGATCTGTCTATTTCTGAGAGAGGTGTGTTAAGATCTCCTACTATTAATGTATTCATATCAATATGACTCTTTATCTTGATTAACAGTTTTCTTATGTAATTGGCTCCTCCCAATTGGGGGCATAGATATTTACAATTGTTAGATCATCTTGGTGGATAGTCCCTTTAAGAATGATGTAATGTCCTTCTGTATCTCTGACTACAGTTGTTAGTTTAAAATCTAATTTATCTGATAAGAGAATCACTACCCTGGCGTTCTTTTGAGGCCCATTGGCATGAAAGATGCTTCTCTATCCCTTCACTTTCAGTCTGGGTGTATCTTTAGGTTCAAAATGGGTTTCGTGTAGACAACATATGGATGGGTCCTGTCATTTTATCCAATCTGCAACCCTGTGCCATTTTATGGGCACATTTAGGCCATTCACATTGAGAGTGATTATTGATAGATACGTTTTTATTGACATCGTTTTACCTTTGGAGTCTTTCTTTCTGTAGATTGTCTCTATATTTCTGTCCAATGCTATTCTTAGGATTTTTCCTCTTTTATAGAACCCCCCCTTAATATTTCCTGCAGTGTCGGCTTGGTGGTTGCATAGTCTTTTAAGCCTTGCCGGTCTTGGAAACTCTTTATCTCTCCATCCATTTTGAATGTCAGTCTTGCTGGATAAAGTATTCTTGGCTGCATGTTCTTCTAATTTAGTCCCCTGAATATATCTTGCCAGCTTTTTCTGGCTTGCTAGGTCTATGTGGACACGTCTGACGTTATTCTGATGGGTTTTCCTCTGTAAGTAAGGAGCCCCTTTTTCCTAGCGGCTTTCAAGAGATTATACCTAAAATTATGATTCCTCAATTTGACTATCAGTTGCCTTGATGTTTTTCTGGAATCTATAATCTTGGGTGGAGACCGTTCAGCCTCTAGTACATGAACGCTGGTTCCATTCGAGAGTTTGGGAAAATTTTCATGAAGAACTTGTTCCACTATATATTCTAGACTTATTTCTTTCTCTCCCCTTCAGGGATTCCAATAATTCTGACGTTGGAAAGTTTCATGGCATCATTTATTTCCCTGATTCTATTTTCATGGTTTCTAAGCTGTTTTTTCCAGGCTTCCTCTTGATCCTTTCTCTCTATCTGTTTGTCCTCCAGATCACTAATTCTATCTTCTGTCTCAGTTACCATAGCTTTGAGAGATTTTAGATTAGATTGGAACTCATTGAGAGCATTGTGAACCTCAGCCCTGGTAGCTTTTAGCTCTGCCCTAACATTGTGTACATCCTGTCTGGTCGCTTTCAGCTTGGCCCTAATCAATTCTGTTTGGTCATCCATGGCTTTCTCCAACCTAGCTATTGCCTGCATAATTGTTAGCCTGAATTCTCTTTCCGACATATTGTCTATGTTGATAGTTGTTAGCTCTGTTGCAGAAGGTTCATCCTCTGTATTTTTCTTCTGTTGGGCATTCCTCCTCCTAGTCATTTTGGTGAGAGATGACTGAACAGATGTAGCTGGTCGTATCAACCGTGGTGCAGTCTGGGTCCACCCTGGAACACTTCTGAGCAATCAGGATTCCCCACGCAAATGAGAGAAAAGAGAAAAGAAAAAGAAGAAAAAAGAGAGAGAGAGAGAGACAGGGAAGAAAGGGAAGATGACAGAGAAGTTCAGCCCAAATGGGCCCCAAGGTAAGATTTATGAGGTATATAAACAAAAACAGACAAGCAAAAAGACTGATCAAAGTATATAGCAAAAGAAAAATATATATGCAAATAAAGGAAGAACCTTGTCAAAAAGAACCCTAAGTATAAGATTTATATACTGTCAGGACAAACACAAAAACACAGAAACACTGGTGGAAGAAAAAGATGGGAGATTGGTTATAAATTCTCAGTGTGGGCGAGGAAGGTTGTTTTGATTCTTCCTGGATGTATCTTGATATCTTTGTTAAGGGACTCAACTTTCCTAGGCTAAAGGGGCATTAAAAATGGTTTACCTATAGGAGTAGTATTGATTGGGGAAAGGGATTACTTTGAAGGTTAACTCTATATGAATATTAGAAAATAAAAATAAAATAGGAATAAACTTGGATAAACTAAGCTAAAATTAAAAAAAAATTCAAAAAATAGAAATGCAAAAGAAAAACACAGGTGTATATATCAAAAAGTTCAAGGTAGAGGGTTATTATGGAATTTGATGTACTGGACAGCTTGCTGTGATGGTAAATAGGTTAAAAAATTATCTATATAAAAAAATGATGGGCGCCTGGGTGGCTCAGTGGGTTAAGCCGCTGCCTTCGGCTCAGGTCATGATCTCAGGGTCTTGGGATGGAGTCCCACATCGGGCTCTCTGCTCAGCAGGGAGCCTGCTTCCCTCTCTCTCTCTCTCTCTGCCTGCCTTTCTGTCTACTTGTGATCTCTCTCTGTCAAATAAATAAATAAAATCTTAAAAAAAAAATGAGCCAGAATAGTGGGAACAAATTAAAAATAAAAGTTGTCCTATGAAGTAGTGGTGGTGGTTATCTTGTAGTCTTTTTTTTTTTTCTTTCCTGGTTTGTTTTCTGGGGGAGGGGCCTGCCACATGTGTTTTCAGTCAATGATGTTCCCTGAGTTAAGTCCTCCAGCCTCCTGAAGGGGGTGGGCTCTGAGGAAACCGGTTTTTTCAGGCTTTTGTTCTCTGGAGGTTTTTATGTTTGTTCACCTTTTTTTTTTTTCCCCTCTCACCTTGACTGCTTTTGATGGTTTTTGTAGGTTTAGAGGAAAGCAAACTGCACCCTGACCTCCCTCTCAGAGAGAAGCCTCAGTCTGTTCTTCTGTGGATGTTGCAGAGCCCATATAAATGCCCCCTTGGCCGCTGGCAGAGCAGGTTCCCAGTCACAGTCCCTGGTGACACAGGATCTTCTGCTGCAGCTGTTTGGGCAGCTCCACACCTCCAGAGAGGTTCCAAGCAGTGATCACACACTGAGATTTTCCCACTGGCACGGGCTGGGAGTGCCTGGTCTTTCTGGGTCTAAGAGCACCCGGCTTGCATGCACCTCTTTCAGGGGAGGCTGTGGGTCGCGAGTGTGTCTCAGGCTCTGAGAGCAGGGCGCAGGTCCGAAAGCACCAGGCTGAGCCTTTGCTCACCTCTCTCAGGGGAGAGCTTGGGGCGCGCATCTTAGGCTGTGAAACAATGGCGCGTGTCAAAGAGCTCTGGCTGGGCCTTTGTACCTCTCTCAGGGGAGGATGAGGGGCATGCACATCTCAGACTCTGTAGCAGGGCTCGTGCATTCTGCTGTCCAGCGTGGCTCCCATCCCCTCACAGGGGCCATAACCCACGCAATCTTGGGCACGCTGGCGGCTCAGGAACCAAGACCTGGTTTCTCCGCCACACACTCTCTGGCTCAGCGCCAGGGGAGGCTGTCCTGGGACCGGGGACTTAAGTCCCTGTCCCTAGCTGCCCTGATTCCCACAATTTCCCCCGTGCGATCTTTTGCTCTTTTGGAGTGCTTTCAACCAGTCTCTAAGTTAATGCTGGTCCCCAGACGCAGGGCACTCTCGCTCATATTAGGGGTATTACTTTCCAACTGGTCACCTCTGGTGGCTTCCTCCCCCTTTTGTTTATCTTCTGATATCAGTCCGCCTTTCCCACTCCGCTTTACCTGTCCACTGGCGGCGTCTGCCCCTGTAGAGATCCAGACGTGTATAATTCTGATCTCAGGCTGATTTCATGGGTGATCAGAGTTCTTTGGTAGGTAATCAGCTCACTTTAGAGTACAGGTTGAAAAGGCACCTCCTCCTACTTCCCCGCCATCTTGTCCCCCCCACAGGGTACTTTTTTAAAATTTAAATTCAATTAATTAACATATAGTGTATTGCAGCAACCCTCAGCTTGCACTTTATTTTTTTTTTAAAGATTTTATTTATTTATTTGACAGAGAGAGATCACAAGCAGGCAGAGAGGCAGGTAGAGAGAGAGGAGGAAGCAGGCTCCCTGCCGAGCAGAGAGCCCAATGCGGGGCTCGATCCCAGGACCCTAAGATCATTACCTGAGCAGAAGGCAGCAGCTTAACCCACTGAGCCACCCAGGCGCCCCTCAGTTTGCACTTTAAATGAAATTTGGTAAACCACTATTCCATTCTAAACCATTCTAACATGGAATGAGGACACCAAGTTTACTCCTGGTACTAATAGAACATAGAACAGAGGTTGAGGTGGATCTTGATAAAGATCAGATATTTGCCCTTTTCAGGAAATACCTGGACATCTACTGTGTTCCTAGTGGACCTCTTCATGGTCCCCTAAGATGGACCCCAGGAGATTCAGAAGTCACACTTCTGGTCCCTAACCCAGGCACACATGCCCTGCCTGACAAATTTCACAGAAGGCATTGGCTTATTATTTTTTTCTGTATCATCTCAAATTATAAACATTATTATCTAAAATTACATAAAAGTAATGCAGTGCATAGATATTTAAAACATGCAAACAATGGTCACAAATCTAACACTGTCACTTCCCCCGAACATACTTGTTCTTCTCTTCCTTCTATGCCAGAGGTCAATTGTTAGTTTCTCCCAACCTTGGCCCAGATGTCTACTCTCCTGTGTTGGAGATTTGGAGATATCTGGCATGAGGTAAGAACAATGACACCAAAAATGTTTCATCAGATCATTCACATATAGATACATTAGTCTACTTCCTGAGGGAACATTTCTATTTCACTAGGGACCCATTAACCTTAATTAGTCTCTTCACAACACCCATCTAGTTCTTTAAAACCACACTAGGTCAAGCGTCTCTGGGGATGAAAGAGACTTTCCCTCAAGAAGGTACATACTCTGAGGTAAAGAAGTCTCATTATACAGGGGATAGGACAAAGAACATGCCATATTCCTTGTGACAGATTATCTTGATTAGAGCTCCCCTGACATAGTGCCCTGAAGACAATCCTGACCCCAGTCCCCTTCCCTGAGAGCCTACAACCTTGGAGTTCACTTCATGCTTTCCATCAGGTTGTTCTCGATCCTACTGAGCTCCTCCTCCTTTGTGCAATATCTCTTGTTTTAATATTTAAGGTGCCAATTGGTCTTCCCTTCATGCCATTTTTCTTATACAACCACCCTGCTCAGGAGATTTTATTTTGCATCCAAAGTATCCTCAGCTCTGACCCCAGAGATACATTAGGGTCACTGACAGTAAAGAAAACTTTCTGGTACAGGTGGTATGATCTGCAGGGGAGTGTCTAGGCACAAGGTGGATGGGAAACACATTCCATTCTGGAGGGGGCTCAGGAAAAGGGGAAGGAGCACAGGATGGATTTGGAGGGCCTGATATTGACCTGGGAGGGCAAAGAAACTGGAGTAGAGAAACACAGGAGAGATTTCCTGCCCCCACTGAACTGTTTTTCCTGGTGCTTGGATTACCCCATGCAAGGTCATCATGGGGTAATGAGGACCTGCATTTAGGGAAGGTCATGACTATAGTTTCCCCTGGTCTGAGGAACATCCAAGAGTTGCTTCCCTCTGAGAACCTTCTACTGGGAAACAAAGCCTCAAATCTGTCATGTTATGTTAGGTCCAGGCCGTGGGACACTGAATGGAAGATAGGAAACTCACCATGGGTTTGATGTTACTTCAAAGGCCAGCATCTTCCTCAATCTGCCCTCTGTGGTTCAGTTTCCTAGGGACTCAAATAGCTACTATCTGCAGACTCTCTAGGCTTCTGATGGCATTCAGTGGGAGAAAAGTTGGTGTCTGCATATTAAGTCCTACAAGAAACCCAAACAGAGTAATGTTACTTTTAATTTGGAAATTTAAGTCAGTTTGAGCAATAGGGAGTATAAAAAAAAAGAGAAAAGGAGAATGGAATAATTTAAAAAGCTTTTTTTTTTTCACATAGTTTTTGATGTAGTGTTCAATGATTCATTATTTGCATATAACACCCAGTGCTCATCACAACACGTGCCCTCCTCAGTACCCATCACCTGACTAGCCCATCTCCCCACCCCCCTCACTTCTGTAACCCTCAGTTTGGTTCCCAGAGTCCATAGTCTCTCATGGTTCATCTCCCTCTCTGATTTCTCCCCATTCAGTTTTCCCTCCATTCCTCCATGGTCCTCTCTGCTATTCATTATGTTCCACATATGTGTGAAACCATGTGATAATTGTCTTTCTCTGCTTGACTTATTTCACTCAGCCTAATCCCCTCCAGTTCCATCCCTGTCAATGCAAATTTTGGATATTCATCAAAAACTTTTGGAGGGAGGAAGGAAGGAGGAAGACATCTTTTCACAAGGGTTCTATGCCTTCAGTGTTCTGGATTGGGGTAGCTGGCTTAATTTTGGCCTATGGGTATGGGGACAAGAGGAAAAAGCCCATGAAAACTGAAAAAAATACATGTGTGACTGAGAAAAGAACTCTAGGATAAAATGGAACAAAATCCTGAACAATATGATATTTGTAAAAAATACAAATCTTGTGCACAAAGACCTGAACATCATTTAACTTGCATTAGCCTTCTTGGATTCATCCCTCCATAGAATATCTACTCTGGGCAGCATGAGGTATAGTCTTCACTTCTCAGGTTGAGAATCAGTAGGAGAAAAGAGAGCTATTTATTTAAGGATCACAGGCACAGAAGGAGGAAGAGCAGACACAGGGATAGGGCTGTTGCTCCTCGCCAGTGCTTCTTGTTCCCTCAAGTGCCCACAGATGGCACTTGCAGGGGCAATGGATAACCTAGGCCTAGGATGGCCACAGAGACACAGTCATGTCATAACAGATACACTGAAGGATGAAGCACTCATCAATAGAGGAACATTACCCGATCCCCTATGCAAGTCACTCCAATGTTGTAGGCTCTCAGTATTTCCCTGAGGAAATACATGTCATCAAGATTTAATTTCCTTAGCTATTCTATCAAGGGATATAGAAACTTCTAGTGTGCAGGACCTGGTCAAAGAGTGTGAGGAGAGGCAGGTGCAAGAAGCACATTTCCATGGAGGCCTCTACTTCCTCGGATGCAGGGCAGGGGGATAAGAGAGGTCAGGGGGAGTCGGGGCCAGGTTTGGGGTCTTAGAAGCCAGTGTTCTTGGGGCATCTCCACCATGGCCTGGGTTCTGGTCTTTCTCAGGGTACAGGTGATGACTTCATGAAAGGGACCTGGGAGACACTTGGATGGATCCTTTGTCTCCTCTGAAGGATCACCTAGGATCCTAGCACTGAACTCACCAGAACATGTTCTTTGCTTTTTCAGGTTCCTGGGCCCCATTGCTGCCAACTCAGCCTCTCTCAATATCCAGAGCTCTGGGACAGACAGTCACTATCTCCTGTGTTGCAAGTCGCAGTGACATTGGAAATTATAATGATGTTGCCTGGTACCATCATCACCCAGGCACTTCTCCCAAATTCCTGATTTATATGTAAATTCTCAGCTCTCAGGGATCCCTGATGCATTCTCTGGCTTATCTCTGGCCTCCAGGCTGAGGATGAGGCTGATTATTACTTTTGCTCATATACCTATACTGTCAATGGTACTTATCACAGTGATCCAAGTTCATGAGGGGAAATGAGACAAAAACCTTCCTTTCCTGTGTGCATATGCTCCTTCCTTGCTCTGAAGATGCTTCCCATCCTGTGCAGAGGGGGGCTTCCTGCAATGTAGCCTTGAGAATTCATTTCTTTAAGCCTCTCTACACTCCACCAGTGACATGCAAAAGAAGACATTCCCTTGTTGAATTTTCTAGGGATAGAGTCAGCTTCTTTGTAAGATGTGTTCCTAGAAAGAAATGCCTTTTAAATCTTCAGTGATGGGAGCAGAATAAGTGGAGACCCCAGCTAAAGGCCATCTGGCTGTTCTTGGGAAAAGTCTCACTCTAAATTCTTCCACTGCTCACACCAGTAGAGGACATGGTGGTTTTCCTTGTGGCCTGTGATCCAATAAAACTTTACCAGTGGAGTGGGATGCCTGGGGATTTTTACAAAGTGAAGACAACCCATGGAGTGGGAGATAATACTTATATATATCTCAAAAGGCTCAATATTCAAAATGTTTAGGGAAAGCAAATTTCTTACAACCTCATGCTAGGAAGTAGTGTGGAGGCTGAGAAAAATTAAGGCCATCCCACCTCAGGTTTAGCCTTAGCATAAGTACAGCCATCTTAGCTCTGGCAGCCATTTCAGACCCCTGTGCCCAAGGGCTGAACTTTAGTTCTAAGGACCCCCACCCTGCTTTAGTAACAGGAAGCCCCACCCTGCTTTAGTTCCAGAGACTCCCACCCTGCTTTTGTAAACAGGAAGCCCCACCCACTTTGGTTCCAGAAACCCCCACCCTCCTTTAGTAATAGGAACCCATAAATATCCCTGCCTTAACTAAGCTCGAGGTCCAAGTCCCTGCACCGCTGGACCCTGCTCCGCTGTGTCCAGTATACTTGGGCTCAAGCTTAAGCTTGTTAAATAAACCCTCATGTGATTGCATCAGTGTTGGCTCCTTGGTGGTCTCTCAGATACAAAAACCCAGGCACAACAGTAGGTTTACAACTTGGAGCCAAACTCTTAGTGAAGTTGAGCCTGTGTCCTTCTTCCCCCAAAAAAGTGTAAATAGGGACACTTTCTTCCTTGATGTTTTCATTTCAAAGCAATGAGTCTCAGGTTCTTGAGAAAAAAGGTTCCTTGCTTGTAAACCTGGCAAGAGGATTATTTACCTATGAAACAGATATATATATAATTTAAGGGATGCAGAGAAAGAACTTACAAGTCATGTTTTCCAAGGTAAATACTTAAAGGAAATGAGAAGGTGGCCTTCCTTTCTTTGTGATCAGAGACAGTCTCATTTCCCTCACCCCGATTCTTAGATTGTCTTTACTATTACACAGTCAAGGCGCATTTTTAGTAAATTATTCAGGAGGTAGCCTGGTATATTCTTATCTTGTCTTTGTGCCTCCAAACCATTCCACCTTCAGACTCATCTTTCCTTCCTTTTTTTTTTAATTTTATAAACATATATTTTTATCCCCAGGGGTACAGGTCTGCGAATCGCCAGGTTTACACACTTCACAGCACTCACCATAGCACATACCCTCCCCAATATCCATAACCCCACCCCCCCTCTCCCAACCCCCCTCCCCCCATCAACCCTCAGTTTGTTTTGTGAGATTAAGAGTCACTTATGGTTTGTCTCCCTCCCAATCCCATCTTGTTTCATTTATTCTTCTCCTACCCCCTCAACCCCCCATGTTGCATCTCCTCTCCCTCATATCAGGGAGATCATATGATAGTTGTCTTTCTCTGATTGACTTATTTCGCTAAGCATGATACCCTCTAGTTCCATCCACGTCGTCGCAAATAGCATGATTTCATTTCTTTTGATGGCTGCATAATATTCCATTGTGTATATATACCACATCTTCTTTATCCATTCGTCTGTTGATGGACATCTAGGTTCTTTCATAGTTTGGCTATTGTAGACATTGCTGCTATAAATATTCGGGTGCACGTGCCCCTTTGGATCACTACGTTTGTATCTTTAGGGTAAATACCCAGCAGTGCAATGGCTGGGTCATCGGGTAGTTCTATTTTCAACATTTTGAGGAACCTCCATGCTGTTTTCCAGAGTGGTTGCAACAGCTTGCATTCCCACCAACAGTGTAGGAGGGTTCCCCTTTCTCTGCATCCTCGCCAGCATCTGTCATTTCCTGACTTGTTAATTTTAGCCATTCTGACTGGTGTGAGGTGATATCTCATTGTGGTTTTGATTTGTATTTCCCTGATGCCGAGTGATATGGAGCACTTTTTCATGTGTCTGTTGGCCATCTGGATGTCTTCTTTGCAGAAATGTCTGTTCATGTCCTCTGCCCATTTCTTTTTTTTTTTTTTTAAGATTTTATTTATTTATTTGACAGAGAGAAATCACAAGTAGGCAGAGAGGCAGGCAGAGAGAGAGATGAGGAAGCAGGCTCCCCGCTGAGCAGAAAGCCCGATGCGGGGCTCGAACCCAGGACCTGGGATCATGACCTGAGCCGAAGGCAGCGGCTTAACACACTGGCCACCCAGGCGCCCCTCTGCCCATTTCGTGATGGATTATTTGTTCTTGGGTGTTGAGTTTGCTAAGTTCTTTATAGATTTTGGAAACTAGTCCTTTATCTGATATGTCATTTGCAAATATCTTCTCCCATTCTGTCAGTTGTCTTTTGGTTTTGTTAACTGTTTCCTTTGCTGTGCAAAAGCTTTTGATCTTGATAAAATCCCAATAGTTCATTTTTGCCCTTGCTTCCCTTGCCTTTGGTGATGTTCCCAGGAAGATGTTGCTGCGGCTGAGGTCGAAGAGGTTGCTGCCTGTGTTCTACTCAAGGATTTTGATGGATTCCTTTCTCACATTGAGATCCTTCATCCATTTTGAGTCTATTTTCGTGTGTGGTGTAAGGAAATGATCCAATTTCATTTTTCTGCATGTGGCTGTCCAATTTTCCCAACACCATTTATTGAAGAGGCTGTCTTTTTTCCAGTGGACATTCTTTCCTGCTTTGTCGAAGATGAGTTGACCATAGAGTTGAGGGTCTATTTCTGGGCTCTCTATTCTGTTCCATTGATCTATGTGTCTGTTTTTGTGCAAGTACCGGCTGTCTTGATGATGACAGCTTTGTAATAGAGCTTGACATCTGGAATTGTGATGCCACCAACTTTGGCTTTCTTTTTCAATATTCCTTTGGCTATTCGAGGTCTTTTCTGGTTCCATATGAATTTTAGGATTATTTGTTCCATTTCTTTGAAAAAAATGGATGGTACTTTGATAGGAATTGCATTAAATGTGTAGATTGCTTTAGGTAGCATAGACATTTTCACAATATTTATTCTTCCAATCCAGGAGCATGGAACATTTTTCCATTTCTTTCTGTCTTCCTCAATTTCTTTCACTAGTACTTTATAGTTTTCTGTGTCTCTGTAGTCTCTTTGGTTAGGTTTATTCCTAGGTATCTTATAGTTTTGGGTGCAATTGTAAATGGGATGGACTCCTTAATTTCTCTTTCTTCTGTCTTGTTGTTGGTGTAGAGAAATGCAACTGATTTCTGTGCATTGATTTTATATCCTGACACTTTACTGAATTCCTGTACAAGTTCTAGCAGTTTTGGAGTGGAGTCTTTTGGGTTTTGCACATATAGTATCATATCATCTGCGAAGAGTGATAGTTTGACTTCTTCTTTGCCGATTTGGATGCCTTTAATTTCCTTTTGTTGTCTGATTGCTGAGGCTAGGACTTCTAGTACTATATTGAATAGCAGTGGTGATAAGGGACATCCCTGTCGTGTTCCTGACCTTAGCGGAAAAGCTTTCAGTTTTTCTCCATTGAGAATGATATTTGCGGTGGGTTTTTCATAGATGGCTTTGATAATATTGAGGTATGTGCCGTCTATCCCTACACTTTGAAGAGTTTTGATCAGGAAGGGATACTGTACTTTGTCAAATGGTTTTTCAGCATCTATGGAGAGTATCATATGGTTCTTGTTCTTTCTTTTATTAATGTGTTGTATCACATTGATTGATTTGCGGATGTTGAACCAGCCTTGCAGCCCTGGAATAAATCCCACTTGGTCGTGGTGAATAATCCTTTTAATGTACTGTTGAATCCTATTGGCTAGTATTTTGGCGAGAATTTTTGCATCTGTGTTCATCAAGGATATTGGTCTGTAGTTCTCTTTTTTGATGGGATCCTTGTCTGGTTTTGGGATCAAGGTGATGCTGGCCTCATAAAATGAGTTTGGAAGTTTTCCTTCTATTTCTATTTTTTGGAACAGATTCAGGAGAATAGGAATTAGTTCTTCTTTAAATGTTTGGTAGAATTCCCCCGGGAAGCCATCTGGCCCTGGGCTTTTGTTTGTTTGGAGATTTTTGATGACTGTTTCAATCTCCTTACTGGTTATGGGTCTGTTCAGGCTTTCTATTTCTTCCTGGTTCAGTTGTGGTAGTTTATATGTCTCTAGGAACGCATCCATTTCTTCCAGATTGTCAAATTTGTTGGCGTAGAGTTGCTCATAGTATTTTCTTATAATTGTCTGTATTTCTTTGGTGTTCGTTGTGATCTCTCCTCTTTCATTCATGATTTTATTTATTTGGGTCCTTTCTCTTTTCTTTTGATAAGTCTGGCCAGGGGTTTATCAATCTTATTAATTCTTTCAAAGAACCAGCTCCTAGTTTCGTTGATTTGTTCTATTGTTTTTTTGGTTTCTATTTCATTGATTTCTGCTCTGATCTTTATGATTTCTCTTCTCCTGCTGGGCTTAGGGTTTCTTTCTTGTTCTTTCTCCAGCTCCTTTAGGTGTAGGGTTAGGTTGTGTACCTGAGACCTTTCTTGTTTCTTGAGAAAGGCTTGTACCACTATATATTTTCCTCTCCGGACTGCCTTTGTTGTGTCCCACAGATTCTGAACCGTTGTGTTTTCATTATCATTTGTTTCCATGAATTTTTTCAATTCTTCTTTAATTTCCTGGTTGACCCATTCATTCTTTAGAAGGATGCTGTTTAGTCTCTATGTATTTGGGTTATTTCCCAATTTCCTCTTGTGATTGAGTTCTAGCTTTAGAGCATTGTGGTCTGAAAATATGCAGGGAATGATCCCAATCTTTTGATACCGGTTGAGACTTGATTTAGGACCAAGAATGTGATCTATTCTGGAGAATGTTCCACGTGCACTAGAGAAGAATGTGTATTCTGTTGCTTTGGGATGAAATGTTCTGAATATATCTGTGATGTCCATCTGGTCCAGTGTGTCATTTAAGGCCTTTATTTCCTTGTTGATCTTTTGCTTGGATGATCTGTCCATTTCAGTGAGTGGAGTGTTACAATCCCCTACTATTATTGTATTCTTGTCGATGTGTTTCTTTGATTTTGTTATTAATTAGTTTATATAGTTGGCTGCTCCCACGTTAGGGGCATAGATATTTAAAATTGTTAGATCTTCTTGTCGGACAGTTCCTTTGAGTATGATATAGTGTCCTTCCTCATCTCTTATTATAGTCTTTGGCTTAAAATCTAATGGATCTGATATAAGGATTGCCACTCCTGCTTTCTTCTGATGTCCATTAGCATGGTAAATTCTTTTCCACCCCCTCACTTTAAACCTGGAGGTGTCTTCGGGTTTAAGATGAGTTTCTTGTAGGCAACATATAGATGGGTTTTGTTTTTTTATCCATTCTGATACCCTGTGTCTTTTGATTGGGGCATTTAGCCCATTAACATTCAGGGTAAGTATTGAGAGATATGAATTTAGTGCCATTGTATTGCCTGTAAGGTGACTGTTATTGTATATTGTCTCTGTTTCTTTCTGATCTACTACTTTGAGGGTCTCTCTTTGCTTAGAGGACCCCTTTCAATATTTCCTGTAGAGCTGGTTTGGTATTTGCAAATTCTTTCAGTTTTTGTTTGTCCTGGAAGCTTTTAATCTCTCCTTCTATTTTCAATGATAGCCTAGCTGGATATAGTATTCTTGGCTGCATGTTTTTCTCATTTAGTACTCTGAATATATCATGCCAGCTCTTTCTGGCCTGCCAGGTCTCTGTGGATAAGTCTGCTGCCAATCTAATATTTTTACCATTGTACGTTACAGACTTCTTTTCCCGGGCTGCTTTCAGGATCTTCTCTTTGTCACTAAGACTTGTAAATTTTACTATTAGCTGACGGGGTGTGGACCTATTCTTATTGATTTTGAGGGGGGTTCTCTGAACTTCCTGGATTTTGATGCTTGTTCCCTTTGCCATATTGGGGAAATTCTCTCCAATAATTCTCTCCAACATACCTTCTGCTCCCCTCTCTGTTTCCTCTTCTTCTGGAATCCCAATTATTCTAATGTTGTTTCGTCTTATGGTGTCACTTATCTCTCGAATTCTCCCCTCGTGTTCCAGTAGCTGTTTGTCCCTCTTTTGCTCAGCTTCTTTATTCTCTGTCATTTGGTCTTCTATATCGCTAATTCTTTCTTCTGCCTCATTTATCCTAGCAGTGAGTGCCTCCATTTTTGATTGCACCTCATTAATAGCTTTTTTGATTTCAACTTGGTTAGATTTTAGTTCTTTTATTTCTCCAGAAAGGTCTTTTATATCTCCTGTGAGGGTTGCTTTAATATCTTCCATGCCTTTTTCAAGCCCGGCTAGAACCTTGAGAATCGTCAT
Source organism: Lutra lutra (assembly GCF_902655055.1). Lineage (NCBI taxonomy): Eukaryota > Metazoa > Chordata > Mammalia > Carnivora > Mustelidae > Lutra > Lutra lutra. The sequence goes on along the minus strand of NC_062289.1, from coordinate 68,129,427 downwards.
TCTGAACTCTATATCTGACATATTACCAATGTCTGTATTGATTAGGTCCCTAGTCTTTGGTACTGCTTCTTGTTGTTTTTTTTGTTGTGAATTTTTCTGCCTTGTCATTTTGTCCAGATAAGAGTATATGAAGGAGCAAGTAAAATACTAAAAGGGTGGCAACAACCCCAGGAAAATATGCTTTAGCTAAATCAGAAGATATCCCAAATCGTGAGGGGGGAGAAAGGGGATAAAAAGCGGTTCAGAAAAAAAAAAGAGAAAAGAAAAAAAGAAAAAAAAAGAAAGAAACTATTAAAAAAAGAAAGCCGATAAAGAAAAAATATAAAAAGAGGAAAAATTAATATATATATTAGATAAACTATTTAAAAAACGTTAAAAAAGAAAACGGTAAAAGTTAAAAAAATTTAGCAGAAGATGAGAAAAAGAAAAAAAATTGAAAAAGAAAAAAAAATTAAATTAACTGCAAGGCTAAAAAATCCTGGGGAGAAAGCCATGAGTTCCATGCTTTGCTTTCTTCTCCTCTGGATTCTGCCGTTCTCCTTGGTATTGAAACTGCACTCCTTGGTAGGTGAACTTGGTCCTGGCTGGATTTCCCATTGATCTTCTGGGGGAGGGGCCTGTTGTACCTTTCCTTCCTTTTTACCTGTGTTCTGGATTTACCCAGAACATGCTGGGGGAAGCCAGTAGGGAGGTCATAGACTTCAGCCTCATCAGAACCAGTAGAGAACCACAGGAGAGGTCTATGTCCAGTCATTTTTTTTCTTTTTGTTTCTTTCTCAAGGATTCTGTGGGAATTTATTTCCAGGAACAGCAAAATCCACAGGAGGTCAGTCCTTTCTCCTTTTCCTCCAGTGGCTCATGGCGACTTCCTTTTCTGTGTTTGTTCACATTCTGCTCTATGTAAGTAAAGGAAAAGTGCTCAGGTATATTTGAATTTGTTCTCCAAATTCTTTCATTATGAAGCTTGTCATAGCTAATCAAGAGTACATAAAATATTTATAGTTTTAGAAAGAATAATAAATGGAAGCCATATCCACCCACTCAAAGCATAACCTTCTTAAAAAACAAACAAATGAACAAACAAATACAGTCATCTACTTAATCTAGAATTAGCTATAAGTATACTGACTTTGGCAATAATTATCCTTTCATCTTCTATCTATTGTTGGCACAAAGGTATGCATCCCCAAACTTTTGTGAATTTAAAACTGTGAGTTAAAAGCAACAAACTAGCTGAGAAAGGAAAGGACAATGTGTCCATTATGTGAAAATCCAGGAGACATTAACATTAAGAGAGCCTCAAGGTCAGTGTTGCTGAGCTTCCTGGGGGGTTTGGCACACCACATACTGAAGAGGACAGACAAAGCTCTGGAAAAAGATGAGAGACCTCTAGAACTGGGCATCTGGTCTTTATGTGAGTGAGTTACTAAGTATCTAGCAGGAATATTGTCAGAGGTTAGGATTCCCAAGTTTTCTCTACCTCGTTCAGCATATTCTCCCAGAGGAATCCCTGAACACTTCTCTGGAGGGAGCAAGAAGAGTGCTCTGGGCTAACCATGACGTTGGTGATTTCCCTTGTAACACAAACCTAGATCAGACTGGAAAGTACCAAAAAGGAATCCGGGCTAGAGACACACAAGAATTTCAAGCTGGTATCATTGCTGCCAGCTCCTTAGTAATGTCAGTTTCCTCATGATGAGCTTTTTAGCTTCTTGAGGAAGTGTCTGGAAAGTGGATGGTCACCTGAGAAAGGTCATCCCAGATTTCAGCATCTATATAAGAGCTATGTTCTCATCCTAGTAGCACACTGTCAGCTGTACTTGGATTCCCCTGATCCAGGTATCTGTGTTTTATGCTCTTCTGAGACAAATCTGTTTGGGGAGGGACTGGTGGAACATGGACTGTTATGCTTGTTACAGTAGGAAGAGGGGATCTGGAGACTTACCAACTTATGCAACAACTTGCACCCATTCTAATTTTTGCTTTCATCTCCTTCCACTGTCATTTCAATACTCATGCTCAGTTGAGAATCATGAGAAAACAAAATTCCGTGGTTGATGTTTTACTAAAAAACGAATAGTTGCTCAAGTTAAACAGTTGTCTGGAAAAGGAACCACACAAGAAGGAAATAAAGTGCTTTATAAAGATAAAAAGTGCTTTGACATAGTTTTCTTCATGTTTCTTGTCCTTGGGCTTTGTTCAACATCTGGAAGCATGTATACTTCTATTTCTCTTTGTCTTCTCTTTTAGGATCCCCTATAATACACATTTTGAGACACTTGAAGAAGTTCCATAGTTCCTTGATAATTTTTTATTATATTTTTTAAATTTTTAAATTTAATTTCTTTTCAGTGTAACAGAATTCATTGTTTATGCACCACACCCAGTGCTCCATGCAATATGTGCCCTCCATAATACCCAGGACCTGGCTCCCCCAACCTCCCACCGCCCGCCACTTCAAAACCCTCAGATTGTTTTTCAGAGTCCATAGTCTCTCATGGTTCATCTCCCCTTCCAATTTCCCTCAACTCCCTTCTCCTCTCCATCTCCCCATGTCCTCCATGTTATTTGTTATTCTCTACAAATAAGTGAAACCATATGATAATTGACTCTCTCTGGTTGACTTATTTCACTCAGCATAATCTCTTCCAGTCCCGTCCATGTTGATACAAAAGTTGGGTATTTATCCTTTCTGATGGAGGCATAATACTCCATAGTATATATGGACCACATCTTCCTTATCCATTCGTCCGTTGAAGGGCACCTTGGTTCTTTCCATAGTTTGGCGATTGTGGCCATTGCTGCTGATAATTTTTGATCTCTAAAATTTTTCCTTAAATATTTTAGATTGCACACTTCTTTTTTTCGCTATGACTCTGAGGTCACTGGTCTTTTATTTTCCAATCTGTAGTCAGTTCCATATAATGTACTTTTTATATGAGCTTCATTATGTCTTCTGTTATTGTCTGAGAACTATTATCTCTCTAGTAATTTTCAGAGAAATTCTTTTTTTTTTTTTTTTTTTGTACCAACATTTAAGGAGCTGGTTTAAAGTCTTTGTGAGAAAATCCAAGTTATCTGCCATACTGGGTTAAGTATCTCTCAATTTCTTTTTCATGCCACTAGAGGTTTTCCTTTTTTCATATATTGAGTAATTTTGGCACCTTTCCTGAATCTATCCAGTGTTATGTTATGAAACTGTGATTGCTGTGTAAATCCCAACTGAAGTTTTCCCTTTAGCAGATAATTGACCCAATCAGATCTAGGCTTCTAGTTTCAAAGAGCGTTCTGTGGAATATGATTTCTGTGTCAGAGAGTTTGCAAAATACTTGTTATTCTATTTGCATCTGTCCTAAGTGGAAGCTACACAGTGAGCACCATAGATCACATCTGGGATGTTGGTGGAAGTCCCTTATTCAGTTCTATTCCCACATCTCTCCATCCTCCTTAGTACCAGACACTGCACAAGTGCAACTTAGAGATGAACCAAGAACTCATCATCAATTTACAGCATTGATTTCCCAGTCTTCTCTCCTGCTATCATCTCCCCAGTATTTCCAGTTCTCTGGATCTTCCTTTTGGTCTTCTGACAGAAACCTGGATCCTTGGCTCCTCTCCACTGCTGTGCAATTCCCCTCACAGTGCTGATGTCCAGGCCATGTTGCACAAAGACAGAGCAGATTGCATTTTGGGTCAAAACCCTAAAGTAAGAAAAACAAGTTCCCAAAACCACTACTATTATTTCTCTCAATATAGAAGTATTTCCTTTGGGAAGGGGCATAGAGAAGGAGAAGAATAAATATAATAGAAAAGAAAGAGTGGACATCTATTCTTGTTCTGGGTGTTAGAAGTCATCTTTCCTACATGTGAAGCCAGAACAATGGGGTGTTCCTTGATCTCTTTCTGTCTCAACCTGATGTCTGCTCCTGGCTCCCAGTTGCTTTGAGGGCAGGTTGACAGACTCTGAATGAAAAATAGGAAAGTCAGCATTGTTTGCACTTTACTTCCAATGTCAGTCTCATTCCCAATCTGCCTTTTGGATTTTCTTCTAGTAACTGAACAGCTTCCACATGCATTCTTTTTTTTATTTCCCTAAGTTTTTATTTAAATTCCAGTTAACATACAGAGTAGTATTAGTTTCCGGTACAAAATTTCCATACAACACCCAGTACTCATTGCAACAAGTGCATGCCTTAATCCCCATCACCTATTTAACCCCCCACCCACTTCTCTGGTAACCATCACTTTGTTCTCTATAGGTTAGTGTTTGTTTCTTGGTTTGCCTCTCTCTTTTTTCCCCCCATGATCATTTGTTTTGTTTCTTAAAGTCCACATATAAGTGAAATCATCTTTCTCTGTCTGACTTATTTCACTTAGTGTGGTATTCTTCAGCTCCATCCATGTGCTTGCAAATGGTAAGATTTTATTCTTTTTCATGGCTGAGTAATATTCTGCTATATACAATTTCCTCTTTTTTAAAAAAATTTCTTTTCAGCATAACAGTATTCATTATTTTTGCACCACACCCAGTGCTCTATGCAATACGCGCCCTCCTTAATACCCACAATCTGGCTCCCCCAACCTACCACCTCCCTCCCCTTCAAAACCATCACATTGTTTTCTGATTCCATAGTATCTCATGGTTCACATCCCCTTCCAATTTCCCTCAACTCACTTCTCTCTTTCATCCTATGTCCTCCATGTTATTTGTTATGCTCCATAAATAAGTGAAACTATATGATAATTGACTCTCTGCTTGACATATTTCACTCAGCATCATCTCTTCCAGTCCTGTCCATGTTGATACAAAAGTTGGGTATTCACCCATTCTGATGGAGGTATAATACTCCATAGTGTATATGGATCACATCTTCCTTATCCATTCGTCCGTTGAAGGGCATCTTGGTTCTTTCCACAGTTTGGCGACCGTGGCCATTGTGGCTATAAACACTGAGGTACAGATGGCCCTTCTTTTCACTACATCTGTATCTTTGGGGTAAATACCCAGTAGTGCAATTGCAGGGAAGCTCTATTTTTAATTTCTTGAGGAATCTCCACAGTGTTCTCCAAAGAGGCTGCACCAACTTGCATTCCCACCAACAGTGTAAGAGGGTTCCCCTTTCTCCACATCCTCTCCAACACATGTTGTTTCCTGTCTTGCTAATTTTGGCCATTCTAACTGGTGTAAGGTGGTATCTCAATGTGGTTTTAATTTGAATCTCCCTGATGGCTAGTGATGATGAACATCTTTTCATGTGTCTGATAGCCATTTGTATGTCTTCATTGGAGAAGTGTCTGTTCATATCTTCTGCCCATTTATTGATATGATTCTCTGTTTTGTGCGTGTTGAGTTTGAGGAGTTCTTTATAGATCCTGGATATCAATCTTTTGTCTGTACTGTCATTTGCAAATATCTTCTCCCATTCCATGGGTTGTCTCTTTGTTTTGTTGACTGTTTCCTTTGCTGTGCAGTAGCTTTTGATCTTGATGAAGTCCCAAAAGTTCATTTTCGCTTTTGTTTCCTTTGCCTTTGGAGACATATCTTGAAAGAAGTTGCTGTGGCTGATATCGAAGAGATTACTGCCCATGTTCTCCTCTAGGACTCTGATGAATTCCTGTGTCACGTTGAGGTCTTTTATCCATTTCAAGTTTATCTTTGTGTACAGTGTAAGATAATGGTCGAGTTTCATTCTTCTACATATAGCTGTCCAATTTTCCCAGCACCATTTGTTGAAGAGACCGTCTTTTTTCCACTGTATATTTTTTCCTGCTTTGTTGAAAATTATTTGCTTATAGAGTTGAGGGTCCATATCTGGGTTCTCTACTCTGTTCCACTGGTCTATGTGTCTGTTTTTATGCCAGTACCATGCTGTCTTGGTGATCACAGCTTTGTAGTAAAGCTTGAAATCAGGTAACGTGATGCTGCCAGTTTTATTTTTGTTTTTTCAACATTTCCTTAGCAATTCGGGGTCTCTTCTGATTCGATACAAATTTTAGGATTATTTGCTCCAGCTCTTTGAAGAATACCGGTGGTATTTTGATCGGAATGGCATTAAAAGTATAGATTGCTCTAGGCAGTATAGACATTTTAACAAAGTTTATTCTTCTATTCCAAGAGCATGGAATGGTCTTCCATCATTTTTTGTGTCTTCTTCAATTTCTTTCATGAGTGTTCTGTAGTTCCTCAAGTACAGATCCTTTACCTCTTTGGTTAGGTTTATTCCCAGGTATCTTATGGTTCTTGGTGCTATAGTAAATGGAATTGATTCTCTAATTTTCCTTTCTGTATTTTCATTGTTAGTGTATAAGAAAGCCACTGATTTCTGTACATTGACTTTGTATCCTGCTGCCTTACTGAATTGCTGTATGAGTTCTAGTAGTTTGGGGGTGGAGTCTTTGGGTTTTCCATATAAAGTATTATGTCATAAGCGAAGAGAGAGAGTTTGACTTCTTCATTGCCAATTTGGATACATTTTATTTCTCCTTGTTGTCTAATTGCTGTTGCTAAGACTTCTAATACTATGTTGAACAAGAGTGGTGAGAGTGGGCATTCTTGTCATGTTCACGATCTCAACGGGAAGGCTGTGAGCTTTTCCCATTGAGGATGATATTTGCTATGGGTCTTTCATAGGTAGATTTGATGAAGTTCAGGAATGTTCCCTCTATCCCAATACTTTGAAGCATTTTAATCAGGAACAGATGCTGGATTTTGTCAAATGCTTTTTCTGCATCAATTGAGGGGACCATGTGTTTCCTCTCTTCTCTTATTGATTTGTTCTATCACATTGATTGATTTGTGAATGTTGAGCCATCCTTGTTACACAGGGATGAATCCCACCTGGTCATGGTGGATAATCTATTTTTTTTTATTTCTTTTCAGTTTAACAGTATTCATTGATTTTGCACCACACCCAGTGCTCCATGCAATATATGCCCTCCCCAATACCCACTACCTGGTTCCCCCAACTTCCCACCCCCCGTCCCTTCAAAACCCTCAGGTGGATAATCTTTTTAATGTGCTGTTGGATCCTGTTTGCTAGGATCTTGTTGAGAATCTTAGCATCCATATTCATCAGTGATATTGGTCTGAAATTCTCCTTTTTGGTAGGGTCTTTTACTGGTTTGCGGATCAAGGTAATGCTGGCTTCATAGAAAGAGTCTGGAAGTTTTCCTTCTTCTTCAATTTTTTGAAACAGCTTCAGGAGAATAGGTGTTATTTCTTCTTTGAAAGTTTGGTAGAATTCCCCAGGGAATCCATCAGGTCCTGGGCTCTTGTTTTTGGGAGGTTTTTGATCACTGCTTCAATCTCCTTACTAGATATCAGTCTATTCAGGTTGTCAATTTCTTTCTGGTTCAATTTTGGGAGCTTATAGTTTTCCAGGAATGCATCCATTTCATCTAGGTTGCTTAACTTATTGGCATATAACTGTTGATAATAACTTCTGATGATTGTTTCTAGTTCCTTGGTGTTAGTTGTGATTTCTCCCTTTTCATTCATAATTTTATTAATTTGAGCTTTCTCTCTTTTCTTTTGGATTAGTGTGGCCCATGGTTTATCAATCTTATTGATCTTTCAAAAAACCAGCTTCTAGTTTCATTGATACATTCTACTGTATCTCTGGTTTCTACCTCATTGATCTCTCCTCTAATCTTGATTATTTCCCTTCTTATGTGTGGCGTTGGTTTGATTTGTTGTTGATTCTCCAGTTCTCTAAGGTGTAGAGACAGCTGGTGTATACTGGATTTTTCTGTTCTTTTTTTTTTTTTTTTTTTTGAGGGAGGCTTAGAAGGCTATGTATTTCCCCCTCAGGACCGCCTTTGCTGTTTCCCATAGGATTTGGACTGAAGTGTCTTCATTCTCATTGGTTTCCATGAATTGTTTCAGTTCTTTTTTGATCTCCTGGTTGATCCAAGCATTCTTAAGCAAGGTGGTCTTTAGCTTCCAGGTGTTTGAGTTCCTTCTGAACTTTTCCTTGCGATTGAGCTCCAGTTTCAAAGCATTGTGATCTGAGAATATGCAGGGAATAATCTCAGTCTTTTGGTATCGGTTGAGTCCTGATTTGTGACCTAGTATGTGGTCTATTCTGGAGAAGGTTCCATGTGCACCTGAGAAGAATGAGTATTCTGTTGTTTTAGGGTGGAATGTTCTGTATATATCTATGAGGTCCATCTGGTCCAATGTGTCACTCAATGCTCTTATTTCTTTATTGATTTTCTGCTTCGATGATCTATTTCTGAGAGAGGCGTGTTAAGATCTCCTACTATTCATGCATTCATATCAATATGATTCTTTATCTTGATTAATAGTTTTCTTATGTAATTGGCTGTTCCCATACTGGGGGCACAAATATTTACAATTGTTAGATCATCTTGGTGGATAGTACCTTTAAGAATGATGTAGTGTCCTTCTGTATCTCTGACTACAGTCTTTAGTTTAAAATCTAATTTATCTGATATGAGAATCACTACCCCGCCTTTCTTTTGACGCCCATTGGCATGAAAGATGCTTCTCCATCCCTTCACTTTCAGTCTGGGTGTATCCTTAGATTCGAAATGGGTCTCTTGTAGAAATATATGGATGGGTCCTGTCGTTTTATCCAATCTGCAACCCTGTGTCGTTTTATGGGCACATTTAGGCCTTTCACATTGAGAGTGATTATTGATAGATACGTTTTTATTGACATCATGTTACCTTTGAAGTCTTTCTTTCTGTAGATTGTCTCTATATTTCTGTTCAGTGATATTCTTAGGATTTTTCCTCTTTTATAGAACCCCCCCTTCATATTTCCTGTAGTGTCAGCTTGGTTGTCGCATACTCTTTTAAGCCTTGCCAGTCTTGGAAACTCTTTATCTCTCCATCCATTTTGAATGTCAGTCTTTCTGGATAAAGTATTCTTGGCTGCATGTTCTTCTCATTTAGTGCTCTGAATATAGCTTGCCAGCCCTTTCTGGCTTGCCAGGTTTCTGTGGACAGGTCTGATGTTATTCTGTTGGGCTTTCCTCTGTACGTAAGGAGCTTCTAGCTGCCTTCAAGAGGGTCTGCCTACAATTATAATTCTTCATTCTTACTATTAGGTGTCTCGAGGACTTTCAAGAATCTATAATCTTGGGGTCAATCCGTTCTGCCTCTAGTACATGAACGCTGGTTCCATTTGCGAGATTGGGAAAATTTTCATGAAGAACTTGTTCCACTATATCTTCTAGACTTCTTTATTTCTCCTCCCCTTCAAGGATTCCAATAATTCTGATGTTGGAACGTTTCATGGCATCATTTATTTCCCTAATTCTGTTTTCGTGGCTTCTAAGCTGTTTGTTCCAGGCTTCCTCCTGATCCTTCCTTTCTATCTGTTTGTCCTCCAGATCACTAAATCTGTCTTCTGTCTCAGTTACCCTAGCTTTGAGAAAATTTGGATTAGATTGGAACTCATTGAGAGCATTTTGAACATCATCCCTGGTGGCTTTCAGTTCTGCCCTAATATTGTGAACATCATCCCTGGTTGCTTTCAGTTCTGCCCTAATCAATTCCGTTTGGTCATCCATGGCTTTCTCCAACCTAGCTATTGCCTGGATAATTGTTAGCCTGAATTCCCTTTCTGACATATTATCTATGTCGATAGCCATTAGCTCTGTTGCAGAAGGCCCAGCCTCTGAATTTTTCTTCTGTTGGGCATTCTTCCTCCTAGTCATTTTGGTGAGAGGTGGCTGAATTGATGTAGCTGGATGTATTGACCATGGTGCAGTCAACATGCACCCTGGAATGCTTCTGAGCAATCAGGAGTTCCCACCCAAACAAAAGAAAGAAGAAAGAGAGAAAAAAGAAAATAAAAGAAAAAAAGAAAAGAGAGAGAGAGAGGAAGAAAAGGAAAGATAAAAGAGAAGGCTCAGCCCAAATGGGCCCCAAGGTAAGATCAATGATGTATACAAACAAAAACAGACAAACAAAAAGCCTGATAAAAGTATATGACAAGAAAAAATAATATATATATATATAAAAGCAAAAAAAAAAAACAAAGAAAGAACCTCTTCAAAATGAACCCCAAGTATAAGATTTATATAGTATTATGACAAACACAAATACACAGAAACACTGGCAGAAGAAAAAGATGGCAGAGTGGTTATAAATTCTCATTGTGGGCAAGGAAGTTTTGATTCTTCCTGGATGTATCTTAATATCTTTGTTAAAGGACTCAACTTTCCTAAGATAAAGGGGGGTTAAAATTTGCTTTACCTATAGGGGTAGCATTGATTGGGGAAAGGGGATTACCTTGTAGTTTAACTCTATATGAATATTAAAAAATAAAAATAAAAAAGAATAAAGTAACCTAAATTTTTAAAAAAAAATTTATAAAAATTAAAAAGTAGAAAAGCAAAAGTAAAACACAGGTATATGTATCAAAAAGTTCAGGTTAAAGGTTATTATGGAATTTGATATACTGGACATCTTACTGTGATGGTAAATAGGTCTAAAAATATCTATATAAAAAAAATTAACCAGAATAGTGGGAACGAATTAAAAATAAAAGTTGTATCTATGAAATAGTGGTGGTGGTTCTCTTGTCGTCTTTTTTTTTTTTTCTTTTTTTCCTGGTTGGTTTTCTGGGGGAGGGTCCTGCCAAGTGGGTTTTTAGGCAATGTTCCCTGAGTTAAGTCCTCCCATCCCCCTCAAGGGGGTGAGCTCTGAGGAAACCGGTTTTTCAGGTTTTTGTTCTCTGGAGATTTTTATGTTTGTTTGTTCGTGGTTCCCCCCCCCACCCCCCCACCCCCGACAGCTTTTGATGGTTTTTGGAGGTTTAGAAGAAAGCAAACTGCACCCTGACCTCCCTTTCAGAAAGAAGCCTCAGTCTGTTCCCCTCCAGAGCACATAAGCTCCCCCTAGGCCACTGGCAGAGCACTTTCCGAATCAGGATCCCTGGGGACGCAGGAACTCCTGCTTGTACCCAAAACCACAACAGCAGTGGCTGTCTGGGCAGCTCCGGATTGCCAGAGAGGTTCCAAGCAGTGATCACACACTGAGATTTTCCCGCTGGCCCGGGCTGAGTGTGCCTGGTTTTTCTGGGTCTGTGAATACTGGGCTTGTGCGCACCTCTCTCAGGGGAGGGTGTGGGGACATGCGCGTCTCAGACTCTGATAGCACAGCACCATGCTCACGTGGAGAGTGCAAAAAGGCTATGCTTCTGCTGGCTAGTGAGGTTCCCAGCCCCTCATGGGACCCCATGTGCTCTCAGGTGTGCTGCCGGCTCAGGGACCAAGACTTGGTTTCTCCACTGCACTCTCTCTGGCTCAGCACCAGGGGTGGCTGTCCTGGGTCCGGGAACTTAAGCCCCTGTCCCTAACTGCCCCAATTCCCACAATTTACCCCCACGATCTTTGTTCTTTTTGAGTGCTTTCAAACAGACTCCAAGTTAATGCTGGTCCTCAGATTCATGGCACTCTCGTATTGGGGTATTACTTTCCAATGGGTCACCTCTGGTGGCTCCTTCCCCCTTTTGTTTATCTTCCAATATCAGTCTGACGTTCCCACTCTGCTTTACCTGCCCACTGGCGTCTTCTGCCCCTGTAGAGATCCAGACGTGTATAATTCTGATCTCAGGCTGATTTCATGGGTGATTGGAGTTCTTTGGTAGATAATCAGCTCACCTTAGGGTACAGGTTGAAACGGCGCCTCCTCCTACTTTTCTGCCATCTTGTCTCTATCTCCACATGCATTCTTTCCAGGCTTACAGCAACATTCATTGGGGGAAACATGGTATCTGCTTATTATGTCTTAAATTGAACCTGAGCCCAATAATAGTACTTCCAGTTTGGGCAATGTTACCTGTTGAAACAGACATTAGAGAAAAGGAAATATTGAAAAATAATTTTAAAACTTTCACAAGGAAGACATAAGAGGGGATATTCCACAATGTTACTCTTCTTTCAATATTGCAAGATCAAAGTGATTAGTTTTATTGTGACCAGTGTGTGACTGGTAGTGAAAAACTGAGTAGAAATAACATGTGTCTATTGCCAGATAATATGTCAAAGATAAATGGAATGAGAGGTGGATAATATAAAGTTTATGTGGGCACATATAAAGTTTATATGGCACCCCCTGGGCACCAAGATACATCCAATTATCAAATATACACACCCCTATTCTGATTCATCTCTCCCTAGATTATGTACCATGGAGAGTGTAACACTCTTCTTTATTACTGGGGTTGACTTGTACATGAATGGAATGTGCAGAATGTCCTGACAGGTGCTCCTTTTCCCCTCATGAGGTTCACTTATAGTTTTCTACCTGACCTTCCATGTGGCACGTGAGTAAGTAGCTGGGGTGACTGACAAGCTGGTAGGTTTCAATGTTGCACATGCATCAGCACAAACAAGTGTGGGTGGGGACAGTGACAAGCTTACAGCTGGAGGAGAGGTCACCACCAACCACCAATTCACACCAGATGTTTCAACTCAGGTCAATAGTGATATTTTCCTAACAGTAGACAGATCCTCAGAAGTTGGTGTCTAGCTGAAGGCACAGATGGAAGTGCCCCAAGCCTGGGATGGTTACAGAGGCATAGTCATGGTATTGTGGAAACACAGAAGGTCCCGGTGCTCATCAGCATGAGGGTTTCAGGAGATCTTTCTCTTATGATCAAATCGGGTGTAACAATTCAAATTCCTGACCTTCAGAAAATACATGTCAACATGTTTGAGTCTATTCACTAAGCTCTGCTGCCCAAGGAGGCAGAAATATCTAGAATGCAGACTCAGGTTAGACTGGGTGAGAAGAAGGTGCAGAAAGCATATTTGCATGGAGGCCACTCCCTCCTTGAGGCAGGGGGAGGAGATAATAGAAGTCTGGGGAAACAAGTCTGGGACTGAGGTCTAAAAAGGCGGTGTTGTTGGGGAGTCTCCATCATGGCCTGGACTATGGTCTTTCTCAAACTCCTCACTCAGGGTACAGGTGAGGTCTCCAATGAAGGGTCCATGGGTATATCTGGGCTGATCCTTTCTCTCCTCTTCAGACACATCTGAGGCCTCAGCACTAAAATAAATATTAAATATTACATATATATATATATATATATGTGTGTGTGTGTGTATATATATATATATGTGTGTATATACACACATACACACACATATATATATATTGTTTTTTCTTTCTAGGGTCCAGGTCCCAATCAGCCCTGACTCAGACACCCTCAGTGTCCCGGGCTCTGGGACAGATAGTTACCATCTCTTGTGGTGGAACCAGTAATGACATCAGGAGGTATAATGCTGTCTCCTGGCACCAACAGTATCCTGGCATGGCCCCCAAAATAATTTATAATGTACATACTTGGCCATCATGCATCCATGATCATTTCTCTGGTTCCACTTCTGGCAACACAGACTCCCTGACCATCTCTGAGACGCAGGCTGAGGGTTAAGCTGTGTATTACTGTGCCTCATATAGAAGTGATAGCACTTGTTACAGTGGCCCAAGTTCGTAAGGAAGTAAGATCAAAACCTATCCTTTGCTCACAGTCTCCCTGCTTGCTCTGAAGATTCTTCCTCAATCCTAAACATGTATAGAGGGGGTTTCATGCAATGTGTTCTCAAGTATTCAGTTCTCTCTCAGGTCCTCTCCCTCTTGCAATGTAGTTAAATAAAACGTGCTCCTGGTGAATCACTTGGGGAAATGACAGTCTCCATTTGCTCCTTGCTATGTGCCCAGGAGATTTTCATTCAATTCTTCAATGGCAGGAAGAGGAGGACAAAGCAACCTGTGCTCTGTATAATTTTCACAGTTCTCAGGGACATCCTTACTTTAAATGACAACCACTCACACCTGCTAGTCCAAGTTGGAACCATTTATCCAGTAATGACTTTATCTCACTCAACTCTGTGTCTGCCATATTCTAGTCAACATTATCCACCTTGGTGGGTTATCATTCTGCATGTCAGTTTTTTTTTTTTTTAAGATTTTATTTATTTGACAGAGAGAGAGAGAGATCACAAGTAGGTGGAGAGGCAGGCAGAGAGAGAGAGAGAGAGAGAGAGAGGAGGAAGCAGGCTCCCCACTGAGCAGAGAGCCCAATACGGGGCTCGATCCCAGGACCCTGGGATCACGACCTGAGCTGAAGGCAGAGGCTTTAACCCACTGAGCCACCCAGGTGCCCCTGCATGTCAGTTTTTGAGAAAAGAGCACCCTCAGTGAAAAGTTGAAGATGTAGCTGAATGAATGAGTAAAAAAGGAACATGCTGCTTTTCCAGTGGCCCTTCATCTTTGACCCCATATCCAAGGAATCTAAGCAGGGAGATTTGGGGTTGAGACTCTATTGATATAAAAGCTCACCTCTCAGACCAATGAATCCTTATCCTGGATTCAGCCCTGTCTCCCTGACAGGGTGGGATCTTTCCAGCATGGTTCCCTTTTCCACAGGGAAAGAGAAGGCTTGTCTCCATTCCTCAAGGAACCCCATTATATCTGATTTTCATAAGGACTCAGACCAAGTTTAACCTGGAATCCCAATTATGACAAATCAGTAAATACACATACACATACTAAATGTCCAAATATTTTCTATCCTTGTGTAGACCATTGAAAACCTGTTTCAATATGCAATTGTTCCCAACTTGCCAGAAGTTTCCTAGTTTTAGCATTGAAACTGTCACATCTTGGCAATGCCCTCACTCTGGGGCAAATCAGGATGCACGGTCAGCTTTCCTGAGAACTCAGCCTCTCTCATTATATTCTCCCCTTTAGTTAGTTTTTCAAATATCTTTCCAGTTGCCTAGTTTCTTCCACCAATAAATGGTCCATATTTTCATGTATTAACCATCAGTGCTGCAAATGTGTCACACATTGGCCCCTAAGCTATGGGGTCACATCACAGTGAGAAGGTACATATGCTTTTGGAGACACAGAATGGACACCAGAGTTAGTCCCTCATGTTTGAGGAGGATTGTACAAAGACTTTACCAGCTTGTGGATATGTGTTTTCGTGCAGAAAACCTATATTAGGTAGAGGGGCCACTGTCTGGTTATTCTCTGTGGTATCTGATATAAAAGAGATTCCAGACTGGAATGGCAACAATAAGATCTTTAATAAGCATGAACATGTTCATAGAGGGCAGGAGGCAGCATTGCCTATTCTAGTGAGTCTCTCTCTCTCTTTTTTTCTAGTGAGTCTCTTTTAAGATGGGGCCACCATATCCTCCTGAGAAAGTAGTTAGATGTTAATAATAAGGAAATTCACAGAGTAATCCTAAATATAGATATTGTGTGAACAGGATGGCTCCAAAATGACATAATGGGACTGCCATAGCCCCTTGTGTCTTGAATATGTGGAGTTTCAAGTTGTAGGTAGGAACAGCCATTTTGGTATTCTGAAAGAGTGAAACAATATATATTTAAATAATTTTATTCAATGATGAGTGAATGTTCACTACTTTAAAAATTTAAGTAAAATTGGTTTAAGGTATTATGTTCATTTAAGCAAGACTTGGGAAAGAGAGAGGGAGAAGTGTACTCCCACTGAGCAGTGGTCCTGATGCAGGGCTTGATCCCTGGACCCTGGGATCATGAACTGAGCCAAAGGCAAACCCTTAACCAACTGAGCCACCCAGATGCCCTTTAAAATATAGTTTTTAACTTTTTTTTTTTAAAGTAGTGTTGTGGCACCTGTGTGGCTCAGTTATTAAGCCATTGCCTTTGGCTCAGGTCATGATCCTGGGGTTCTGGAATTGAGCCCCGTGTCAGGATCCCTACTCAGTGGGAGGCCTGCTTCTACCTCTCCGACTCCCCCTGCTTGTGTTCCTTTTCTTGCTGTCTCCCTCACTGTCAAATAAATAAAATATTTTTTAAAAAGGTAGTCTTCACACCTAACATGTTGCTTAAACTTATGGCCCTGATCAAGAGTCACATGCCCTACTGACTGAGTCAGCCATGCACCACTAAGTAAGTTACTTCTGGTAGAGATGATTTGAAAATTTTTAGGAGTCCCAATGATCCAAATATTGACAAGGATTTTTCTCTGTGGTATATTCATAGAATTGATAGTTCAGGGCAATTCTCATTCATGGGTTCATAGAATTTCTCTTTAAATAACAGTCATCTTCCATGGCATCATTTCTGCATTTTTTTTTCCAATTTAATATTGATAGTGTACTAGGAATCATCACTTTTAATTTGTCTTGCAAAGTAAGATACTGGGTATTGATTTCAGTGTTTTTAATCATATTTGAATTGTTTCTTATTGGAACACAAGGATATTGCGTACATGTGGTCATTTCATTACTTTTGGATGACTGTTAGATTTATCATGTCTTATTCTGTGGACACAGAAATCCAAAGGGTTTTTTTTTTTTAAGATTTTGTTTATTTATTTGACCGAGAGAGAGAGATCACAAGCAGGCAGAGAGGCGGGGAAAGCAGCCTCCCCACTGAGCAGAGAGCCCAATGTGGGGCTCGATCCCAAGACCCTGAGATCATGACCCAGAAATCCAAAGGGTTTTAAATCAATCAGTGACTCCTCCCTTTTGTGGAGGGAGAACTGAACCCTGAACAGAAGGAACAGGCTCATTTTGAAGTTCAGGGTTTACTACCAGCAGGAAGTGTCTGAGATCCAAAAGTTCTCAGGAGGCCTCTCCACAGTGATTTCAAGAGATAAGTGTCCAGTCACCTAGGCTAAAACCCATGTTCATGTGGCCAGCCTATTGATTTATGAAAAAGTCAGCATGTTACTTTTTGATATTGTATAAAATAATAGATATTATTATCTAAATTCTCTCCAAAATTATAGTACTTGCATATTTAAAACACACAGGAATTACTGTGATTATCCAAACTAAAGCTATTACCTCTAGCAATGACCCCTTTCCTTCTGCCCCAACATCCGAGGCCACCAGGTAGGAAACTAGTCCAACTCAAGGGTAGGATGTCATCTCCATTGTTCTCTTAGAAATACCTGTTCCAGATATGTGAATAGTGGCACTTAAGGTTCTTTCAAATTTCCACACAGCAAAGAATTTATAGTCTATTTCTGAGGGGACAATTCTCTTCTGACAGGGGCCAGTTAGCCCTCATCATAATTTCCCCTTTAAACAATCTTTTTTGTTTGTTTGTTTGTTTTGTTTTTGTTTTTTGTTTTTTGTTTTTTTTTTTTTGTTTGTTTTTTGTTTTTTGTTTTTTCCCTTTAAACAATCTTGTTTAGAATGTACACTAGGTCAGGAATCTATCTCTGGATGGAGAAGAATTTACCTCAGGAAGGTGCAGAGCTCTATGGTAGTTAGTGTCTGGGCAGAGAAGATTAAGACAAGAATGTTGTCTGCCATATGTAAAACACAGAGAAAGGCACTCTGATGAGAGGTCCCTGGGTTGAGACCATTAGAGTAATCCTGACCCATTTCCTTCTACCAGATCAGCAAATACTGGATAACTGAATCACAGTTTTCTTCAGGTTTTTCTCAATTCTGACTGAGTTCTCTATTCTTCATGCAATGTTTTTGATATTAACATTGTGAGAAACCAATATATATATATTTTTCCTCCCCATGTCATTGTTCTTATCCAGACTTTTTTTCCTGGGTTGGTTTTATTTGACCTCTAATGTTACCTTGGCCTTGACCCAAGAACTGTACCACCAAAAAATACCCTGTGACAAGACTGTGGAGGGGGACAAACTACCTGGACTTGAGAAGTGGATCCATGCTACCAGGTGTGGTAGGTGTCCTATTCCATTCCTGAGGAAGATGGAGCCAAAGACAAATGAACTGTAATAGATTGAAGAGGGATCGGGACTTGGTACTGACTTGGAGGGGAAGAAGGAAGGAGGAGAAAGAGAGAGCATAGATTCTAGCTCTCACTCACCTACTTTACCTAGTGCTTGGGTTGTACCATCTGTGGCAACCAGGCAGGAAATTTGGAGAAGGTTCTGGCTGTGATTTACTCTTATCTGTATGAAGTTCCATAAATTGATTCTTCCTGAGTCCTACAAATGAGGATCATGTGTGAAGGGTGATCCAAATCTATTGTGTCTCAATAAGTTCTTACTCATAAGTCCAACAAGCACCCCTAAGGACTCAGGCTCAGAGTTTGTGAGACGGGGACCAAAAGAAGCATGAGTATTCACCCTACTGAATAGGAAAGGAAAGATGTGAGGTGTGGGAACAACTCCATCTCTGTTTTGGTGCCTACAAAGGAAAGAGTGAATCTCTCCTAATTCCAGCCCTTCAGGGTCCTCTTGCCACCCTCGATCTACACAGCAGAAAGGATATGTTCTGGGATTATTTGTCAACTACATGGGGATTCCCACAATAGGAACTAAAGGAAATTTCATGTATGGCTCCATTTCCTGGTCACTAACATGAATTCTGTCCTAGAAAATTCATGTCAACATGTTTTAATCCTTCATCTATGTTGTGCTTGCAAAGGAGGCAAACATCCTGAATTAAGTTTCAGATCAGAGCAGATAGGGAGAGACAGTGCAGGAAGCACATTGATGTAGAGGTCATTCCCTCCTTTGAGGCTGAGGGAGGGAATGATAGAGGAATGAGGGACCAGGCCCAGCACAGCAGTCTCAGAAGGCAGTGCTGCTGAGGTGTCTCCAACATGGATGGGACTCTGGTCCTTCTCATTTTCTTCCTTCAGGACAAATGTGAGGACTCCAGGGAAGGATCTATGGGGACATGTGGATTGATCCACTGTCTCTAGTCAGACTCACCTGAGGCCCCAGCATTGACCTGATAAGAGTGTGTCATTCCTCTTTTCAGGTTTTAGGACCCAGTCTCCCATGACTACTTTTCCTCAGTGTCTGGATCTCTGGAGCCGACAATTACCATCTCTTGTGCTGAAAGCTGTAATGACATAGGGAGGTATAATTATATCTCCTGGCATCAAAAGCATTCTGACATCCCTCCTCCCACCAAGTTCCGATTTGTGATTTCAATACTCGCTTATCAGGGATCTCTCATCACTTCTGTGGCTCCAAGTCTGGCAACACAGCTTCCCTGACCATCTCTGGGGTCTAGGCTGAGGATGAGGCTGAGTATTAATGTTTCTCATAGGCTGATAGTGGCACTCTCCACAGTGGTTTATGTTCCTGTGGAACTGAGATCAAAGTCAGTCTGTGCTCCCAGGGTCTCCCCTTGTCCTAAGTATATGTCCCAAACACATTGCAGCAGGGGCTTCATGCAGCAAGCTCTTGAGAATTCAGCTCTCTCTCTAATTCCTCTCCTTGATCATCATAAGATGCAGAGGCCACCGTCCTGTGGTGTTTTCCTTTGATA
This sequence comes from Lutra lutra, assembly GCF_902655055.1. Classification (NCBI taxonomy): domain Eukaryota; kingdom Metazoa; phylum Chordata; class Mammalia; order Carnivora; family Mustelidae; genus Lutra; species Lutra lutra. The sequence goes on along the minus strand of NC_062289.1, from coordinate 68,110,170 downwards.
TAATGCTGACTTCATCTTTGGCTTTGTGCTCTGATCCCAGAATTGGACTTTTTCCATCTTTTCATGTCAGCAACAAAAAAATGAGGAAACTTGCCACACCCAGCCAGGGCTCTTCTAGGAGAGCAACTTTTCTTCCAGAAAAGAATAGATGGCTGATTTGTTTGTCCATCTCTCCTCTGGTAAGTCAAATCATCTGTTTTCCCTGATGTGCAACCAATTCCTAGGTGGAGTTCCAGTTGTGATGGATATCAATTATATAATTATAAACTAATTAATGTAATAAATATTAAATAGGACCATGAATTGTTTGAACAACTGAATGAAGCTAGGCTTTGGCATCAGAAGACCCAGGAGAAGCTCATCTTTAGTCATGTGCCAGATGTTTCCCAGTTGAACACTGGAAATGCTATGTACTCACAATGTCCTCATTCCATGGGGGAATCAGGAAGGATGGTCAATGTAATGGTTAAGTTTTTATGTCAACCAGAGTGTGTCTTGGGGTGCCCAGATAGAAACATTATTTCTGGGTGTTCCTGTGAGAATGTACTGTTTGAGATTAGAATTTGAATTGATGAGTTCAATGCAGTAGACTGCTATCATACAGCATGTGTGCCTGACACAATCCATGAGGTCCTGAGTGGAACAAAAGCCAGAGATGGAGGAATTCACCTCTCTTCTCCCATCTCTGGTTGAGCTGGGAATCTTGTTTCACCTTCTCCTGCCCTTAGACTGGAATTCACATCATTGGCTTCCCCGGTTCTCAGGCCTTTGTGTCCAAGTGATTTACTTCACTGACTTCCAGGGTATGTAGGTTGCAGATGGCAGCCCATGAACCTCCATGCCTCAAGTATCATGTGCACCTATCCTCATAATTATATGAAATTTCATATATATAAAAATATTCTTTTAAATTTATATGTATCTTTCTTGTGTACTTCTATATAATGTAGATTTCATATAATCTATTTATGTAACAATTATACACAAAACATATTATATACTTATGTACAACATATGTTATATATTTATATATCAACACATATTGCACATAATATATTTAAAATGTAAATATATCATATTTTAAATGTTCAATAAATAAACACACACACATATACATATATACACCTACAACACAACTCATAATACTTTTGTTTCTCTGGAGAACTCTGACAAATATAGTAATCCACATGAGTTCTCATTTTTTCCATAATGTTCTCACCATCAAGTGTTTTCAGAATCTTTTTTTTTTGGGGGGGGGGGTCAGAATCTTTTCACCATGCACCTGCTTTCTTTTCCTAGGAAACAGTCAGCACCTTTGCTTTTGAATTATTGATTTATTGAGGCCAGAATAGAACCCCTCAGCAGCTGAGTCCCAGCAAGGTAGGAAGGGGGGTTTCTGCTACTGATCACAGAACAGTGTCCTAGGTCGTGGGCACCATTCGATGTGAGGCTGGTCAGAGGCTACCCTGATGTAGGTTGTGTGCCTTTATGGAGACAAACAAGTTGGCAGAGGGGCCACAATCTTGTACTCTAGGGACATTAAGGTTTGACTGGAATTTCTCTTTTAAACCATCTAGTTTTTTAAATTTAATTTTATTTTATTTTTTCAGTGTTCCAAGATTCATTGTTTATGCACCACACCCAGTGCTCCCTGCAATATATGCCCTTCTTAATACCCACCACCAGGTCCTCCTAACCCCGCAAACACCTCTCCTCTGAAAACCCTCAGTTTGTTTCTCAGAGTCCACAGTCTCTCATGGTTCATCTCCCCCTCCAATTTCCCAATTCACTTCTCTTCTCCTTCACCCAATGTCTTCTATGTTATTCCTTGTGCTCTGTAAGTAAATGAAAGCACATGATAATTGACTTTCTCTCCTTGACTTATTTCACTCGGTATAATCTCCTCCACTCCCATCCATATTGATACAAAAGTTGGATATTCATCCTTTCTGATGGAGGCATAATACTCCATTGCATATATGGGCCGCATCTTCTTTACTCATCCATCTGTTGAAGGGCATCTTGGCTCTATCCACAGTTTGGCAACTGTGACCATTCTTGCTATGAATATTGGGGTACAAGTGGCCCTTCTGTTCCCTACATCTGTATTTTGGGGGTAAATACCAAGTAGTGCAATTTCAGGGTCATAGAGTAGCTCTATTTTTAGTTTCTTAAGGAATCCACACTGTTTTCCAAAGTGGCTGCACCAACTTGCATTCCCAACAATAGTATAAGAGCGTTCCCCTTTCTCCACATCCTTTCCAACACTTGTTTACTGTCTTGTTAATTTTGGCCATTCTAACTGGTGTAAGTTGGTATCTGAGTGTGGTTTTGATTTGAATCTCCCTGATGGCTAATGATGATGAACATTTTTTTTTTTTTACATGTGTCTGCTAACCATTTGTATGTCTTCTTTAGAGAAGTGTCTGTTCATGTCTTCTGCCCATTTTTTGATGTGATTATCTGGGTTTTGGGTCTTGAGTTTGAGTTAAGGAGTTCTTTATAGATCTTGGATATCAGCGCTTTGTCTGTAGTGCCATTTCTGAATATCTTCTCTCATTCCATGTGTTGTCTTTTTGTTGACTGTTTCCTCTGCTGAGGAAGCTTTTAATATTGATGAAGTCCCAAAAGTTCATTTTCACTTTTGTTTCCTTTGTCTTTGGAGACATGGCTTGAAAGGAGTTGGCTGATGTCAAAGAGGTTACTGCCTATGTTCTCCTCTAGGATTTTGATAGATTCCTGCCTCATATCAACGTCTTTTATCCATTTTGAGTTTATCTTTGTTTATGGTATAAGAGAATGGTTGATTTTCATTCTTCTACATAAAGCTGTTCAATTTTCCCAGCACAATTTATTGAAGAGACTGTCTTTTTTTCACTGGATGTCTTTGTCAAAGATTATTGACCATAGAGTTGAGGGTCTATATCTGGACTCTCTACTCTGTTCCCCTGGTCTATGTGTCTGTTTTTGTGCCAGTACCATGCTCTCTTGGTGATCACAGCTTTGTAGTAAATCTTGAGATCAGGCAACATCATGCCCCTAGTTTTGTTTTTCTTTTTTAGCATTTCCTTATCAATTCAGGATTTCTTCTGGTTTCACACAAATTTCACAATTGTTTGTTCCAGCACTTTGTAAAATGCTAGTGGAATTTTTTTTTTACATTTTAAGTTTTAATATATATCTAATACATATGAAATATACTATATATATATATATATATATATATATATATATATATATATTTCTTTTTTATTTATTTTCCAGTGGAATTTTGATCTGCATGGCATTGAAAGTATAGCTTACCTTTGCCCATATAGATTTTTAACTATTAACCACCTAGTTTAGATAGCACTCTAGGCCAGGTATCTCTCTATGGATGGAAAGGATTTTACCTCTGGAAAGTGCTCAGCAATGAGTAAGTTTCTCTCTGTGTAAAGATTATGTGAAGAACGTCTTCTCTCCGAGGAAACAGAGAAATGCACTCTTATGAGAGGTCCTGGAGCTGGGCTCTTTAGAGCAATCTTAACTCCAGTTCCTTTTACTGCATCCAGCAAATCTAAGAAATTCTACTGTTGGTTTCTATAGGTAGTTCTCCTGCTGCCTGAGCTTGCTCTCTCTCTCACACACACACAATACATTTTTGTCAACTTTGTCAGAATCCAGTCATTTTTCTCCCCATGCAATTATTCTCATCCAGGCTTCCTCCAGAGCTTGGTTTTCTTTGACTTCTAACATTTCCTCAGACCTGAGGCTTCAACTTCCACACTAACAGAAGCCCTTTGACAATGCTGTGCAGTTAAAAGCTACCTGGTCCTGAAGCACCTGGTGTTGCATGGGACCTATTCCTTTAGTAAGGAAGATGAAGACAAAGACAAAAGTGGTTGGATGGTTTAAAGGGTGATCTATGGGGTTAGTACCAACTTGGAGGGGAAGAAGGAAGGAGGAGAAGGAGCAGAACAGGGATCCCAAATCTCAGTGCTTTCCCTGGTGTTTGGGTTGAACAACTTTTGCCTACCAGGAGGCAGCAAGGAACTGGATTTGGAGATCATGACTGTGATTTACCGGGGCCCATATGAAGTCCTAGGAACCAATTTCTCCTGATTCCTGCAAAGGAGGATGATGAGTGAGGGGCGATCCAAATCTCTTGTGCCTCAATAAATTGTTAGCATGAATGGCCAACAAATATCCTCAGGCCTCAGCCTCAGAGTCCTGCAAGAATGGGTATGAGAAACATGAGCACCTGCTCTACTTATGAGGAAAACAAGGATGTAAGGGGTGAACAACATCAGCTCTGTCTTTTTGCCTTTGAAAAGAAGAGATTTTGTCTGTGCTCATCCCATCCCTCTAGAAATTGTCCCTACTATCAATTTACTCAGGACAAAGGGTAAGTATTGGGATTATTCATCAACTATGTAGGGACTCTGACAAAGGAACTAAGGGACATTCCAAGTTGTTTCCATTTCCTAGGCACTAATATAAGCCTTGTCCTAGAAAATCCATAATAAAGTGTTTAAGTGCTTCATCAATGTTCTGCTGCATTAAGACACAGAAGTTTCTAGAATGAAGTGTCAGATCAGAGCGGTGAGGAGAGGAAAAGCCAGGAAGCATATTTGCATGGAGGCCCTACCTCTTTTGAGGCAGGGGGAGGAGATAACAGAGGCATAGGGGAGCCAGTCCCTGGGTTGCAATCTCAGAAGGCTATCCTCTTGGGACATCTCCACCATGGCCTGACTTCACCTGGGGCACAAAAACCTCCAGATAGGACTATAGGGACATCTGGCCTGGTATATTTTGACTTCTTTCCACAATTTCTTTAAGGCCCCAGCACTGATCTCAACAGAGTGTGTTCCTCTGTGTTAAGTGCCACTCATTTTCTATTGTATCTGTTCTTGATATTTCATCTTTCTTTCTTTTTTTTTTCACTCTCTATAGTTATGGAATCATCTTGTTTCATTCAACCTGAATGATAAAGATCTGCGCATTACTTTTTTTTATATTTTAATTTTTTTTATTTTTTCAGCATAACAGTATTCATTATTTTTGCACCACACCCAGTGCTCCATGCAATCCGTGCCCTCTACAATACCCACCACCTGGTGCCCCCAACCTCCCACCCCCCACCCCTTCAAAATTCTCAGATCGTTTTTCAGAGTCCATAGTCTCTCATGGTTCACCTCCCCTTCCAATTTCCCTCAACTCCCTTCTCCTCTCCATCTCCCCTTTTCCTCCATGCTATTTGTTATGCTCCACAAATAAGTGAAACCATATGATAATTGACTCTCTCTGCTTGACTTATTTCACTCAGCATAATCTCTTCCAGTCCCGTCCATGTTGCTACAAAACTTGGGTATTCATCCTTTCTTTCTTTCTTTCTTTGTTTTTTTTTTTTTACAGCTTTATAAACATATATATTTATCCCCAGGGGTACAGGTCTGCGAATCGCCAGGTTTACACACTTCACAGCACTCACCATAGCACATACCCTCCCCAATATCCATAACCCCACCCCCCCTCTCCCAACCCCCTCCCCCCATCAACCCTCAGTTTGTTTTGTGAGATTAAGTCACTTATGGTTTGTCTCCCTCCCAATCCCATCTTGTTTCATTTACTCTTCTCCTACCCCCTCAACCCCCCATGTTGCATAACCTTTCCCTCATATCAGGGAGATCATATGATAGTTGTCTTTCTCCGATTGACTTATTTCGCTAAGCATGATACCCTCTAGTTCCATCCACGTCGTCGCAAATGGGAAGATTTCATTTCTTTTGATGGCTGCATAGTATTCCATTGTGTATATATACCACATCTTCTTTATCCATTCGTCTATTGATGGACATCTAGGTTCTTTCCATAGTTTGGCTATTGTAGACATTGCTGCTATAAACATTCGGGTGCACGTGCCCCTTCGGATCACTACGTTTGTATCTTTAGGGTAAATACCCAGCAGTGCAATTGCAGGGTCATAGGGTAGTTCTATTTTCAACATTTTGAGGAACCTCCATGCTGTTTTCCAGAGTGGTTGCACCAGCTTGCATTCCCACCAACAGTGTAGGAGGGTTCCCTTTCTCCGCATCCTCACCAGCATCTGTCATTTCCTGACTTGTTAATTTTAGCCATTCTGACTGGTGTGAGGTGATATCTCATTGTGGTTTTGATTTGTATTTCCCTGATGCCGAGAGATGTGGAGCACTTTTTCATATGTCTGTTGGCCATCTGGATGTCTTCTTTGCAGAAATGTCTGTTTATGTCCTCTGCCCATTTCTTGATTGGATTATTTGTACTTTGGGTGTTGAGTTTGCTAAGTTCTTTATAGATTTTGGACACTAGCCCTTTATCTGATATGTCATTTGCAAATATCTTCTCCCATTCTGTCAGTTGTCTTTTGGTTTTGTTCACTGTTTCCTTTGCTGTGCAAAAGCTTTTGATCTTGATAAAATCCCAATAGTTCATTTTGCCCTTACTTCCCTTGCCTTTGGTGATGTTCCCAGGAAGATGTTGCTGTGGCTGAGGTCGAAGAGGTTGCTGCCTGTGTTCTACTCAAGGATTTTGATGGATTCCTTTCTCACATTGAGATCCTTCATCCATTTTGAGTCTATTTTCGTGTGTGGTGTAAGGAAATGATCCAATTTCATTTTTCTGCATGTGGCTGTCCAATTTCCCCAACACCATTTATTGAAGAGGCTGTCTTTGTTCCATTGGACATTCTTTCCTGCTTTGTCAAAGATGAGTTGACCATAGAGTTGAGGGTCTATTTCTGGACTCTCTATTCTGTTCCATTGATCTATGTGTCTGTTTTTGTGCAAGTACCAGGCTGTCTTGATGATGACAGCTTTGTAATAGAGCTTGAAGTCCGGAATTGTGATGCCACAAACTTTGGCTTTCTTTTTCAATATTCCTTTGGCTATTCGAGGTCTTTTCTGGTTCCATATAAATTTTAGGATTATTTGTTCCATTTCTTTGAAAAAAAAAATGGATGGTACTTTGATAGGAATTGCGTTAAATGTGTAGATTGCGTTAGGTAGCATAGACATTTTCACAATATTTATTCTTCCAATCCAGGAGCATGGAACATTTTTCCATTTCTTTGTGTCTTCCTCAATTTCTTTCATGAGTACTTTATAGTTTTCTGTGTATAGATTCTTAGTCTATTTGGTTAGGTTTATTCCTAGGTATCTTATAGTTTTGGGTGCAATTGTAAATGGGATGGACTCAATTTCTCTTTCTTCTGTCTTGTTGTTGGTGTAGAGAAATGCAACTGATTTCTGTGCATTGATTTTATATCCTGACACTTTACTGAATTCCTGTACAAGTTCTAGCAGTTTTGGAGTGGAGTCTTTTGGGTTTTGCACATATAGTATCATATCATCTGCGAAGAGTGATAGTTTGACTTCTTCTTTGCCGATTTGGATGCCTTTAATTTCCTTTTGTTGTCTGATTGCTGAGGCTAGGACTTCTAGTACTATGTTGAATAGCAGTGGTGATAACGGACATCCCTGCCGTGTTCCTGACCTTAGCGGAAAAGCTTTCAGTTTTTCTCCATTGAGAATGATATTTGCGGTGGGTTTTTCATAGATGGCTTTGATAATATTGAGGTATGTGCCGTCTATCCCTACACTTTGAAGAGTTTTGATCAGGAAGGGATACTGTACTTTGTCGAATGGTTTTTCAGCATCTATGGAGAGTATCATATGGTTCTTGTTCTTTCTTTTATTAATGTGTTGTATCACATTGATTGATTTGCGGATGTTGAACCAGCCTTGCAGCCCTGGAATAAATCCCACTTGGCGTGGTGAATAATCCTTTTCATATACTGTTGAATCCTATTGGCTAGTATTTTGGCGAGAATTTTTGCATCTGTGTTCATCAAGGATATTGGTCTGTAGTTCTCTTTTTTGATGGGATCCTTGTCTGGTTTGGGGATCAAGGTGATGCTGGCCTCATAAAATGAGTTTGGAAGTTTTCCTTCCATTTCTATTTTTTTGGAACAGTTTCAGGAGAATAGGAATTAGTTCTTCTTTAAATGTTTGGTAGAATTCTCCCAGGAAGCCATCTGGCCCTGGGCTTTTGTTTGTTTGGAGATTTTTGATGACTGTTTCAACCTCCTTACTGGTTATGGGTCTGTTCAGGCTTTCTATTTCTTCCTGGTTCAGTTGTGTAGTTTATATGTCTCTAAGAATGCATCCATTTCTTCCAGATTGTCAAATTTGTTGGCGTAGAGTTGCTCATAGTATGTTCTTTTAATTGTCTGTATTTCTTTGGTGTTCGTTGTGATCTCTCCTCTTTCATTCATTATTTTATTTATTTGGGTCCTCTCTCTTTTCTTTTTGAGAAGTCTGGCCAGGGGTTTATCAATCTTATTAATTCTTTCAAAGAACCAGCTCCTAGTTTCGTTGATTTGTTCTATTGTTTTTTTTTTTTTTTTTTTTTTTTTTTTTTTTTTTTTGGATTCTATTTCATTGATTTCTGCTCTGATCTTTATGATTTCTCTTCTCCTGCTGGGTTTAGGGTTTCTTTCTTTTTCTTTCTCCAGCTCCTTTAGGTGTAGGGTTAGGTTGTGTACCTGAGACCTTTCTTGTTTCTTGAGAAAGGCTTGTACCGCTATATATTTTCCTCTCAGGACTGCCTTTGTTGTGTCCCACAGATTCTGAACCGTTGTGTTTTCATTATCATTTGTTTCCATGAATTTTTTCAATTCTTCTTTAATTTCCTGGTTGACCCATTCATTCTTTAGAAGGATGCTGTTTAGTCTCCATGTATTTGGGTTCTTTCCAAGTTTCCTCTTGTGATTGAGTTCTAGCTTCAGAGCATTGTGGTCTGAAAATATGCAGGGAATGATTCCAATCTTTTGATAACGGTTGAGACCTGACTTAGGACCGAGAATGTGATCTATTCTGGAGAATGTTCCATATGCACTAGAGAAGAATGTGTATTCTGTTGCTTTGGGATGAAATGTTCTGAATATATCTGTGATGTCCATCTGGTCCATTGTGTCATTTAAGCCCTTTATTTCCTTGTTGATCTTTTGCTTGGATGATCTGTCCATTTCAGTGAGGGGAGTGTTAAAGTCCCCTACTATTATTGTATTATTGTCGATATGTTTCTTTGATTTTGTTATTAATCGGTTTTTATAGTTGGCTGCTCCCACGTTAGGGGCATAGATATTTAAATTGTTAGATCTTCTTGTTGGACAGTTCCTTTGAGTATGATATAGTGTCCTTCCTCATCTCTTATTATAATCTTTGGCTTAAAATCTAATGGATCTGATATAAGGATTGCCACTCCTGCTTTCTTCTGATGTCCATTAGCATGGTAAATTCTTTTCCACCCCCTCACTTTAAACCTGGAGGTGTCTTCGGGTTTAAGATGAGTTTCTTGTAGGCAACATATAGATGGGTTTTGTTTTTTTTATCCATTCTGATACCCGGTGTCTTTTGATTGGGGCATTTAGCCCATTAACATTCAGGGTAATTATTGAGAGATATGAATTTAGTGCCATTGTATTGCCTGTAAGGTGACTGTTATTGTATATTGTCTCTGTTTCTTTCTGATCTACTTCTTTTAGGGTCTCTCTTTGCTTAGAGGACCCCTTTCAATATTTCCTGTAGAGCTGGTTTGGTATTTGCAAATTCTTTCAGTTTTTGTTTGTCCTGGAAGCTTTTAATCTCTCCTTCTATTTTCAATGATAGCCTAGCTGGATATAGTATTCTTGGCTGCATGTTTTTCTCATTTAGTACTCTGAATATATCATGCCAGCTCTTTCTGGCCTGCCAGGTCTCTGTGGATAAGTCTGCTGCCAATCTAATATTTTTACCATTGTACATTACAGACTTCTTTTCCCGGGCTGCTTTCAGGATCTTCTCTTTGTCACTAAGACTTGTCAATTTTACTATTAGGTGACGGGGTGTGGACGTATTCTTATTGATTTTGAGGGGGGTTCTCTGAACCTCCTGGATTTTGATGCTTGTTCCCTTTGCCATATTGGGGAAATTCTCTCCAATAATTCTCTCCAATATACCTTCTGCTCCCCTCTCTGTTTCCTCTTCTTCTGGAATCCCAATTATTCTAATGTTGTTCGTCTTATGGTGTCACTTATCTCTCCAATTCTCCCCTCGTGTTCCAGTAGCTGTTTGTCCCTCTTTTGCTCAGCTTCTTTATTCTCTGTCATTTGGTCTTCTATATCGCTAATTCTTTCTTCTGCCTCATTTATCCTAGCAGTGAGAGCCTCCATTTTTGTTTGCACCTCATTAATAGCTTTTTTGATTTCAACTTGTTTAGATTTTAGTTCTTTTATTTCTCCAGAAAGGGCTTTTATATCTCCCGAGAGGGTTTCTCTAATATCTTCCATGCCTTTTTCGAGCCCGGCTAGAACCTTGAGAATCGTCATTCTGAACTCTAGATCTGACATATTACCAATGTCTCTATTGATTAGGTCCCTAGCTTTTGGTACTGCCTTTTGTTCTTTTTTTTTTTTTTTGTGGTGAATTTTTCCCCCTTGTCATTTTGTCCAGATAAGAGTATATGAAGGAGCAAGTAAAATAATAAAAGGGTGGCAACAACCCCAGGAAAATATGCTTTAGCCAAATTAGAAGAGATCCCAAATCTTGAGGAGGGAGAAAGGGGATAAAAAGAGGTTCAGAAAGAAAGAAAAAAAATTAAAAAAAGAAAACCAATAAAGAAAAAGTATAAAAAAGGAAAAGAATATATATATATATATATATATATATATATATATATATATATATTAGATAAACTAGTTAAAATATGTTAAAAAAGAAAAGGGTAAAAGTTAAAAAAATTTAGCAGAAAAAAAAAATTGAAAAGAAAAAAAAATTTAAATTAACTGCAAGCCTAAAGAATCATGGGGAGAAAGCCATGAGTTCCGTGCTTTGCTTTCTCCTCCTCTGGAATTCAGCTGCTCTCCTTGGTATTGAAACTACACTCCTTGGTAGGTGAACTTGGTCCTGGCTGGGTTTCTTGCTGATCTTCTGGGGGAGGGGCCTGTTGTAGTGATTCTCAAGCGTCTTTGCCCCAGGAGGAGTTGCACCGCCCTTACCTGGGCCGGGCTGTGTAATCCGCTCGGGTTTGCTTTCGGGAGCTGTTGTTTCCTGAGCGCTTTCTGTAGAGTTCTCAAGGGCGGGAATGAAGATGGCGGCCTCCCAGTGTCTGGCCTGGAGGAGCCGAGAGCCCAGGGCCCCACTCCTCAGTGCGCCCCCAGAGAACAGCGCCGAATGACTCCCGCCACCCTGGCCTCCGGCCGTGCTCCGAAATGACCGAGCCTGCGACCAGTTCAAGGTAACCCGGAGCTGAGAGTCACTCCTCGGCTCTGTCTCTGTAGCCAGCTTCCCTGTTCTAATACCTGTGACCTCTGCGACACTCAGACACCCTGATCCTTCTGTGACCCTGCAGGACCTGAGGCCAGGCTGACCCCACGTGGGCTTCACCCCGGTTAAGCCTCTGGAGTGATGTCCCTCAGCGGAACAGACTTTTAAATGTCCCGATTTTGTGCTCCGTTGCTCCGCCGCTTGCTGGGACCCGGCCCCTCCCCCCACGGTCTATCTTCCCGTCGCTTTGGATTCACTTCTCCACCAGTCCTACCTTTCAGAAAGTGGTTGATTTTCTGTTTCTAGAGTTGCTGTTCTTCTTCTCTTCGATCTCTCGTTGGATTTGTAGGTGTTTGCAATCTTTAGATAAGCTATCTAGCTGATCTCCCGCTACCTGAAGTAGTCTCAGCTGCTACTTCTCCGCCATCTTGACTCCTCCCCCTATTTTTTCTTTTTTTTTAATTTCTTTTCAGCATAACAGTATTCATTATTTTTCCACCACACCCAGTGCTCCATGCAATCTGTGCCTTCTCTAATACCCACCACCTGGTTCCCCCAACCTCCCACCCCCTGCCCCTTCAAAACCCTCAGATTGTTTTTCAGAGTCCATAGTCTCTCATGATTCACCTCCCCTTCCAATTTCCCTCAACTCCATTCTCCTCTCCATCTCCCCTTGTCCTCCATGCTATTTGTTATGCTCCACAAATGAGTGAAACTATATGATAATTGACTCTCTCTGCTTGACTTATTTCACTCAGCATCATCTCTTCCAGTCCCGTCCATGTTGTTACAAAAGTTGGGTATTCATCCTTTCTGATGGAGGCATAATACTCCATAGTGTATATGGACCACATCTTCCTTATCCATTCGTCCATTGAAGGGCATCTTGATTCTTTCCACAGTTGCGACCGTGGCCATTGCTTCGGTACAGATGGCCCTTCTTTTCACTACATCTGTATCTTTGGGGTAAATACCCAGTAGTGCAATGGCAGGGTCATAGGGAAGCTCTATTTTTAATTTCTTGAGGAATCTCCACACTGTTTTCCAAAGTGGCTGCACCAACTTGCATTCCCACCAACAGTGTAAGAGGGTTCCCCTTTCTCCACATCCTCTCCAACACATGCTGTTTCCTGTCTTGCTAATTTTGGCCATTCTAACTGGTGTAAGGTGATATCTCAATGTGGTTTTAATTTGAATCTCCCTGATGGCTAGTGATGATGAACATTTTTTCATGTGTCTGATAGCCATTTGTATGTCTTCATTGAAGAAGTGTCTGTTCATATCTTCTTCCCATTTTTTAAATATGATCGTCTGTTTTGTGTGTGTTGAGTTTGAGGAGTTATTGATTATTAATCCTATTACATGAAATTTGCCATTTTGCCCCCTTTGGGGGAAATCTTCCTTCTTATTTGCATATCATGCCTTAATTTGTTGTCACAAAAATCCAGAAGAACAAAAAATGGTGTTCTCTCAAATAATCCAATCAAGAAATGGGTAGAGGACATAAACAGACATTTCTGCAAAGAAGACATTCAGATGGCCAACAGACATATGAAAAAGTGCTCCACATTACTTGGCATCAGGGAAATACAAATCAAAACCACAATGAGTTACCACCTCACTCCAGTCAGAATGGCTAAAATTAACAAGTCAGGAAATGACAGATGCTGGTGAGGATGTGGAGAAAGGGGTACCTTCCTACACTGTTGGTGGGAATGCAAGCTGGTGCAACCACTCTGGAAAACAGCATGGAGGTTCCTCAAAATGTTGAAAATAGAGCTACCTTATGACCCAGCAATTACAATACTGGATATTTACCCTAAAGATACAAATGTAGTGATCTGAACGGGCACATGCACCCAAATGTTTATAGCAGCAATGTCCACAATAGTCAAACTATGGAAAGAACCTAGATGTCCATCAACAGATGAATGGATAAAGAAGATGTGGTGTATATATACAATGGAATACTATGCAGCTGCCAAATGAAATGAAATCTTGCCATTTGCAATGACGTAGATGGAACTAGAGGGTATTATACTTAGCAAAATAAGTCAATCAGAGAAAGACAACTATCATATGATCTCCCTGATATGAGGAAGTAGAGATGCAATGTGGGGAGTTTGGGGGGTAGGAAAAGAATAAATGAAACAAGATGGGATCAGGAGGGAGACAAATGATAAGAGACTCTTAATGTCACAAAACCAAACTGAAGGGGGCCAGGGGGAGGGGTTAGGGAGAGGGTGGTGGGGTTAAGGACATTGGGGAGTGTATGTGGTTATGGTGAGTGCTGTGAAGTGTGTAAACCTGGTGATTCACAGACCTGTACCACTGGGGCTAATAATACATTATATGTTTATAAAAAGTTAAAAACAAAAAAAAAAATGGTGTTACCTGCACCATAATGTCCTGAATTTGATCCTTGTACTAACAAGCATGGATAAAAGGCATTTCCCGCATGTACCACACAAGAAGAAACTGGACACAGAACTGTAGCCAGCGAACCTCTCTATAGTGATCTCAGTGGGCAATGATCCAATCTACATGACTACTCAATGACCCTGAGAACTAACTGATATGTTTAGAAGGTCATTAGCAGTTACCATTTTCTTATTACCTCAGTAATAGACATCATTAATTCTGAGATAATATGGTACATGTCAGTTCAAAACACACATGCACATTGGTTTCAAATAAATATGCTATCACTGTGTCCTGCTACAGATTTTCTCTGTAAAATCTGTAACCTGCAACCTCACGTTCACCAAATATTTCCTCCTACCTTTCACCTGGGCATCGCTTCTTTTGTGTTCTTTAACATTCTATAATGGGGTATGACCAGGGACATGAAAATAGTTTTATCAGAACATTTACTGTCTATAATATGTCCATTTCTGAGAGGATGTTCCTATTTCCATTCTAAAAAGGATCTTCAGCCTTGATTTGAGTCTTTGCTCAAAACACATCTCTTTCAGAAAACATGCTAAGTCAAAAATCCCTTGGTGGATGAAAAGACTTAACAAATCAAGATGACCCTCCTTGAACCCAGGCAGCAACCACTTTGACCTTGCCTTCAGCAACTTCTTGCTAGAAATGATCAAAAGCAAGGGAAACAAAACCAAAATGAACTCTTGGCATTTCATCAGGATAAAATGGTTTTGCACAACAAAGGAAACCATTGAGAAAACTAAAAGAAAACCTACAGAATGGGAGTACATATTTACAAATGTCATATTGGATAAAGAGGTAGTATCCAAATCTATAAATAACTTATGAAACTCAACACCATGAAACAAATAATCCAGTGAGAAATGGGCAGAAGACACAAATGACATTTCTCAAAAGAGGACATAGAAATGGCCAACCGACACATGAAAAAATGCTCAACATCACTCAGCATCAAGGAAATATAAATCAAAAGAACAATGAGATACCACCTAACACCAGGCAGAATGGCTAGAATTAACAAGACAGGAAACAACAGATGTTGGCAAGGATGCAGAGAAAGTGGAGCCTCCTCACACTGTTGTTGAGAATGAAAGCAGGTGCAGCCACTCTGGAAAACATTAAGGAGTTTCCTCAATAAGTAGAAAATAGAGCTACCCTATGACCCAGCAATTGTACTTGTACATATTTATCCCAAAGATACAAATCTCGTGATTCAAAGGGGAACTTGCACCCCAGCATTCATAGCAGCAATGTCCACAATACCCAAAATATGGAAGGAGCCCAGATGTCCATCAACAGAAGGAAGAATGCATAAAGAAGATGTGGAACTAGAAGGTATTTGGCTGAGCAAAGCAAGTCAATCAGAGAAAGATAATTATCAATTGATTTAACTCCTATGTGGAATTTCAGAAACAAAACAGGTTCAGAGGTCAAAAGAGGGATAAATAAAATAGGATGAAATTAAGAGAGGGAGATAAATCATAAGAGACTCAATCATAGGAAACAAACTGAGGGTTGCTGGAAGGGAGATGGGTAATGGGATGGGGTAACATGGTGAATTAAGGAGGGCACTTGATATAATGACACTGGATGTTACATGCAACTGATGAAACACTAAACTATACCTCTGAAACTAATAATATACTATATGTTATTTACTTGAATTTAAATTAAAGAAATAGAGAAAAATTAAAAATTAAAAATTAAAAAGAAGTACAAATCTTTTTTTTAAGATTTTATTTATTTATTTGACAGAGATCACAAGTAGGCAGAAAGGAAGGCAGAGAGAGAGGAGGAAGCAGGCTCCCCACTGAGCAGAGAGCCTGATGTGGGGCTTGATCCCAGGACCCCAGGATCATGACCCGAGATGAAGGCAGAGGCTTCAACCCACTGAGCCACCCAGGTGCCCCAAGAAGTACAAATCATTTAGCAATATTAATTATAGAGAAAATAAACAATGACCCACCTTGGAGGGTTATTTCAGAAAAGCAAAAGGAGGAGGAGGAGGAGGAGGAGATGACTTTGGAGGGGCCAGGGGTCTGGTATTGAACAGGGAGGACAAGGAGACTAGAGTAGGAGAATATAGGAGAGATTTCCTGATACCACTCAGCTGTCTTCCCTGGTCCTTTGGTTGCACCACAGGAAGCCACCATGGTGTTGTGAGGGCCTGAATTTGGGAAGGGTCATGATTGTGGTTTACCCTGGTCTGATGAAGATCCAAGAGCTGTTTCTCCCTGAGAGGCTCCTATAAGGGAAAAAAGATGGTGTTTTTTCCCATCTCTTGTATTGTGTTAGGTCCAGGCCATTGGACACTGAAGGAAAGATAGGAAACTCGCTATGGGTTTGATGTTACTTCAAATGCTAGTCTCTTTCCCAATCTACTCTCTGTGGTTCAGTTTTCTAGGGATAGGAGCATCTACCCTTTGCAGGTTCCCTGGCTTATGGTGGTATGCCAAGGGAGAAATGACAGTATCTTCTTATTGCAACTTAATTGTAACCCAAAAGGGATAATGCTAATGTTAACATGGAAATTTGTCAATTTGAGCCATAGGAAATAGATAAAGGAGAAAATTGGAAAAGAGTTTGAAAGCTTTTAGAGGAGGTCCCACTGCATCTGTTAGCATCCCTCCATGCAGCAAAGTCAGGAGAGGGGCCAGGACATGGGGGCTAGGCAGTGCAAGGCAAAGGGTCTGCAGAACAGGGTCAAGGTCCTGGCACCAAAGCAGATTAGAGACTCAGGGAAGGGGAGAGGCAGGGGAGAGTTCTCAGGCCTCCTGGAGCAGTCCTGGAAATAGGTCAAGGCTGCTGGGGTGATTCAGGTCATTCTGCCCAGACCATGGGTGTAGTCAGGGAACTAGAAGTTCCCCTAGGAGATCCACTTACTTGGCTTTGGCTTCTCCCAGGTTTCCTATCAGCATCCAGTCCCTGGAAGCTAGCAGGGCGGACAAAGAAGGGCTTCAGGCAAATGTTCTCTTCCTTTCAAAGACAGGGGCCTGGGCTGTCAGCCAGAGGGGACTCAAAGAGTATGGCGGGCCCTAGGCAATGGAAGGAGGAGAGGGTGAAGGGTTGTTGGTAGCAGAGTGTCACCTTGACTCTCAAATGGCTCTTTTGTTTCCAGGTCTGTTGAGTTGACTTAGCACCACTGAGTACCCTGATGATCCTGGCTGGGAGGATTTGATACTGTCTCCCCCATGTCTGCTGAAAGGGACCTAGGAGGAAACTGGAATGGGGCACAGCATTGTCTTCCTCCATCCCCCACTCTTAGGTGCCAGGGATGGGGTTGGGGCAACCTGTGGAGGGAAATTGAGTCTGCCCTAAGTTCTCCAGGACTCCAAGAGGCACCTGCATGTCCTCAGAACCCAGTATAGGAAAGACCTAAGTGCTCCCCCTTGGTGAGTGGTCGAAGACCCTAAAAGCAGAGTCTGAACCCCAGCCTTGCCAGGGGCACCTGGGTGGCTGGATCTCCCAAGAGCACCAAGGAGGGGCAGAGTGTTCCAGGCACAAAGACAGGGATGCCACCTTAGCACACTAGGGGAGTGGAGATGTGTAGCCATACCTCCTTGCACCACGACCCTGCAGGTTGTCCCCTTCACAGGATCCCTACTCAAGTTGATGGCTACACTGGATCGGGTGTCCAGTGTAACCTTCTATCCTGTGTGTGCCCTACTGGTGCTGCCTGTTGCTGGCCTGTGATCATGATGGTTTCCCAGTGATGCCTACTCAGTGTCTACTGCACGCATACATGACTCCGAATGCCACATTGATTTACAAATAATGGTCACCTCCTCAGGAAGACTGCATGTAGGCAGTTTAGGAAACTCAAAGAGGGTCGATAAGGAGGAAAAACAAGGAAGGTTCTGCTAATGGCAGATGGGTGCTTCTCATGCACTGGAGGTCCCCCTGACTTACCTGCAGTGTGATACTTACCAGTGAAGATTATTGCCTTGGTCTTTCATTTACATCGGTTGTATAGTGTCTAACATATACCACATCATTCTGTTCAGTCATAATAACCTTATGAAAGAATGTAGGGACATTCTCTGTTTTCATTTTGTCTGCATATTTCTTTTCTCTACTAATGCTGCCCTCCCTCTGTAACACGTGCATATCTACCTGGAAGACTCCCTTTCAGTATCCATCAAGGATTTTAGGGGCAAACAACAGAGACTATTATAAAAGAAGATGCAGATACAAAAGGGATAACTAAACAGAAATATCTTCCTTGCAAGATGGATTGCAAGGGAGTCCAGGTTTTAGAAGAACTGGTTTGTCAGTTATAATGTACAATGGATATTTAAGAGGAAGCAACCACAACATTACCATGTTGACCATGCTCATTGTGGGGAAGAAAGGTGTTACTTCACCTGAGTTTTGCAACCATGAAGCTTGGGTCATAACTTCTTATAGCAGGATTGTGAAAGTCAATCAAGTGGTAAATCGAAAAAAAAAAAAAGCTTCTGGAAGGAAGGAGCAGGAGGACATATTTTCACAAGGTTTCTGTGTCTTCAGTGTTGCAGGTTTAGGAGGTTGGCTTTACTTGGGCCTGTAGATATGGTAAGAAGGGAGAAAGCCAGGAAAATTGAAATACACACAGACAGACAGACATACACATACACACACAGGGGCACCTGGTTGGCTCTGTCAATTAGCTTCTGCCTCAGCTTAGTGCAAGATCAGAGTCCTAGGATAGAGCCCTATAGTTCAGCGGTGAGGTTGCTTCTCCCTCTGCCCCGTCCCCTGCTCCTGCTCTCTCTCTAAGATAAATAAATCTAATCTTTAACATACACACATACACACACACACACACACACACACACACGTGACTGAAAACACATTTCCAAATAAAATTGAATGGAATCTTGAACAATATGAGGTTTACAACTAATACCAGTCTTGCGCATACAGACATGCACATCTTCCAAACCTGCACCTGCCCTCTCAGGTTAATCCCTTCATAGAACACCTACCATAGAAAGCATAATTTTTGGCCTTCACTTCTCAGGTTAAGAATCAGAGTATGGGAAAGGGAAGCTGTTTATTTAAGGATGAAAAGGCAGAAGGAGGAAGAGAAGACACAGATGTACAGCTGTTTCCTGGACTGTGCTCCTTGTTCCCTTCAGTAGTTTCCTCACATCTGCACACCTGGGCCTTCAATGGGCAGGTGGTGAGTGGGTGGTGGTGACTGACCCACTAGTGGGATCTGATGTTACATATGCCTCCGCACAAAGAAGTAGGGTGTAGCCAGTGATGAGCCTGCAGCAGAGGGAGATTCCCTACCTTCCCATGCCAACAGCAGTTGTTCGCTTGTGTTGGGAAGCAACACTTTCCTAATAGTGGAGAGAGGAGAGGGCACCCTTTAGAGGGCATTGCCAGGGGCAACACAAGCCTGGGATCATCACAGAGACACAGTCATGTCATAACAGAGACACTAAAGGACCAGGTACCCAACAACTCAAGGGACTTCAACATATCTGTCTCTCTATGCAAGTCATTTACAAATAAGTTGTTGGCTTTTGTTTTTCCACTTGTACCAGCACAATTAGGGGCGTGAATTGTGACAGCCTGCAGCTGGGCGAAAGCCTACCAACAACAACTCACAACAGATGTTTCCACTGGGGTGACCAGTGATTCTTTTCTAACAGTAGAGAGATTCTCAGAAGAAGGAGTCCAGCAGAGGGCACAAAACAAAGGGCCCCTTCCTCAAATGGTTACAGACACATGGTCATGGTATAGCAGAAACACAGAAGGCCCAGGAGCTCATTACCATGAGTATAAGGAGCTCTTCATCTTCTGGACAAATTAGGCAAAAAAATTCAAGTTACCGACCTTCACAAAATACATGGAAAGTGTTTCAATAGCTTCAGCTAAGCTCTGATGCCAAGTAAGCAGAAGTATCTAGAATGAAGATTCAGATCAGAGCAGGTGAGGAGGGACCGGTACAGGAAGCACATTTGTGTGGAGCTCATTCCCACCTTTGAGGCTGAGTGAGGGGATTACAGAGGAATGGGGAATCCAGGCCAAGGACTGCCGTCTCTGGGCAGTGCTGTTGATCCATCTCCACCATGGCCTGGACTCTTTTTACTACCTACCTTCTTCCTTTCCTTGGTAACAATCAGCAACTTCCTGTTTGAATCGTCAAGGCCAGAAGAGTGTCATACTTGGATCCCCTAGCAGCTGGGTCCCATCACAATGGGTAGGTTGTCTATGTTACTGAGCACAGAATAGTGTTCTGAGTTGTGACCCCCCCCCGCCCCATCCAAATGAGGCTGGTTAGAGGCTGCAGTTGCTGTAAGCTTTGTGTCTTCATGAAGACAAAAAAGTTGGCCAAGAAACCACTTTCTGTTTTGGCTCTAGGGCCTTTGGTGTAAGACGTGCTCCTTGACTGTCATGGCATCAATGAGATCTTTACAAAGTATCTGCAAGTGCATATGAGGGCAGGGAGCCCCCACTGCTACTTCAACTGTTTTTCCTTTTAATGCAATTATAATTTCCTTCTGAGAAATTAGTTTCTGTTTTCATAATAGGGAGAATTGCCAGGAAAACCACAAACTAGATATCAAGTGAACAGGATCACTGTAATATAAGATTTGTGGAGCTCCCATAGCCCTTCTGTCTTGTGTGTTGTGTCTCAAAATGTAGGAACTGCCTCCTGTGTCTTCTCAAACAGTTAAACGATACATATTTTAAAATCTTTTTTTTTTTTTTTTTTTAATAGGGGCCCCTGTGTGGCTCAGTGGGTTAAAGCCATCGGCTCAGGTCATGATCCCAGGGTACTGGAATCGAGCCCCGCATTGGGCTCTCTACTCAGCAGGGAGCCTGCTTCCTCCTCTCTCTCTGCCTGCCTCTCTGCCTACTTGTGATCTCTGTCTGTCAAATAAATAAATAAATAAAATCTTTAAAAAAAAAAGAAGAGAAAATAGATCCCTTTGATAGAACAACTTGAAATGTTTTAGAAGTTCTTAATGTCAGTATACCCACCTATGCTTTTATTATCTTATGTGGGAAGGAAATTTGCATGTGAATGAGTAGCCATTCATCTGTCCATAGATTTTCTGATGCCATACATGTTGTCTGGATATTTTCTCTTTTTCTCTGCCTGTTTTAACTTGCTATTGTTTATGGAGTCTCTATATTTATAATAGCCTAAAAGAAAAGAACCTAGGTATTGATTTTAAAATTTTTACCTGCTAAAATTTTTACAGATTATTTGCATAATCTGTTCAAGTGTTAATTTTGCCTCCTTTTGTGGCAGTCCAGGTTTTTATTTCTATGTCTTGTATAATTGTGCAAGCACAATATTCTGGCAGAATTTTACATGATACTCTTACTCTTCTATTGGAGGGGGGTGGCTAAAGGTGCTTCTGGAACTTGCATAAAATTGAACAGATACAAAGCTGCTCCTCATGAAGACTAGTGGTTGGTTTCTTGCAGGACGTATCTGGATACTGGGACTCTTCAGAGGAGGCATCCTTGCTGTGATCCTAAGACACAGGGATCCAAAGTTATGGGCTACAAATCTAGTTTTAGCAGTTTCATTTTAGAAAGGGTCATCATGTAGCCTCTAGCCTCTGTGATATTACTATCCAAAAAATAGAGATCTTTACCTAAACATCTAGGAAATTCAGTAGTTAAATGTTTAAAACACACAAACCATAACCTCAAATCCAAAGTGATTCTTTCCCCGCAAACCCTTTCCTTTGTCCCACACAGTGGCCACTACTCTGCTCATCCCATGCTCTCAACCAGGGAAATGTTTTTGAGAATGGTTTGGAATCACCTGTCATGTGGTACGAACAGTGACATGAAAAGAGTGTCATCAGAGCATCTCTATTACCTAAAATGTCCACATTGATCTATCAGTCCTGATTAGTTTTTCTACAAATCCACCTCCTCATAGAAAAACACACAACATCTCTCTGTGGATGAGGAGATATTGCTCCAGGAAGGACACACTGCAGGTCAGGTTACAAATGTGCACAAAGAGGCAGACAGAGAACATCCTGTATCGCCTGTGGCTAACAGACTTGTGCTGGTGAGAAGTCCCGGAAGCTGGGTCCCTGAGGACAATCTTGATCCTGTCTCCTTCTCCCAGAGACTCAGACATTGGAATCCTTTCTCTTGATTTCAATGATGTATTTCTCTACCCTACTCAGCTCTCTCTCTCTCTCTCTCTTGATCTCTGCATTATTCTTGTTTTCTAATCATGTGGAGAATTCAGTCATTTCCTCAATGCCCCTCTTTTGTCATCATTGAACCAACTGGGGTTGGATTAATTTAATGTGTGATGTTTCCTCTGCCCTGAGCCACATCCACCTCATAGATTCTATCCCTGTGACATGGCCTTCCTGGTTTGAGCAAGGTGATTCTGAGAGGGTATTTCTGGGCCACTCAGTTTTCAGGTGACATATTTTATTGTGGAGGAAATCTAGGATCTTGAATTGCACCAAAACAGACCAGGTAGTCTGGGACTAAGCTGGAAAAGTTTGGAGGGAGGGCAGGAGGAGGAGCAGAGCATGGGTTTCAAGCTTTCTCTCTGGCATGACATTTATCCTGTAAATCCCCTTGGGGTACCTAGGTATTAAATGGGGGGGGAGCAGTTTTTGTTGTTCTCCTATCCTATATGCAGTTCCAATACCTGCTTCTGCAGCCACTCTACCTGGGACATGGGGGAAAGGGAGTCTCCTATCTATTGTGTTCCAATAGCCCTTTCGTGCAAGTTCCAGTAAACATTGTCTAACCTCAAACCACAGTAGAACAGATGAGTGATGATTGAGGACAAGTTAACTGAGGGACACCAAGATGGAGTTGAGGGAGACTGAGACCAGAGCTCTGCCTGTGGTCCCTGGAAGAGGAGTAATTGAATCTCCCCTAATCTCAGCCAGGCTGGATAGCATTTTTTTCCCTCCTCCCACACACCAATGTGGTCCTTGGATTCCCCTCCCATCCACACTAAGATGTCACCAGTGGAAGGTAAGCATAATTCAGGGCTGGCTTGAATTCCTGGAATGTGTCATGGGCTCTCTCTCATGATTCAGAAAATGCATGTGAAATGTTTTAGTATGTGGATAGCTAAGCTCTGCTGCCCAGGGATGCAGAAGTATCTAGACTAGAGAGTCAGGTCAGAGTGGGTGAAGAGAGGCAGGTCAAGAAGAACATTTGCATGGAGGCCCCTCCCCCTTCTGAGACATGGGGAGGAGATAAGAGATTTATGGGGGAGGCAGACCCAGGCTTAGGTTATCAGAAGGCAGTGCTCTTGGGGCATCTCCACCATGGCCTCTGGTCCTTCTCACTCTTCTCACTCAGGAAACAGGTGAGCCCTCCAGGGAAGGGAGCATGGAACACCAGAGCTCATCCTTTTTCTCCTCCTCAGACTCACCTGGGTCCCCAGAACTTAACTGACTATATTGTGTTCTTTCTTTTTTCAGGATCTTGGACCCAATCCTCCCTGACTCAGCCATCTTCAGTGTCTGGGGCTCTGGGACAGATAGTTACCATCTCTTGTGTTGGAACCAGCAATGACATTGGGAGGTATAATTATGTCTCCTGGTATCAACAGCTCCCAGGAATGTCCCCCAAACTCCTGATTTATGATGTCAGTTATCGGCCATCAGGGATCCCTGATCGCTTCTCTGGCTCCAAGCCTGGCAACACAGCCTCCCTGACCATCTCTAGGCTCCAGGCTGAAGATGAGGCTCATTATTACTGTACCTCATTTAGAAGTGATAACACTTACCACAGTGGTCCACGTTCATGAGTAAAACCTGCCCTGTGCTCACAGGCTCCCTGCTTGCTCTGAAGATGCTTCCTCAAATCTAACCATGTGCAGAGGGGGTTTCATGCAATATGGCCTTGAGAATTCAGTTCTCTCTTAGATCTAATCCATCATGCAATGTAGTAAAATGAAACAGGCTTCCTGGTGAATTGTCTGGGGGAAATCATCAGTCTCTCTGTTCCTTGATGTGTTCCCAGAAGATGATCTTTCCTTTCATCTAAGAAAGGGACAAAAAGACCTGTGCTTTGTGTAATTTTCACAGTTCTTAGGGACATCCTTACCTTAAATGACAGCCTTCACTCCTGTTAGTCCAGGTTGGAATCATTTATTCAGAAATGTCTTTGTCTTGTTTAACTTAGTGTCCATCATATTCTAATCAACATTATCCTCCTTGGTGGGCTAACATTCTGCATGTCAGTGTTTGAGAATACAGCCACCCAGGGAAAAGCTGAATATTTAGGTTAAGAAATGTGTAGAATAGGAAGATGTTGTTATTCCTATGCCCCCCTTTTTTTCTGAGCGCATATTCAAGGAAGCTGAGCAGGAGGATTTGGAGTTGAGGCTCTATGATATGTGGAAGCCTCCCTCCCCTCAGACCAATGAATCGCTATCTTGAATTCAGCCCTGTCTCCCTGACAGGGTGGGCTCTTTCCAACATGTTTCCATTTTCCACCAGGGAAGAGAAAGCTTGTCTCTGTTCCTCAAGGAACTCCATTATGTCTGATGTTCATAAAGAACCAGCTCAATTCTACCTGGAATCCCAGTTATGACAAATCACTAAATACACATACACACAATTTATATCCAAGAATTCTCTATCCATTAATTGAACCTGCTGTATACCATAGGAAATGTGTTTCAATAAATACTTGTTCTCAGTTTTCCAGACGTTTCCTAATTTTATTTTTTTTATTTTTTTTTTTCGTTTCCTAATTTTAGCAGTGAAACTATCACTCTTAGTAATGCCCTCACTTTGGTTCAAGTCAGGATGCATGGTAAGCTTTCCTGAGAACTATGTCTCTCTCATTATGTTCTCTCCTTTAATTAGTTCTCCAAATCTCTTTCCAGTTGCCTAGTTTCTTCCCCCAATAAATGGACAACGGTTTGATGTTTTAATTGTCTGGGATGGAAATGTGCCACACATTGACCCCTAATTCACTGTGTCACATCACAGTGGGAAGGAGCATTTGCTTTTGAGGACACTGAATAAAGACCTGAGTCTGTCCCTCATATTTGTGGAAGGCTGTACAAAGACTGTACTTGTCTGAGGAGGTGTGCTGTTATGGAGAAAACCTGTAGGAGTTTGAGGGGCCACTCTCTGGTTATTCTCTGTGGTATCTGGTATAAGAGAGCCTCCAGACTTGAATGGCAACGATAGGATCCTCAACAGGTATCATCATGTTCATAGGAGGGTAGGAGGCAGCATCGCCTATTCTAGTGAGTCTTGTTTTAAGATGGGGGTCACCATAAACTTCTGAGAAAGGAGGTATTATGTAATAATAGGGAAGCTTACAGAGTAATCCTGAGCACAGATACTATGTGAAGAGTATGGTTCCAATATGACACAATGGGGGTGCCGGGGCCCTTTGTATCTTGAATATGTGGAATCTCAAGCTGTAGGTAGGAACAGCTCTTTGATATTCTTAGAGAGTGAAGCAATATACCCTTAAATGTTTTTATGAAAAGAAGAGAGAGTGGACGCTAGTTTAAAATTTTAGGTAACATTGGTGTATGAGATTATGTGAGTTTTAGGTGGAGAGAGCTCACTTTTTAAAAATGATTTTAATTAATTAATTAATTAATTTGAGGGAGAGAGAATGAGAGGGAAAGCATGAGTGCAGAGAGGCAGAGGCAGAAGCATACTTCCGCTGAGCAATAAGCCTGATACTGGCTTTAATCCCCGAACCCTGGAATCATGGACTGACTGGAAGGCAGGCTCTTAACCAACTGAGCAACCCAGGTGCCCCTTACAAAAATGTTTTTAACTCTTTTTTAAAGTATTCACTGCACGCAATGTGATGCTTAAATGTATGAACCTGAACAACAGTCACACGCTCTACTGACTGAGCCAGACATGCACACCTAAAGAGGTAACTTTTGATAGAGATGATTTGAAATATTTTAGGTATCCCTATGGTCTAAGTCTCCACCAGTGTGTTTTTGTTCAATGCAATCAGGGAATCAGTCCCTCTGGGCAATTCTCATTCATGGGTTCATAGAAATTCTCATTAAGTGTCAGTCAATTCCATGGCATCATTTCTGCATTTTCTCCTATTTTAAAATTCATAGTGTTTAAAAATCATCATCTTTAATTTGTCTTGCAAAATAAGATGCCGGGTATTAATTTCTGTATATTTTAATCATATTAGCTTTGTTTTTATTGATAAATAAAGATACTGTGTACATATGGTCATTTGTCACTTTTGGATCACTGTCAGATTTATTGTTTGAATATCCTAGTATTGTGTCGACACAGAAATCCAAAGGGTTTAAATCAATCAGCGACTCCTGCCTTTTGCAGAGGGAGAGCTGATTTGTTCCTGGTACTAACAGAACCCTCAATAGAAGGAAGTGACTCACTGTAAATTTCAAGGTTTACTTCCTGGAGGAAGTGATTGAGATCCAGAAAGTTCTCAGGAGGTCTCTCCACAGTGATTTCAAGAGACAAGTATTCAGTCAGGTAGGCTATAAACCCATGTTCACATGTCCAGCCTATTGATTTATGAAAAAGTCAACATGTTACAACTTGGCATTGTATAAAATAGTAGATATTATTATCTAAATTATAGTACATGCAAATTTAAAACACAAAGGAATGACTGTGATTGTCCAAACGCACACTATCACCTCTACCAATGACCCTTTTCATTTGGCCCCAATGTCTGAGGCCGCCAGGTAAGAAACTGGTCCAACCCTAGGCCAAGATGTCATCTCCCTTGCACTCTTAGAAATACCTGTTATAGATATGTGAATAGTGGCACTTAAATGGTTTCTTTAGAGCTTCCACGCTGCATAGAATTCCTAGTCTTGTTTCCCGAGGAGACATTTCTCTTCTCTTTTGGCAGGAACCAGTCAACCTTGATCAGGATTTCCCCTTTAATCTATATTGATTAGAAAACACACCAGATCAGGAATCTCCCTCTGGATGGAGAGTAATGTACTTCAAGAAGGTGTGGGACTACGTGGTAGTTAGTGTCTGTGCAGAGAAGATTAAGACAAGAATGTTGAATGTAGTAGAGAAATGTACTCTGATGAAAGGTCCTGGAGTTGAGACCATTAGAGTAATCCTGACCCAAGTTTCCTTCTAGCAGATCCACAAATACTGGAAAACTAAATCATGGTTTTCTTCAGGTTGTTCTCAATGCTGACTGAGTTCTCTATTCCTCATGCAATGTTTTTGGTATTAACATCATGAGAAACTAATGTTTTGTTTTTTCCTCCCCGTGTCATTGTTCTTATCCAGACTTCTTTCCTGCGTTGGTTTTATTTGACCTTTAATGTTACCTTGGCCTTGAGCCAGGAACTGTCCCACCAACACATACTCTGTGACAAGGCTGTGGAGGGGGACAAGCTACCTGGACATGAGATGCCGGTCCAAGCTACCTGATGTGGTAGGTGACCTATTCCATTCCTGAGGAAGACAGAGCCAAAGACAAATGAATGCTAATGGATTGACAAGGGATCTAGAGACTTGGTACTGACTGGAAGGGGAAGAAGGAAGGAGGAGTAGGAGCAAAGCAGAGAGAGATTC
This sequence comes from Lutra lutra, assembly GCF_902655055.1. Taxonomy (NCBI): domain Eukaryota; kingdom Metazoa; phylum Chordata; class Mammalia; order Carnivora; family Mustelidae; genus Lutra; species Lutra lutra. Next base: position 68,082,878 of record NC_062289.1, on the reverse strand, counting down.
CAATTCTCACTCAACTGCCTTCCCTGGTGCTTGGGTTGCACCATCTGTGACCACTAAGGGGCAGTAAGGACCTAGATTTGGAGAATGTCCTGGCTGATTTATCCTGACCTGTATCAAGTTCTATAAGCTGATTCCTCCTCAGTTCTGCAAGGGAGGACATGTGTGAAGGGTGATCCAAACCTATTGTGTCTCAATAAGTTCTTACTCAAAAGTCCAACAAACACCACAAGGTCTTGGGCTCAGAGCCTTGTGAGGAAGGAGACCAAAAGAAGCATAGGAACCCAAACTACCAAGAAGAGGAAGGCTGTGAGACATGCGAAAAACATCATCTCTGTTTCTGGTGCCAGCAAAGGAAAGAGTGAATCTCTCTTATTTTCCGTTGCTATGCTCATGATCCTGTTGCTATGCTTAATCTACACAGCACAAAGGGTAAATTCTGGGATTATTTGTCCACCACATGGGGACTCCCATAATAAGAACTAAGGGATATACCAATTCTGGCTCCATTTCCTGGGCTCTAACATGAGCTTTGTCCTAGAAAAACCATGTCATTGTGTTTTAATTCTTCAGGTATTTTCTGCTGCCCAAGGATGCAGAAGTGCCCTGAATGAAGGCTTAGATCAGAGCAGGTGGGAAGAGAAAGGTGCGGGAAGCACAACTGAATGGAGGCAATTTCCTTTTTTGAGTCTGAGGGAGGGGATAATAGAGGAATGTGGAATTTAGGCCTGGAACTGTGGTCTCAGAAGGCAGTGCTGTTGAAACATCTCCACCATGGTTTAGACTGTGGTCCTTCTCTTTCTCTTCTCTCAGGACACATATGAGGACTCTAGGGAAGGGTCCACGTGGCTATGTGGGTTGATCCACTGTCTCTAGTCAGACACACTTGAGTCTCCAGCATTGATGTAATGAGTGTGTCTTTCCTCTTTTCAGGTTCCAGGGCCCGGTCTGCCCTGACTAGTTTCCCTCAGTGTCTGGGTCTCTGAGACAGACAGTTACCATCTCTTGTGCTGAAAGCAGCATTAATAGTGGTGTTATAATTATGTCTCCTGGCACCAACAGCATCCTGGCATGGCCCCCAAGGCTATGATTTATGATTTGCTTTTAGATGGGACCACAATTTCCATCTGAAAAATTAGTTGCTATTTTCATAATAGTGAGAATTACTGGGAAAACCACAAACTACATGTCAAGTGAACAGGATCACTGCAGTATGAGATTTTTGGAGCTGCTGTAGCCTTTCTGTCTTGTGTGTTGTGTCTCAAACTGTAGGAAAATATGTATGGTTCAACTGTGTCTTCTAAAACAGTTGAACCATACATATTTTGATTGATAAACCATTGGCCACACTAATCCAAAAGAAAAGAGAGAAAGCCCAAAACCATAAAATTATTAATGAAAAGGGAGAGATCACAACTAACACCAAGGAAGTAGGAACAATCATCAGAAGTTATTATCAACAGTTATATGCCAATAAGCTAAGCAACCTAGATGAAATGGAGGCATTCCTGGAAAACTATAAACTCCCAACATTGAACCAGGAAGAAATTGACAATCTGAATAGACCTATATCTAGTAAAGAGATTGAAGCAGTGATCAAAAACCTCCCAAAAAACAAAAGCCCAGGACCTAATGGATTCCCTGGGGATTTCTACCAAACTTTCAAAGAAGAAATAACACCTATTCTCCTGAAGCTGTTTCAAAAAATTGAAGCAGAAAGAAAAGTTCCAGACTCTTTCTATGAAGCCAGCATTACCCTGATCCCCAAACCAGGCAAAGGCCACACCAAAAAGGAGAATTTCAGACCAATAACCCTGATGAATATGGATGCTAAGATTCTCAACAAGATCCTAGCAAACAGGATCTAACAGCACATTAAAAAGATTATCCACCATGACCAGGTGGGATTCGGACCTGAGTTACAAGGATGGTTCAACATTCGCAAATCAATCAATGTGATAGAACAAATTAATAAGAGAAGAGAAAAGAACCACATGATCCTCTCAATTGATGCAGAAAAAGCATTTGACAAAATCCAGCATCTGTTCCTGACTAAAACGCTTCAAAGTAGAGGGATAGAGGGAACATTCCTGAACTTCATAAAATCTATCTATGAAAGACCCACAGCAAATATCATCCTCAATGGGAAAAAGCTTGAAGCCTTCCCGTTGAGATCAGGAACACGACAAGGATGCCCACTCTCACCACTCTTGTTCAACAGAGTATTAGAAGTCCTAGCAACAGCAATCAGAAAACAAAGACAAATAAAAGGTATCCAAATTGGCAATGAAGAAGTCAAAGTCTCTCTCTTTGCAGATGACATGATTCTTTATATGGAAAACCAAAAGACTCCACCCCCAAACTACTAGAACTCATACATCAATTCAGTAAGGCAGCAGGATACAAAGTCAACGTACAGAAATCAGTGGCTTTCTTATACACTAACAATGAAAATACAGAAAGGGAAATTAGAGAATCGTTTCCATTTACTATAGCACCAAGAACCATAAGATACCTGGGAATAAACCTAACCAAAGAGGTAAAGGAACTGTACTCAAGGAACTACAGAACACTCATGAAAGAAATTGAAGAAGACACAAAAAGATGGAAGACCATTCCATGCTCTTGGATCAGAAGAATAAACATTGTGAAAATGTCTATACTGCCTAGAGCAATCTATACTTTTAATGCCATTCCGATCAAAATTCCACTGGTATTTTTCTAAGAGCTGGAGCAAATAATCCTAAAATTTGTATGGAATCAGAAGAGAACCCGAATCGCTAAGGAAATGTTGAAAAACAAAAATAAAACTGGGGGCATCATGTTACCTGATTTCAAGCTTTACTACAAAGCCATGATCACCAAGACAGCATGGTACTGGCATAAAAACAGACACATAGACCAGTGGAACAGAGTAGAGAGCCCAGATATGGACCCTCAACTCTATGGTCAAATAATCTTCGACAAAACAGGAAAAAATATACAGTGGAAAAAAGACGGTCTCTTCAATAAATGGTGCTGGGAAAACTGGGCAGCTATATGCAGAAGAATGAAACTCGACCATTCTCTTACACCATACACAAAGATAAACTCAAAATGGATAAAAGATCTCAACGTGACACAGGAATCCATCAGAATCCTAGAGGAGAAAATAGGCAGTAACCTCTTCAATATCAGCCACAGCAACTTCTTTCAAGATTTGTCTCCAAAGGCAAAGGAAACAAAAGTGAAGATGAATTTTGGGGACTTTATCAAGATCAAAAGCTTCTGCACAGCAAAGGAAACAGTCAACAAAACAAAGAGGCAACCCATGGAATGGGAGAAGATACTTGCAAATGACAGTACAGACAAAAGGTTGATATCCAGGATCTATAAAGAACTCCTCAAACTCAACACACACAAAACGGATAATCATATCCAAAAATGGGCAGAAGATATGAACAGACACTTCTCCAATGAAGACATAGAAATGGCTATCAGACACATGAAAAAATGTTCATCATCACTAGCCATCAGGGAGATTCAAATTAAAACCACATTGAGATATCACCTTAAACCAGTTAGAATGGCCAAAATTAGCAAGACAGGAAACAACATGTGTTGGAGAGGATGTGGAGAAAGGAGAACCCTCTTACACTGTTGGTGGGAATGCAAATTGGTGCAGCCACTTTGGAAGACAGTGTGGAGATTCCTCAAGAAATTAAAAATAGAGCTTCCCTATGACCCTGCCATTGCACTACTGGGTATTTACCCCAAAGATACAGATGGAGTGAAAAGAAGGGCCATCTGTACCCCAATGTTTATAGCAGCAATGGCCACTGTCACCAAACTGTGGAAAGAACCAAGATGCCCTTCAACAGATGAATGGATAAGGAAGATGTGGTCCATATACACTATGGAGTATTATGCCTCCATATTTTAATATCTTTAAAAAAAACAGGATAAAATAGCCACCTTTGATAGAAGAACTTAAAATGTTTTAGAAGTTCTTAAGGTATATATATATATATATATATATATATATATATGCTTTTTTTGTTTGTTTCTATGTTTCATGTGAAGCTAGAATTTATTTCATTTGTTATGTTCAGTTAGCCACTGTACAGTACATTGTGTTCAGTGATTCATTAGTTGCATATAAGACTCAGTGCTCATTACAACACGTGTCCACCTTAATACCCATCACCTGGTTACCCCTTTCCCACCCCTTCTCCTTTGAAACCGTCTCAGATTGTTTACCAGAGCCCATAGTCTCACATTGTTTGTCTCCCCCTCTGATTCCCCTCCCTTCAGTTTTCCCTTCCTTCCCCTAATGTCCTCCATGTTATTCTCTATGTTCCACCTATGAGTGGAATCCCAAAATAATTGCCTTTCTCTGCTTTATTTATTTCACTTAGCATAATCCCCTCCAGTTTCACCTATGTTGATGCAAAATATGGTAATACATCCTTCCTGATGGCTGAGTTATATTCCATTTTACATAGGAACCATAACTTCTTTACCCATTCTTTACCCATTCTTCTGTCAGCTCCTTCCACAGTTTGCCTATTGTGGACATTTTTGCTATGAACATTGGGGTGCATGTGCCCCTTCTATTCACTACATCTGTATCTTTGAGTAAAATAGCTAGTTGTGCATTGCTGGGTCGTATAGTAGTTCTATTTTTAACATCTTGAGGAAACTTCGTATTGTTTTCCAGAGTGGTTGTACCAGCTTGCATTCCCACTAACAATGTAAGAGTGTTTCCCTTTCTCCATATCCTCCCCAACCTTTGTTTTTTTCCTGTTTTGTTCATTTTTGCCATTATAACTGGTGTAAGGTGGTATCTCATTGTGGTTTTGATTTGTGTTTTGATGATGGCTAGAGAGTTCGAGCATTTTTTCAGATGTCTGATAGCCATTTGCATGTCTCATTTGGGGAAGTATCTCCACATTTTCTGCCCATTTCTTGACTGGGTTATTTCTGTTTTTAGGGTTGAGTATGAGAAGTTCTTTATAGATCTTGGATATCAGCCTTTTTTGCTGTAATGTCATTTGCAAATATCTTCTTCCTTTCCATGTGTTGCCTCTTAGTTTTGATGAATGTTTCCTTTGCTGTGCAGACCCACCACCTGGGTCCCCCAACCTCCCACCCCCGACCCTTCAAACTCCTCAGATTGTTTTTCAGAGTCCATAGTCTCTCATGGTTCACCTCCCCTTCCAATTTTCCTCAACTCCCTTCTCCTCTCTAACTCCCCTTGTCCTCCATGCTATTTGTTATGCCCCACAAATAAGTGAAACCATATGATAATTGACTCTCTCTGCTTGACTTATTCCACTCAGCATAATCTCTTCCAGTCCTGTCCATGTTGCTACAAAAGTTGGGTATTTATCTTTCTGTTGGAGGCATAATACTCCATACTGTATATGGACCACATCTTCCTTATCCATTCATCTGTTGAAGGGCATCTTGGTTCTTTTTTATTTATTTATTTATATTTATATTTATTTTTATTTTTTATTTTTTAATCTTTTTTTAAATTTATTTTCAGCATAACAGTATTCATTGTTTTTGTACCACACCCAGTGCTCCATGCAATCCGTGCCCTCTCTAATACCCACCATCGGGTTACCCCAACCCCCCCCCCCACCTCTTCAAACCCTTCAGATTGTTTTTCAGAGTCCATAGTCTTTCATGGTTCACCTCCCCTTCCAATTTCCCCCAGCTCCCTTCCCCTAACTCCCCATGACCTGTATGCTATTTGTTATGCTCCACAAATAAGTGAAACCATATGATTATTGACTCTCTCTGCTTGACTTATTTCACTCAGCATAATCCCTTCCTCTCCCGTCCATGTTGCCACAAAAGTTGGATATTTCTCTTTCTGTTGGAGGCATATACTCCATAGTGTATATGGACCATATCTTCCTTATCCATTCGTCCATTGAAGGGCATCTTGGTTCTTTCCACAGTGTGGTGACCTGGCCATTACTGCTATAAACATTGGGGTACAGATGGCCCTTCTTTTCACTACATCTGTACCTTTGGGGTAAATACCCAGAAGTGCAATTACAGGGTCATAGGGAAGTTCTATTTTTAATTTCTTGAGGAATCTCCATAAAGTTCTCCAAAGAGGCTGCAACAACTTGCATTCCCACCAACACTGTAAGAGGGTTCCCCTTTCTCCACATCCTCTCCAACACATGCTGTTTCCTGTCTTGCTAATTTTGGCCATTCTAACTGGTGTAAGGTGGTATCTCAATGTGGTTTTAATTTGAATCTCCCTGATGTCTAGTGATGATGAACATTTTTTCATGTGTCTGATAGCCATTTCTATGTCTTCATTGGAGAAGTGTCTATTCATATCTTCAGCCCATTTTTTGATGTGATTGTCTGTTTTGTGTGTGTTGAGTTTGAGGAGTTCTTTATAGATCCTGGATATCAACCTTTTGTCTGTACTGTCATTTGCAAGTATCTTCTCCCATTCCATGGGTTGCCTCTTTGTTTTGTTGACTGTTTCCTTTGCTGTGCAGAAGCTTTTGATCTTGATGAAGTCCCAAAGTTTATTTTGGCTTTTGTTTCCTTTGCCTTTGGAGACATATCTTGAAAGAAGTTGCTGTGGCTAATATCGAAGAGATTACTGCCTATGTTCTCCTCTAGGATTCTGATGGATTCCTGTCTCACGTTGAGGTCTTTTATCCATTTTCACTCTTTTAATTTTTTTTATTTTTTCAGCATAACAGTATTCATTATTTTTGCACCACACCCAGTGCTCCATGCAATCCGTGCCCTCTACAATACCCACCACCTGGTGCCCCCAACCTCCCACCCCCCACCCCTTCAAAATTCTCAGATCGTTTTTCAGAGTCCATAGTCTCTCATGGTTCACCTCCCCTTCCAATTTCCCTCAACTCCCTTCTCCTCTCCATCTCCCCTTGTCCTCCATGCTATTTGTTATGATCCACAAATAAGTGAAAGCATATGATAATTGACTCTCTCTGCTTGACTTATTTCACTCAGCATAATCTCTTCCAGTCCCGTCCATGTTGCTACAAAACTTGGGGATTCATCCTTTCTTTCTTTCTTTTTTTTTTTTTTACAGCGTTATAAACATATATTTTTATCCCCAGGGGTACAGGTCTGCGAATCGCCAGGTTAACACACTTCACAACACTCACCATAGCACATACCCTCCCCGATATCCATAACCCCACCCCCTCTCCCAACCCCCTCCCCCCATCAACCCTCAGTTTGTTTTGTGAAATTAAGAGTCACTTATGGTTTGTCTCCCTCCCAATCCCATCTTGTTTCATTTACTCTTCTCCTACCCCCTCAACCCCCCATGTTGCATCTCCTCTCCCTCATATCAGGGAGATCATATGATAGTTGTCTTTCTCCGATTGACTTATTTCGCTAAGCATGATACCCTCTAGTTCCATCCACGTCGTCGCAAATGGCAAGATTTCATTTCTTTTGATGGCTGCATAGTATTCCATTGTGTATATATACCACATCTTCTTTATCCATTCGTCTGTTGATGGACATCTAGGTTCTTTCCATAGTTTGGCTATTGTAGACATTGCTGCTATAAACATTCGGGTGCACGTGCCCCTTCGGATCACTACGTTTGTATCTTTAGGGTAAATACCCAGCAGTGCAATTGCAGGGTCATAGGGTAGTTCTATTTTCAACATTTTGAGGAACCTCCATGCTGTTTTCCAGAGTGGTTGCACCAGCTTGCATTCCCACCAACAGTGTAGGAGGGTTCCCCTTTCTCCGCATCCTCGCCAGCATCTGTCATTTCCTGACTTGTTAATTTTAGCCATTCTGACTGGTGTGAGGTGATATCTCATGGTGGTTTTGATTTGTATTTCCCTGATGCCGAGTGATATGGAGCACTTTTTCATGTGTCTGTTGGCCATCTGGATGTCTTCTTTGCAGAAATGTCTGTTCATGTCCTCTGCCCATTTCTTGATTGGATTCTTTGTTCTTTGGGTGTTGAGTTTGCTAAGTTCTTTATAGATTTTGGACACTAGCCCTTTATCTGATATGTCATTTGCAAATATCTTCTCCCATTCTGTCAGTTGTCTTTTGGTTTTTTTAACTGTTTCCTTTGCTGTGCAAAAGCTTTTGATCTTGATGAAGTCCCAAAAGTTCATTTTTGCCCTTGCTTCCCTTGCCTTTGGTGATGTTCCTAGGAAGATGTTGCTGCGGCTGAGGTCGAAGAGGTTGCTGCCTGTGTTCTCCTCGAGGATTTTGATGGATTCCTTTCTCACATTGAGATCCTTCATCCATTTGAGTCTATTTTCGTGTGTGGTGTAAGGAAATGATCCAATTTCATTTTTCTGCATGTGGCTGTCCAATTTTCCCAACACCATTTATTGAAGAGGCTGTCTTTGTTCCATTGGACATTCTTTCCTGCTTTGTCGAAGATGAGTTGACCATAGAGTTGAGGGTCCATTTCTGGGCTCTCTATTCTGTTCCATTGATCTATGTGTCTGTTTTTGTGCCAGTACCATGCTGTCTTGATGATGACAGCTTTGTAATAGAGCTTGAAGTCCGGAATTGTGATGCCACCAACTTTGGCTTTCTTTTTCAATATTCCTTTGGCTATTCGAGGTCTTTTCTGGTTCCATATAAATTTTAGGATTATTTGTTCCATTTCTTTGAAAAAAATGGATGGTACTTTGATAGGAATTGCATTAAATGTGTAGATTGCTTTAGGTAGCATAGACATTTTCACAATATTTATTCTTCCAATCCAGGAGCATGGAACATTTTTCCATTTCTTTGTGTCTTCCTCAATATCTTTCATGAGTACTTTATAGTTTTCTGAGTATAGATTCTTAGTCTCTTTGGTTAGGTTTATTCCTAGGTATCTTATAGTTTTGGGTGCAATTGTAAATGGGATGGACTCCTTAATTTCTCTTTCTTCTGTCTTGTTGTTGGTGTAGAGAAATGCAACTGATTTCTGTGCATTGATTTTATATCCTGACACTTTACTGAATTCCTGGACAAGTTCTAGAAGTTTTGGAGTGGAGTCTTTTGGGTTTTCCACATAGAGTATCATATCATCTGCGAAGAGTGATAGTTTGACTTCTTCTTTGCCGATTTGGATGCCTTTAATTTCCTTTTGTTGTCTGATTGCTGAGGCTAGGACTTCTAGTACTATGTTGAATAGCAGTGGTGATAACGGACATCCCTGTCGTGTTCCTGACCTTAGCGGAAAAGCTTTCAGTTTTTCTCCATTGAGAATGATATTTGCGGTGGGTTTTTCATAGATGGCTTTGATAATATTGAGGTATGTGCCGTCTATCCCTACACTTTGAAGAGTTTTGATCAGGAAGGGATGCTGTACTTTGTCAAATGCTTTTTCAGCATCTATGGAGAGTATCATATGGTTCTTGTTCTTTCTTTTATTAATGTGTTGTATCACATTGATTGATTTGCGGATGTTGAACCAGCCTTGCAGCCCTGGAATAAATCCCACTTGGTCGTGGTGAATAATCCTTTTAACGTACTGTTGAATCCTATTGGCTAGTATTTTGGCGAGAATTTTTGCATCTGTGTTCATCAAGGATATTGGTCTGTAGTTCTCTTTTTTGTTGGGATCCTTGTCTGGTTTTGGGATCAAGGTGATGCTGGCCTCATAAAATGAGTTTGGAAGTTTTCCTTCTATTGCTATTTTTTGGAACAGTTTCAGGAGAATAGGAATTAGTTCTTCTTTAAATGTTTGGTAGAATTCCCCCGGGAAGCCGTCTGGCCCTGGGCTTTTGTTTGTTTGGAGATTTTTGATGACTGTTTCAATCTCCTTACTGGTTATGGGTCTGTTCAGGCTTTCTATTTCTTCCTGGTTCAGTTGTGGGAGTTTATATGTCTCTAGGAATGCATCCATTTCTTCCAGATTGTCAAATTTGTTGGCGTAGAGTTGCTCATAGCATGTTCTTATAATTGTCTGTATTTCTTTGGTGTTCGTTGTGATCTCTCCTCTTTCATTCATGATTTTATTTATTTGGGTCCTCTCTCTTTTCTTTTTGATAAGTCTGGCCAGGGGTTTATCAATCTTATTAATTCTTTCAAAGAACCAGCTCCTAGTTTCGTTGATTGTTCTATTGTTTTTTTGGTTTCTATTTCATTGATTTCTGCTCTGATCTTTATGATTTCTCTTCTCCTGCTGGGTTTAGGGTTTCTTTCTTGTTCTTTCTCCAGCTCCTTTAGGTGTAGGGTTAGGTTGTGTACCTGAGACCTTTCTTGTTTCTTGAGAAAGGCTTGTACCGCTATATATTTTCCTCTCAGGACTGCCTTTGTTGTGTCCCACAGATTCTGAACCGTTGTGTTTTCATTATCATTTGTTTCCATAAATTTTTTCAATTCTTCTTTGATTTCCTGGTTGACCCATTCATTCTTTAGAAGGATGCTGTTTAGTCTCCATGTATTTGGGTTCTTTCCAAATTTCCTCTTGTTATTGAGTTCTAGCTTTAGAGCATTGTGGTCTGAAAATATGCAGGGAATGATCCCAATCTTTTGATACCGGTTGAGACTTGATTTAGGACCAAGAATGTGATCTATTCTGGAGAATGTTCCATGTGCACTAGAGAAGAATGTGTATTCTGTTGCTTTGGGATGAAATGTTCTGAATATATCTGTGATGTCCATCTGGTCCAGTGTGTCATTTAAGGCCTTGATTTCCTTGTTGATCTTTTGCTTGGATGATCTGTCCATTTCAGTGAGGGGAGTGTTAAAATCCCCTACTATTATTGTATTCTTGTCGATGTGTTTCTTTGATTTTGTTATTAATTGGTTTATATAGTTGGCTGCTCCCACGTTAGGGGCATAGATATTTAAAATTGTTAGATCTTCTTGTTGGACAGTTCCTTTGAGTATGATATAGTGTCCTTCCTCATCTCTTATTATAGTCTTTGGCTTAAAATCTAATTGATCTGATAGAAGGATTGCCACTCCTGCTTTCTTCTGATGTCCATTAGCATGGTAAATTCTTTTCCACCCCCTCACTTTAAACCTGGAGGTGTCTTCGGGTGTAAGATGAGTTTCTTGTAGGCAACATATAGATGGTTTTTGTTTTTTTATCCATTCTGATACCCTGTGTCTTTTGATTGGGGCATTTAGCCCATTAACATTCAGGGTAAGTATTGAGAGATATGAATTTAGTGCCATTGTATTGCCTGTAAGGTTACTGTTATTGTATATTGTCTCTGTTTCTTTCTGATCTACTACTTTGAGGGTCTCTCTTTGCTTAGAGGACCCCTTTCAATATTTCCTGTAGAGCTGGTTTGGTATTTGCAAATTCTTTCAGTTTTTGTTTGTCCTGGAAGCTTTTAATCTCTCCTTCTATTTTCAATGATAGCCTAGCTGGATATAGTATTCTTGGCTGCATGTTTTTCTCATTTAGTACTCTGAATATATCATGCCAGCTCTTTCTGGCCTGCCAGGTCTCTGTGGATAAGTCTGCTGCCAATCTAATATTTTTACCATTGTACGTTACAGACTTCTTTTCCCGGGCTGCTTTCAGGATCTTTTCTTTGTCACTAAGACTTGTCAATTTTACTATTAGGTGACGGGGTGTAGACCTATTCTTATTGATTTTGAGGGGGGTTCTCTGAACCTCCTGGATTTTGATGCTTGTTCCCTTTGCCATATTGGGGAAATTCTCTCCAATAATTCTCTCCAATATACCTTCTGCTCCCCTCTCTGTTTCCTCTTCTTCTGGAATCCCAATTATTCTAATGTTGTTTCGTCTTATGGTGTCACTTATCTCTCGAATTCTCCCCTCGTGGTCCAGTAGCTGTTTGTCCCTCTTTTGCTCAGCTTCTTTATTCTCTGTCATTTGGTCTTCTATATCGCTAATTCTTTCTTCTGCCTCATTTATCCTAGCAGTGAGAGCCTCCATTTTTGATTGCACCTCATTAATAGCTTTTTTGATTTCAACTTGGTTAGATTTTAGTTCTTTTATTTCTCCAGAAAGGGCTTTTATATCTCCCGAGAGGGTTGCTTTAATATCTTCCATGCCTTTTTCAAGCCCGGCTAGAACCTTGAGAATCATCATTCTGAACTCTATATCTGACATATTACCAATGTCTGTATTGATTAGGTCCCTAGCCTTTGGTATTGCCTCTTGTTCTTTTCTTTGTTGTGAATTTTTCCGCCTTGTCATTTTGTCCAGATAAGAGTTTATGAGGGAGGAAGTAAAATACTAAAAGGGTGGCAACAACCCCAGGAAAATATGCTTTAGCCAAATCAGAAGAGATCCTGAATTGTGAGGGGGGAGAAAGGGGATAAAAAGGGGTTCAGAAAGAAAGAAAAAAAAAAACTATTAAAAAAAAGAAAGCTGATAAAGAAAAAATATAAAAAGAGGAAAAAATATATATATATTAGATAAACTATTTAAAAAACGTTAAAAAAAGAAAACGGTAAAAGTTAAAAAAAATTTAGCAGAAGAAGAGAAAAAGAAAAAAAAATTGAAAAAGAAAAAAAAATTAAATTAACTGCAAGGCTAAAAAATCATGGGGAGAAAGCCATGAGTTCCGTGCTTTGCTTTCTTCTCCTCTGGAATTCCGCCGTTCTCCTTGGTAGGTGAACTTGGTCCTGGCTGGGTTTCCCGTAGATCTTCTGGGGGAGGGGCCCGTTGTAGTGATTCTCAAGCGTCTTTGCCCCAGGCGGAGTTGCACCGCCCTTACCCGGGGCCGCGCTGAGTAATCCGCTCGGGTTCGCTTTCGGGAGCTTTTGTTCCCTGAGCGCTTTCCGTAGAGTCCGGAGGACGGGAATAAAGATGGCGGCCTCCTGGTCTCCGGCCCGGAGGAGCCGAGAGCCCGGGGCCCCACTCCTCAGTGCGCCCTCAGAGAACAGCGCCAAATGACTACCGTCACCCTGGCCTACGGCTGCGCTCCGAGCTGACCGAGCCTGCGACCGGTTCACGGCAACCCGGAACTGAGAGTCACTCCTCGGCTCTGTCTCTGCAGCCGGCTTCCCCGTTCTAATACCGGTAAGCTCTGCGACACTGAGACACCCCCGATCCTTCTGCGACCCTGCGGGACCTGAGGCCGCGCTTACCCCGCCTGGGCTTCACCCCAGTTAAGCCTCTGGAGCGATGTCCCTCCGCGGAACAGACTTTTAAAAGTCCTGATTTTGCTCCGTTGCTCCGCCGCTCGCCGGGAGCCGGCCCCTCCCCCCGCGGTCTATCTTCCCGTCGCTTTGGATTCACTTCTCCGCCAGTCCTACCTTGCAGAAAGTGGTTGATTTTCTGTTTCTAGAATTGCTGTTCTTCTTCTCTTCAATCTCCCGTTGGATTTGTAGGTGTTTGCAATCTTTAGATAAGCTATTTAGCTGATCTCCCGCTACCCGAAGTAGTCTCAGCCTGCTACTTCTCCGCCATCTTGACTCCTCCCTTTAAAAAAGATTTTATTCATTTATTTGGGAGAAGAGAGAGAGCATGCACCTGAAGGGAGGGGGAGTTAGAGGGAGAAGGAGAATCAGACTCCTGGCTGAGCAGAAAGACAGATGTGGGACACAATCCCAGGACCCTGAGGTCATGACCTGAGCTGAAGGCAGACACTTAACAGACTGAGCCACTCAGAAGCCCCTCTTTTATCCATTTTGAGTTTATCTTTGTGTATGGCTTATGAGAATGGTCGAGTTTCATTCTTCTACATATAGCTGCCCAGTTTTCCCAGCACCATTTATTGAAGAGACCGTCTTTTTTCCACTGTATATATTTTCCAGTTTTGTCGAAGATTATTTGACTGTAGAGTTGAGGGTCCATATCTGGGCTCTCTACTCTGTTCCACTGGTCTATGTGTCTGTTTTTATGCCAGTACCATGCTGTCTGGGTATCACGGCTTTGTATTAAAGCTTGAAATCAGGTAAAGTGATGCTGCCAGTTTTATTTTTGTTTTTCAACATTTCCTTAGCGATTTGGGGTCTCTTCTGATTCCATACAAATTTTAAGATTATTTGCTCCAGCTCTTAGAAAAATACCAGTGGAATTTTGATCGGAATGGCATTAAAAGTATAGATTGCTCTAGGCAGTATAGACATTTTAATAATGTTTATTCTTCGCATCCAAGAGCATGGAATGGTCTTCCATCTTTTTGTGTCTTCTTCAATTTCTTTCATTTTTCTGTAGTTCCTTGAGTACAGATACTTTACCTCTTTGGTTAGGTTTATTCCAGGTATCTTATGGTTCTTGGTGCTATAGTAAATGGAATCAATTCTTTAATTTCCATTTCTGTATTTTCATTGTTAGTGTATAAGAAAGCCACTGATTTCTGTACGTTGACTTTGTATCCTGCTGCCTTACTGAATTGATGTATGAGTTCTAGTAGTTTGGGGGTGGAGTCTTTTGGTTTTCCATATAAAGAATCATGTCATCTGCGAAGAGAGAGACTTTGACTTCTTCATTGCCAATTTGGATACCTTTTATTTGTCTTTGTTTTCTGATTGCTGTTGCTAGGACTTCTAATACTCTGTTGAATAAGAGTGGTGAGAGTGGGCATCCTTGTTGTGTTCCTGATCTCAACGGGAAGGCTTCAAGCTTTTTCCCATTGAGGATGATATTTGCTGTGGGTCTTTCATAGATAGATTTTATGAAGTTCAGGAATGTTCCCTCTATCCTTCTACTTTGAAGCGTTTTAATCAGGAACTGATGTTGGGTTTTGTCCAATTCCTTTTCTGCATCAATTGAGAGGACCATGTGGTTCTCTTCTCTTCTCTTATTGATTTGTTCTATCACATTGGTTGATTCACGAATGTTGAACCATTCTTGTAGCCCAGGGATGAATCCCACCTGGTCATGGTGGATAATCCTTTTAATTTGCTGTTGGATCCTGTTTGCTAGGATCTTGTTGAGAATCTTAGCATCCATATTCATTAGTGATATTGGTCTGAAATTCTCCTTTCTGGTAGCGTCTTTGCCTGGTTTGGGGATCAGGGTAATGCTGGCTTCATAGAAAGCGTCTGGAAGTTTTCCTTCTGCTTCAATTTTTTGAAACAGCTTCAGGAGAATAGGTGTTATTGCTTCTTTGAAACTTCGGTAGAATTCCCCAGAGAATCCATCAGGTCCTGGGCTCTTGTTTTTTGAGAGTTTTTTGATCACTGCTTCAATCTCATTACTAGATATCAGTCTATTCAGGTTGTCAATTTCTTCCTGGTTCAATGTTGGGAGTTTATAGCTTTCCAGGAATGCATCCATTTCATCTAGGTTGCTTAGCTTATTGGCATATAACTGTTGATAATAACTTCTGATGATTGTTCCTACTTCCTTGGTGTTAGTTGTGATCTCTCCCTTTTCATTAATAATTTTATGGTTTTGGGCTTTCTCTCTTCTCTTTTGGATTAGTGTGGCCAATGGTTTATCGATCTTATTGATTCTTTCAAATAAACCAGCTTCTAGTGTCATTGGTATGATCTACTGTATCTCTGGTTTCTACTTCATTGATCTCAGCTCTAATCTTGATTATTTCCCTTCTTATGTGTGGAGTTGGTTTGATTTGTTGTTGATTCTCCAGTTCTTTAAGGTGTAGAGACAGCTGATATGTTCTGAATTTTTCAATTTTTTTTGAGGGAGGCTTGGATGGCTATGTATTTCCCCCTTAGGGCCGCCTTTGCTGTATCCCATATGTTTTGACTGAAGTGTCTTCATTCTCATCGGTTTCCATGAATTGTTTAAGTTCTTCTTGGATCTCCTGGTTGATCCAAGCATTCTTAAGCAAGGTGGTCTTTAGCTTCCAGGTCTTTGAGTTCCTTCTGAACTTTTCCTTGTAGTTGAGCTCCAGTTTCAAAGCATTGTGATGGAGAATATGCAGGGAATAATCTCAGTCTTTTTGTAATGGTTGAGACCTGATTTGTGACCCAGTATGTAGTCTATTCTTGAGAAGGATCCATGTGCACTTGAGAAGAATGATTATTCTGTATTTTTAGGGTGGACGGTTCTGTATATATCTATGAGGTCCATCTGGTCCAATATGTCTCCAATGCTCTTGTTTCTTTATTGATTTTCTGCTTTGATGATCTATTACTGAGAGAGACATGTTGAGATCTCCTATTATTAATGTATTCATGTCAATATGACTCTTTATCTTGATTAACAGTTTTCTTATGTAATTGGCTCCTCCCAATTGGGGGCATGATATTTACAATTGTTAGATCATCTTGGTGGATAGTCCCTTTAAGAATTATGTAGTGTCCTTCTGTATCTTTGACTACAGTCTTTAATTTAAAATCTAATTTATCTGATATGAGAATTGCTACCCCGGCCTTCTTTTGAGGCCCATTGGCATGAAAGATGCTTCTCCATCACTTCACTTCCAGTCTCTGTGTATCTTTAGGTTCAAACTGGGTCTCTTGTAGACAACATATGGATGGGTCCTGTCGTTTCATCCATTCTGCAACCCTGTGCCATTTTATGGGCGCACTTACGCCATTCACATTGAGAGTGATTATTGATAGATACGTTTTTATTGGCATCGTGTTACCTTTGAAGTCTTTTTTCTGTAGATTTTCTCCATATTTATGTTCAATGCTATTCTTGAGATTTTTCCTCTTTTATAGAACCCCCCTTAATATTTCCTGCAGTGTCGGCTTGGTGGTTGCATAGTCTTTTAAGCCTTGCCGGTCTTGGAAACTCTTTATCTCTCCATCCATTTTGAATGTCAGTCTTGCTTGATAAAGTATTCTTGGCTGCATGTTTTTCTCATTTAGTGCCCTGAATATATCTTGCCATCCCTTTCTGGCTTGCCAGGTTTCTGTGGACAGGTCTGACATTATTATGATGGGCTTTCCTCTGTAAATAAGGAGCCTCTTTGTCTTTGCTGCTGTCAAGAGATTATATCTACAATTATGATTCCTCAATTTTACTCTCAGGTGCCTTGATTTTTTTTTTTCTTGGAATCTATAATCTTAGGTGGAGACCATTCGGCCTCTAGTACATGAATGCTGGTTCAATTCACGAGATTGTGAAAATTTTCATGAAGAACTTGTTCCACTATATCTTCTAGATTTCTTTCTTTCTCCTCCCCTTCAGTGATTCCAATAATTCTGATGTTGGAACGTTTCATGGCGTCATTTATTTCCCTGATTCTGTTTTTGTGGCTTCTATGCTGTTTTTTCCAGGCTTCTTCCTGATCCTATCTCTCTATCTGTTTGTCCTCCAGATCACTAATTCTATTTTCTGTCTCAGTTACCCTAGCTTTGAGAGAATTTATATTAGATTGGAACTCATTGAGAGCATTGTGAACCTCAGCCCTGGTAGCTTTTAGCTCTGCCCTAACATTGTGAACATTATCTCTGGTCGCTTTCAGTTCAGCCCTAATCAATTCCATTTGGTCATCCATGGCTTTCTCCAACCTAGCTATTGCCTGCATAATTGTTAGCCTGAATTCTCTTTCCGACATATTGTCTATGTTGATAGCCATTAGCTCTGTTGCAGAAGGTCCATCCTCTGTATTTTTCTTCTGTTGGGCATTCCTCCTCCTAGTCATTTTGGTGAGAGATAACTGAACAGATGTAGTTGGATGTATTGACCATGGTGCAGTCAAGGTGCACCCTGGAACACTTCTGAGCAATCAGGATTCCCCACCCAAACTAGAGAAAAAAAGAAAAGAAAAAGAAAAAGAGAGAGAGAGAGACAGGAACGAAAGGGAATATAAAAGAGAAGGTTCACCCCAAATGGGCCCCAAGGTAAGATTTATGAGGTATACAAACAAAAACAGACAAACAAAGAGACTGATAAAAGTATATGACAAGCGGAGCGCCTGGGTGGCTCAGTGGGTTAAAGCCTCTGCCTTCAGCTCAGGTCATGATCCCAGGGTCCTGGGATGGAGCCCTGCATCGGGCTCCCTGCTTGGCAGGGAGCCTGCTTCCTCCTCTCTCTCTGCCTGCCTCTCTGCCTACTTGTGATCTCTGTCTGTCAAATAAAAAAAATCTTTAAAAAAAAAGTATATGACAAGATATATATATATATATATATATATATATATATATATATATATGCAAATAAAGGAAGAACCTCGTCAAAAAGAACCCCAAGTGTAAGATTTATATACTATCAGGACAAACACAAAAACACAGAAACACTGGTGGAAGAAAAAGATGGGAGAGAGGTTATAAATTCTCAGTGTGGGTGAGGAAGTTTTTTTTGATTCTTCCTGGATGTATCTTGATATCTTTGTTAAAGGACTCAACTTTCCTAAGATAAAGGGGGATTAAAAATTGGTTTACCTATAGGGGTAGTATTGATTGGGGAAAGGGGACTACTTTGAAGTTTAACTCTATATGAATATTAGAAAATAAAAATAAAAAAGGAATAAACTAGACTAAACTAAACTAAAATTTAAAAAAATTTAAAATAGAAATGCAAAAGAAAAACACAGGTGTATGTATCAAAAAGTTCAGGTTAGAAGGTTATTATGGAATTTGATGTACTGGACAGCTCACTGAGATGGTAAATAGGTTAAAAATTATCTATATTTAAAAAATGAGCCAGAATATTGGGAACAAATTAAAAATAAAAGTTGTCCTATGAAGTAGTGGTGGTAGTTCTCGTGTAGTCTTTTTTTTTTTTTTTCTTTCCTGGTTGGTTTTGTGGGGGAGGGGCCTGCCACGTGTGTTTTCAGTCAATGATGTTCCCTGAGTTAAGTCCTCACGCCCCCCTCAAGGGGGTGGGCTCTGAGGAAACTGTTTTTTTCAGGCTTTTGTTCTCTGGAGGTTTTTATGTTTTTCACTTTTTTTTTCTCTCTCTCACCTTGACTGCTTTTGATGGGTTTTGTAGGTTTAGAGGAAAGCAAAGTGCACCCTGACCTCTCTCTCAGAGAGAAGCCTCAGTCTGTTCTTCTGTGGGTGTTGCATAGCCCATATAAATTCCCCCTTGACCGCTGGCAGAGCTGGTTCTGAGTCGTGGTCCCTGGGGACTCAGGATCTTCTGCTTGTACCCAAAACCACTGCAGCGGCAGCTGTCTGGGCAGCTCCAGACTGCCAGAGAGGTTCCAAGCAGTGATTGCACACTGAGATTTTCCTGCTGGCCCGGGCTGGGAGTGCCTGGTCTTTCTGGGTCTAAGAGTGCCCGGCTTGCGTGCACCTCTCTCAGGGGAGGCTGTGAGTCCTGCGCATGTCTCAGGCTCTGAGAGCAGGGCACAGGTCTGAAAGCATAAGCCTGGGCCTTGGCGCACCTCTCTCATGGGAGAGTTTGGGGCACGCATCTCAGGCTCTGAAACAATGGCGTGGGTCTAAGAGTGCCGGGTGGGCCTTTGCGCACCTCTCTCAGGGGAGGGTGAGGGGCATGCGTGTCTCAGGCTCTGTAGCAGGGCTCGGCGTTCTGCCATCTGGCATGGCTCCCAGCCCCTCACAGGAGCCAGACCCCATGCAATCTCAGGCGTGATGGCTGCTCAGGGACTAAGACCTGGTTTCTCCGCCACACACTCTCTGGCTTAGTGCCAGGGGAGGCTGTCCTGAGTCTGGGGACTTAAGCCCCTGTCCCTAGACGCCCTGATTCCCACAATTCTCCCCTGTGATCCTTTGCTCATTTGGAGTGCTTTCAACCAGTCTCCAAATTAATGCTGGTCCCCAGATGCAGGGCACTTTTGTATTAGGGGTATTACTTTCCAACCGGTCACCTCTGGTGGCTCCTTCCCCCTTTTGTTTATCTTCCGATATCAGTCTGACATTCCCACTCTGCTTTACCTGCCCACTGGCGTCTTCTGCCCCTGTAGAGATCCAGACGTGTATAATTCTGATCTCAGGCTGATTTCATGGGTGATCGGAGTTCTTTGGTAGGTAATCAGCTCACTTTAGGGTACAGGTTGAAAAGGCGCCTCCTCCTACTTCCCCGCCATCTTGTCTCCCCCCATCCATTGATTTTCTGAGTCAGTTGCCATATGCATTAGCTGGATATTTTTTTATCTCTTTCTCTGTCTCTTTTAACTTGGTGTTGTTTAAGGAATGTCTCTATTTCTTATATCCTAAATGATGGAACCACGATATTGATTTTTCAATTTTAAAAATTTTACATGCTTTAGCTGCATTGTGCATTCATCATCTTGTGTGCCAGTGTTTATTTTGCCTCCCTTTGTGGCAGTCAAGCTTATTGTTTCTATGTCGTGTGTAATGTGTGGGCAGAATACTCAAAAACATTTTACATGATACCCTTATTCCTCTATGTGGGGGGCCCTGGGGGTTCTCTTAAAACAGAAGATAAAGCATATCCAAGGCAGTTCCTCATGAAGATCAGTGTTGATTTCTTGCAGAAAGCATGCTCACTGAGCGTGTGCACTCTCTCTCTCTCTTTTTCTATTGGTGTCTCTCTACTCTCCCCATATTTTTTGTTTCAACATTGTAAGAATCCCATCATTTTTCCCCATACCATGGTTTTCACCCAAGGTTCCTTTAGAGATTGTTTTTATTTGACCTCTAACACTCATTCCTGATCTAAGAACTGCCACATTAACACAAACCCTGTGACAAGGCTGTCCAGGGACAAGCTACCTGGCGTTGCAAGTGACCCATTCCTTTCTTGAGAAAGGTAGTGACAAAGAAAAAGGTGTTTGGATGGATTTGGGGGTGATCTATGGACCTGGTACTGACTGGGAGGGGAAGAAGGAAGGAGGAGAAGGAGCAGAGCAGAGATTCCAGCTCTCACTCAGCTGCCTTCCCTGGTGCTTGGGTTGCACAACCTGTGGCCACCAGGGGGCAGCAAGGGCCTGGAATTATGGAAGATCCTGTCTGTGATTTACTCTGATCTGTATGCAGTTCCAAAAGCTGATCCTTCCTGAGTCATACAAAGGAGAACCTTGTGTGATGGGCGATCCAAATCTGTTGTATCCCAATAAGTCCTTTCTTGAAAAACCAACAGGTACCCAGGCCTCAGCCTCAGAGTCCTGCAAGGAAAGGAGATTTAGAAAAGGACCTACCCTACTAAGTAGAAGAGGAAGGAGTAAGTGATACAAAACCACCCCCTGCTCTGTTTTTGGAGCCTACAAAAGAAAGGGTGAGTCTCCTAATTTCAGCCCCTCTAGCTCCTTTCCCCAGGCACAATCAGCACAACACAAGTGGAAAGCAATGGGATCATTTCTCAACTATATGGGGACTCCTACAGTGGGAATGCTACTAAGGGGCATTCTAAGTCTGGCTCCATTCCCTGGGCACAAACATGAGCTCTGTCTTAGAAAATCCATGTCAGTGTGTTTTAATCCTTCATCAAATTTCTGCTCCCCTGGGATGCAGATATATCTAGAATGAAGGGTCAGATCAGATCAGAGGGGGTGAATAGAGGCAGGTGCAGAAAGCACATTTGCATGGAGGCGCCTCCCTCTTCTGAGTCAAGGGAAGGAGATAAGAGAGGTCTGGGGGAGCCAGATCCAAGATCAGGATTAGCATCTCAAGAGGCTGTGCTCTTGGGGCATCTCCACCATGGCCTGGATTCTAGTCTCCTTACACCTATTACTCAGGGCACAGGTGAGGCCTCCACTGAAGGGAGCATGGGGACATGTGGGCTTATACCTTTACTCCTCCTTAGACTTACCCAGGGCCCCAGCAATGAATTAAAAAGAGTATGCTTTGCAATGGGCATGGTCGCCAAACTGTGGAAAGAACCAAGATGTCCCTCAACGGATGAATGGATAAGGAAGATGTGTCCATATACACTATGGAGTATTATGCCTCCATCAGAAAGGATGAATACCCAACTTTTGTAGCAACATGGACTAGAAGAGATTATGCTGAGTGAAATAAGTCAAGCAGAGAGAGTCAATTACCATATGGTTTCACTTATTTGTGGAGCATAACAAATAGCATGGAGGACAAGGAGAGATGGAGAGGAGAAGGGAGTTGAGGGAAATTGGAAGGGGTGGTGAATCATGAGAGACTATGGACTCTGAAAAACAATCTGAGGGGTTTGAAGGGGCGGGGGGTGGGAGGTTGGGGGAACCAGGTGGTGGTTATTAGAGAGGGCATGGATTGCATGGAGCACTGGGTGTGGTGCAAAAACAATGAATACTGTTGCACTGAAAAGAAATAAAAATAAATTTAAAAAAAGAAAAATAAATAAATAAAATCTTTAAAAAAAAAGAAGAGTATGCTTTGTACTTTTCAATGTCCTGGGTTCACACTGCCCTAACTCAGCCTCCCTCAGTACCTGGGGCTCTGGGAAGGACTTCCACCATCTCCTGTGTCTGAAGCAGCACTGATATGGGTGTGTCAGAATATGTCTTCTGTCAGCAACAGCACCTTGTATTGACTCCAAAACCTGTGATTTAATATGCCAATAATTGTCCCTCAGGAATCCCTGATCACTTCTCTGGCTGCTGGTCTGGAAACACAGCCTCCCTGACCATTTCTGGGCTCCAACCCAAGGATGAGGCTGAGCATTACTCTTGCTCATATCTACCCAATTGCAGTTACCTCAGTGGTGGAAATTCATGGGGTTCTAAGACCAAAACATGTCCTGTGCTCAGAGGTTCCCTCCTTGCTCTGAACATGATTGCCCATCCTGTGCAGTGGGTGATTCTTGCAATGTGGCCTTGAGAATTCAGTTCTTCACACTTTCTCCATTCCCCAACAATGTCCAAAAGGAAGACATTCCCTTGATGAATGTTCTGTGGGCAGAGTCAGGTTCCTTTTCCTTGTGTGATACGTTCCTAGGTGGCAGCTCTTTTTAATTCTTCAGTGATGGGAGCAGGGTAAGTGGGGACCCCAACTAAGTGCACTCCAGCTGTTCTTGGGGAAATTCAGCACATCATTCCACCAATGCAGAATTTAGTCCCCTTGTTACTTGTGATCCAACAAAGTATCCAGTGAAGAAGGATGTCTGGGTAATTTTACAAAGTGAAGACAACCTATGGAGTAGGAGAATATATTTATAACATATAAATCCCCTAAGAGTTGATATCCAAAATTTCTAAGGAAAACCCAATTTCTTACACCTTCATGCCAGGAGGTAGGTTTGCAACTTAGACCCAGGTTCCCAGTGATGTTAGGCCCATGCTCTTCTTCCCAAGAAAATGGAAAGAAGGGACACTGTCTTCCTTCATGTTTTCACTTCAAACTGATGAGTCTCAGATCCCTGAGAAGGAGATCCTTTGATTGTAAACCTGACAAGAGTCTTATTTACCTATGAAACAGATGTATATATAATTTAAGGGGGGACAGAGAAAGAATTTACAGCTTATATTTTCTAAGGAAAAGGAGAGGAAGGCCTTCCTTTCTTTTTGGTCACAGACAATTTCAACCTCCCTGCCTCGATTTTTAAATATTTGTGCTCACTAAAACAAAGTCAAGGCACATTTGTAGGGAGTGCCTCAGGAGGCAGAGATATTCTTGGCATATTCTTGTTTTGTATTTGTGTCTCCAAAGCATTCCACATTCAGGCTCCCCTTTCCTTCCCTTTTACCTGATTTCTGCAATTTCCCTGAACATGCTGGGGGTAGCCAGGAGGGTGGTTACAGGCCAAAGCTTCAACACTACCGTGGGAGAGTAGCTTTGTCCTGCCATTGGCTGGTTTTCTTTCCCAGTTTCTTTCTCAAAGATTCTGTGTGAATTTATTTCCATGAACAGCATAATTCTCACAAGGCCAGTGTTTTATCCATTTTCTTCTAGTTGCTCATGGCAACTATTTTTTTTTTTCTTTCTATATTTGTTCACTGTCTGCTCAATGTAAAAGAAAGGTTAAGTGCTCAGGTATATTTGAGTTTGTTTTCTAAATTCTTTTTAAAATTTTTTTTAAATTTCTTTCAAGTGTTTTAGAATCATTGTTTATGCACCACACCCAGTGCTTCATGCAATACCTGCCCTCCATAATACCCACCACCAAGCTCACCCAGTCTCCCACCCCCCAAAACCCTCATGTGGTTTTACAGAGTCCATAGTCTCTCATGGTTTGTCTCCCTCTCCAATTTCTCCCAACTCCCTTCCCTCTCCATCTCCCCATGTCCTCCATGTTATTTATTATGCTCCACAAATAAGTGAAACCATAGGATAATTGATTCTCTCTGCTTGACTTATTTCACTCAGCATAATCTCTTTCAGTTCCATCCATGTTGATACAAAAACTGGGTATTCAGCCTTTCTGATGGAGGGATAATACTCCCTAGTGTATATGGACTTCATTTTCCTTATCCATTTGTCCATTGAAGGGCATCTTGGTTCTTTACACACTTTGGCGACTGTGGTCATTGCTGCTGTGAACATTGGGGTACAGATGGCCCTTCATTATGAAGCTTATCATAATTAAACAAGGGTAGATAAAATAAATATTTATAGTTTTAGAAAGAATAATAAATGGAAACCACATCTACCCACTCAAAGCAGAGACATCTTTAAAAAATAAGAACAATCAGCTTTCTATCCATTCTGCAATTAACTAGTATACTGAGCATGGCATTAATCATTCCTTTTACTTTCTATACATTCTTTTTACCTTTGATTGCATCTCCAAACTTTTGTGAATTTGAAACAGTGAGTAGAAACAGCTGGGAAATGAAAGAAATTTGTCTATTTGGTGAGAATACAAGAGACATTAAGCTTAAGAGAGCCTCAGGGTCAGTGTTCGTTGAACTTCCTGAGAGTTAACACAACACCTACTGGACAAGACAGACAAGGCTCTGGAAAAATAATAGAGACCTCTATTGGGCATCTGGTCTTTCTCTAGGTGAGCAAGTTACTAAATATCTAGCAGGAATATAAGGTTAGGATTCCATTCTCTGTTATTGGGCTCATCATATTCTCCTAGAGGAGTCCCTGAACACTTTTCTGGAGGGAAAGAGGAGTACTCTTGACTGACCATGACATTGGCACTTTCTCTTATAACAAAAACACAGCTCAGACTGGAAAGTACTGAAAAGGAATCCAAGCTAGAAACACACAAGCACT
Organism: Lutra lutra; assembly: GCF_902655055.1. Lineage (NCBI taxonomy): Eukaryota > Metazoa > Chordata > Mammalia > Carnivora > Mustelidae > Lutra > Lutra lutra. Next base: position 68,058,032 of record NC_062289.1, on the reverse strand, counting down.
TCAAGCTGATATCAGTGTTGCCAGCCCCTTAGTGATGTCATTTTCCTTATGGTTGGGTTTTTTGGTTTCTTGAGGAAGATTGTGAAAAGGGGATGGTCACCTGAGGAAGGTTGTTTCAGATTTCAATATCTATGTAAGATCCATGTTTTCATCCTAATAGCACATTGGATTCCCCTGATCCAGGCAGGGGAGGTAATGCTCTACTGAGACAAATAGGCCTGGGGAGGGACTGGTAGAACATGAACTATTGTGCTTACTGCAGTAGGGAAAGGGGATCTGCAGACTTACCAAGTTATACAATAACTTACATTCATTCTAATTTTTGCTTTCATCACCACCATCATTTTGATACTCATGACAGTTGAGAAACATGAGGGAACAAATTTACATGGTTGATGGTTACTATGAAATGAATGGTTACTCAAGTCAAACAGTTGCCTGGAAAAGGGTCCACACAACCAAGAATGTGAAAAAATGTGCCTTGACCTAGTTTTCTTCGTGTTTCTTGTCCTTGGTCTTTGTTCAACATCTGGAAGCACACATTTCCTTCTATTTCTCTTTGTCTTCTCCTTTAGGATCCCCTATTCTATACATCTTGGGGCTCCTGAAAGTTTCCACAGTTCCCTGATAGTTTTGGATCTCTAATTTTTTCCCTCTGTATATTAGATTTCACACTTTTCTTTGCTGTGACCTGAGGTCATTAATCTTTTTATTTCCAATCTATAGTCTGTCTCATATAATGTACTTTTTATATGTACTTTATTATGTCTTCTATTTCTTGGCTGAGATGTATTATCCCTCCAACAATTTTCAAGGTATTTCTCCATTTTGGCGTCAACTTTTAATGAACTGGTTTAACGTGTTTGTGAGAAAATTTAAATTATCTTTCATACTGGCTTAAGTATCTCAGTTTCTTTTTCATGCCAGTGGAGGTTTTCCTTTTGTCACACATTGAGTAATTTTGTCCTGAATCTATCCAGTGTTATGCTATGCAACTGTGATTCCTGGGTAACTGCCAAGTACAATTTTTGTTTTAGGAGATACCCCAGGTTCCTAGTTTCAAAGAGCCTCCTGTGGAATGTGGTTTTGTGTCAGGCAGTTTTCAAAAATCGTTTTCTGCTATTTTCATCTGTCCTAAGTAGAAGCTACATAGAGAGTTTCATAGGGTCACATCTTGGATGTCAGTGGATGTCCCTTCCTCAGTTCTGTCCCCCCACATATTTCCATCCTCCATAATATCAAACATTGCAGAAGTGCAACTAAGAGATGACCAAGAACTCATCATCAATTTACAGAATTGCATTCCCAGGCTTCTCTCCCTCTAGTATCTCCTTAGTATCTACAGTTCTCTGGATCTTCCTTGTGGTCTTCTGGACAGAAACTGGGTCATTGGCTCCTCTTCACTGCTGTGTAATTCTCTGGACAGTGCTTATCTCTGGACCATGTTCCATGAGGACAGAAAGGATTTTGCTCGGGCCAAAATCCTAAAGTGAGAAAAGCAAGTTCTCAAAGCCACCACGTTGTTTCTCTCACTGTAGAAGCATTTCCTTTGGGAAGGGGCATAGAGAAGGAGATGAATAAAATATAAAAGAAAAGAAAATGGATATTCAATCTTGCTCTGAGTGTTAGATATCAACTTTTTCATGTGTCAAGACAGACAATGGAGTATTCCTGGATCTCTTTGTTCCAAGATGGTGCTTGGTCCTGGTTCCCAGTTGCTTTGAGGACAGGTTCCAAGAGTCTGAAAGAAAAACAGGAAAATCATCATTGTTTTCACTTTACTTGCAATGTCAGTGTCATTCCCAATCTGTCTTGTAGGATTTTGTTCTAGGGACTCAAGCCACTTCTACATGCATTCTTTCCAGGTTTACAGCAACATTCATTGGCGGAAAGGTGGTAACTGCTTATTATATCTTAAGTTGAACCTGAACTTGATAATAGTACTTCCAATTTGGCAATGTTACATGTTTAAACAGGCATTAGAGAAAAGGAAAAACTGAAAAAGAATTTTAGGGGTGCCTGGGTGGCTCAGTGGGTTAAAGCCTCTGCCTTTGGCTCAGGTCATGATCTCAGGGTCCTGGGATGGAGTCCAGCATCAGGCTCTCTGCTCAGCAGGAAGCCTGCTTCCTCCTCTCTCTCTCTGCCTGCCTCTCTGCCTACTTCTGATCTCTGTCTGTCAAATAAATAAATAAAATCTTTTAAAAAATAAAAAGAATTTTCAAACTTTCACAGGAAATAAATAGGAGAGTGTATTCCACAATGCTTCTTTCTTTCAGTATTGGAAGGTCAAAGAGATTAGTTTTATGGTGACCAGTGCCTGAGTGATGGCAAAAAACTGAGTAGAAATACAAGTGTCTACTGCCAGACAAACAGGTAAAAGATAAAATGGAATGAAAGATGGATAATATAAAGTTTATAACAAATAATCCCCTGGGCACCATTATCAAATAATACACATCCCTATTCTGGTTCATTTCTCTCTAGATCATGTACCATGGACAGTGCAACATTCTTCTTCATTTCTTGGGTTGAGATCTCAGGCTGAATAAGGTTAAGTGGTTTGCTCATGAGTGGAAGGTGCAGAATGTCCTGACTGTTGCCCCTTCTCCTCTCATGAGGTTCACTTACACCTTTCCCCCTGACCCTCCATGTGATGTGTGGGTAAGTAGCTGGGGTGACTGACAGGTTGGTGGGTTTCAATGTTGCAGGTGCATCGGAACAAAAAAGTATGAGTGGGGGCAGTGACAAACCTTCAGCTGGAGGAGAGCCCACCACCAACCACCAACTCATACCAGATGTTTCAACTCAGGTCAATAGTGACACTTCCCTAACAGTAGAGAGATAGATCCTCAGAAGTTGGTGCTCAGCAGAAGGCACAGAAGGAAAGATCCCAAGCCCAGAATGTCACAGAGACATAGTCATGGAATCGCAGAAACACAGAAGGTCCAGGAGCTCACCAACACGAGGGCGTCAGGAGTTCATGCTCTTCTGGACAAATCAGGCATAACAACTCAACTCAAATTCCTGACCTTCAGAAAATACATGTCAAATTGATTGAGTCTATTCTTTTTTTCTTTTTCTTTTTAGCGTAACAATATTCATTGTTTTTGCACCACACCCAGTGTTCCATGCAATCCGTGCCCTCTCTAATACCACCACCTGGTTCCCCCAACCTCCCAACCCCCGCCCCTTCAAAACCCTCAGATTGTTTTTCAGAGTCCATAGTCTCTCATGATTCACCTCCCCTTCCAATTTCCCTCAACCCCCTTCTCCTCTCCATCTCCCCTTGTCCTCCATGCTATTTGGTATGCTCCACAAATAAGTGAAACCATATGATAATTGACTCTCTCTGCTTGACTTATTTCACTCAGCATAATCTCTTCCAGTCCCGTCCATGTTGTTACAAAAGTTGCGTATTCATCCTTTCTGATGGAGGCATAATACTCCATAGTGTATATGGACCACATCTTCCTTATCCATTCAACCATTGAAGGACATCTTGGTTCTTTCCACAGTTTGGCGACTGTGGCCATTGCTGCTATAAACATTGGGGGTACAGATGGCCCTTCTTTTCACTACATCTGTATCTTTGGGGTAAATACCCAGTAGTGCAATTGCAGGAGTAGTCTATTCTGCTAAGCTTTGCTGCCCAAGGATGCAGAAGTATCTAGAATGAAGTGTCAGATCAGAGGGCATGAGGAGAGGGAGGTGTGGGAAGCACATTTGCATGGAAGCCACTCCCTCCGTGAGGCAGGGGGAGGAGATAATAGATGTCTGGGAAAACAAGCCTCGGATTGGGGTCTCATAAGGCAGTGCTGTTGGAGAGTCTCCACCATGGCCTGGATTCTGGTCTTTCTCACCCTCCTCACTCAGGGCACAGGTGAGGTCTCCAGGGAAGAGGCCATGCAGACATGTGGGCTGATCCTTTCTCTCCTCTTCAGACTCATCTGAGGCCTCAGCACTAAACTAATAATAGTATTTTTCCTCTTTCCAGCGTCCTGGCCCAGTCTTCCCTGACTCAGCCATCCCCAGTGTCTGGGGCACTGGGACAGACAGTTACCATCTCTTGTGCTGGAACCAGAAATGACATTGGAAAGTATAATGATGTCAACTGGCACCAACAGTATCCTGGCATGGCTCCCAAAATTCTAATTTATAATTCGGCCATCAGGGATCCCTGATTGCTTCTCTGGCTCCAAGTCTGGCAACACAGCCTCCCTGACCATCTCTGGGCTCCAGGCTGAAGATGAGGCTGATTGCTCATCTTGATTACTGTGCCTCATATACAACCAGTAATACTTATCACAGTAGCCCAAGTTCATGGAGAAGTAAAACCAAAACCTGCCCTGTGTTCACAGGCCCCCTCCTTGCTTTGAGGATGCTTCCACAATCCTAACCATGTGCAGAGGGGCTTTGTGCAATATGGGCTTGAGAATTCAGTTCTCTCTCAGGTCCTCTCCATCCTGCAATGTAGTAAAATGAAACAGGGTTCCTGGAGAATTGCCTGCGGAAATGACAATCTCTTTGCTCCTTGCTATGTGACCAGGACATTTTCTCTCCATTGCTCAATGGCAGGAAGAGAAGGACAAAGAGACCTGTGTTCTGTATAATTTTCACAGTTCTTATGGAAATCCTTATTTTAAATAATAGCTTCTCACTCCTGTTAGTCCAGAATGGAATCATTTATTGAGAAATGTTGTTCTACTCAATTCAGTGTTCACTATTCTTTAGTCAACATGATCCTCCTTGGTGGGTTATTGTTCTGCATCTCAGTGTTTGAGAAAACAGAAACTCAGTGAAAACCTGAAGACCTAGCTGAAGGAATGAGCAGAAAAGGAAGATGTTTTTCCAGTGGCCCTCCATTTGACCCCATATTCAAGGAAATTGAGCAGGGAGATAGGGAGTTGAGATTCTATGATATGTGGAAGCTCCCCTTCCCTCAGATCAATGAATCCCTATCCTGAATTCAACCTTATCTCCTTAACAGGGTGGGCTATTTTGAGCATGTTTCCATTTTCTACTGGGGAAGAGAAGGCTTGTATCCATCCCTCAGGGAATCCCATTATATGTGATTTTCATAATGAGCCAGCCAAAGTTCTACCTGTATTGTTAGTTATAAGAAGTATCTAAATACACACACACACACACACACACACACACACACACACACACGACATATATTATATATACTGTATGTGTAAGGATTCTCTGTCCATTAACTGAACCTAGTGTAGACCTTAGGAAACCTATTTTAATAACCAGTTTTTCCCTTTGCCAGAATATTCCTAGTTTTAGAGGTGGAAGTGCCACATCCTAGCAATATCCTCACTCTGGGACAAATCAGGATGCAAGCTTAGTTTACCTGAGAACTTAGTCTCTCTCATTATGTTCCCTCCTTTAGTTGTTTTTCCAAATCATTTTCCAGTTGCCTACGTTCTTCCCCCAATAAATGATCAATTCCTTCATGCTTTAGTCATCTAGACTGGAAATGTGCATACAGTGACACTGGGTCACATCACAGTGGAAAGGGGCATTTGCTTTTGAGGACACAGAATAAGGACCAGAGTTAGTCTCACATCTTTGTGAAAGGTTGAACAAAGATTGTACCTGCCTTTTGAATGTGTGTCCTTGTGGAGAAACCCTGTAGGAGGTAGAGAGACCACTGTCTGGTTATTCTCTTTGGTATCTGATATGATGTTTCCAGACTGGAACAACATCAATAAGATCTTTACTAAGTCTCTACATGAGCATAGGAGGGGAAGAGGCAGATTGATTACTCTAGTGAGTCTCCTTTTAAAATGGGACCACACTTTCCTTCTGAGAAAGTATTTAATATTTTAATAATAGGGAACCTTGCAAAGAAATCCTAAGTGTACATGTTGTGTGAGCAGGATGGCCTCAATATAACATATCTAGGTCTGCCATAGACCTTTGGGTAGTGAATATGTAGAGTCTCAAGCTGTAGAAACAGCCTCTTGGGTCTTCTGAAATAGTGAAGCAATATACATTTAAATATTTTTGTGAAAAGATGAAAGACTGCTATTTGTAAAATGTGTATAAAATTTGTATATGGCATTACGTTAGTTTCATGTGAAGAGAAGACACTTTTAATGGAGATGTTTGAAACATTTTAGGTGTCCCAATGATCAACAAGTGTTTTTCTATACAGTGTAATCAGAGAATCAACACTTCAGGGCACTTTTCATCAATGGGTTCATAGAATTTCTGCATTAAGTGCCAGTAATTTTCCATGACATCATTTATTTTTTTTTCTATTTTTATTTGTATCTACCTATGTGTTTGTATACTTTTCCTACATTAAAATTTATGTAAGGATCATCTTTAATTTTGCTTGCAAAATAATATTCTGGTTATTGATTTCTGGGCATTATTAAACTTATTTGCTTCATTCTTATTGGAACTTAATGATACTGTATAAATGTGGTCATGTATTGCTTAATGTCACATCTTATTGTGTAAGCACAAAATTCCAGGAGAACTTAAAGTGAAACAGTGACTCCTCCATCACTGGGGATAGGGAGCTGGATTTGTTCCTGGTACTAATGGAACACAAACAGAAGCAACTGTCTCATTGTAAAGTTCAGGCTATACTTCTTTTAAGAAATGCCTAAGATCCAGAAAGTTCTCAGGAGGCCTCTCCAGAGTGATCACAAATGACAAGGTTCCAATATATTGGGTAATAAGACATGCTCAGATGTGCAGCTGATTGATTTATGAGAAAAGTTACCATATTATTATATATGTGTTACCATATTGTTATTATATAAAATAGTAGACATTATTATATTTGAAGTTATGTCCAAGATTATAATACATGCTAATTTAAAACACAGAGGAATGACTGATTGTGTCAAAAGAAAAACTACCACTTCCAAGAATGACCCTTTCCTTCTGTTCCAATCCCTGAGGCCACCAGGTAGCTGGTCCAACTCTTGGCCAGGATGTCTTCTCCCTTGTGCACTTAGAAATATGTATTACAGGGGTGCCTGGGTGGCTCAGTGGGTTAAGCCTCTGCGTTCAGCTCAGTTTATGATCCCAGGGTCCTGGGATCAAGCCCTGCATCAGGCTCTCTGTTCAGCAGGGAGCCTGCTCTCCCCAACCCCCACCTGCCCCTCTGCTTACTTGTGATTTCTGTCTGTCAAATAAATAAATAAAATCTTTTTAAAAAGAAATATGTATTAAAGACATGTGAGTAGTGGCATGTAAGTAGTTCCTTCAGTACATTCACACTGCATAGAATCCTTAGTCTCTTCCCAAGGGACACTTCTCTTCTGGCATGGACCATCAACCTTGATTGGGATTTCCTCTTTCAAGCATCTTGTTTAAAAAGCATAATATGTAAGGCATCTGTGTCTGGTTGGAGAGGAATTTGCCTCAGGAAGGTGCATAGCTCTGAGGTAAATTAGTCTCTGCAAAAAGATTAAAACTAGGGCAACCTCTGTCCCATATAATAGAAAGAGAGCTGCACTCTGATGAGAGGGTTTTGGAGTTGAGTCCCTTAGAATAATCTATCAGATCCACAAATGCTGGAAAACTAAATCTTTTTTTTTTTTTTTTTTAGGTTGTTCTCAATGTTGACTGAGCTCTCTACACTTCATGCAATAGTTTTGGTATCTGCATCATGACAAACAAATCCTTTTTCAACCTGTGCCATTGTTCTCATCCAGGCTTCCTTCACGGGTGGGTTTTATTTGACCTCTAACTTTACCTTGGCCCTGAGCCCAGAACTGTCACACTAACACAAACCCTGTGATAGAGCTATGCAGGGACCAACTACCTGTTCCTGAGGGGAAGGTCTGAGACACCTGATGTGGTAGGTGACACATTCCATTCTTGAGAAAGATGGAGACAAAGACAAACGTGTTTGGGTGGATTTAAGGGTGATCTATGGACCTGGTACTCACTGGGAGAAGAATGAAGCAGAGGAGCAGAGCAAGGAGTCCAGATCTCACTCAGCTAAGTTCCCAGGTGCTTGGGTTGTACCATCTGTGACCACCATGGGGCAGCAAGGGCCTGGATTTGATGTAGGTCATGAGTGTGATTTACCATGATCAGGTCCCAAGACATAATTCCTCTGGAGTCCTGCAAAGGAGAACCATGTGTGAGGGGTGACCCAAATCTATTGTGTCTCAGTAAGTTCTTAATTGATAGGCCAACAAATACTCCCAGGCCTCAGTCTCAGAGCTCTGTGAGGAAGGGGACCAAAAGAAGCATGAGAACCCACCCTAAAGAAGAGAGGAAGGCTGTGAAATATGGGAACAACTCCAGCTCTGTTTTTGGTTCTAACAAAGGAAAGGATGAATCTCTCCTAATTCCAGCCCCTTTGGATCCTGTCCCCACCTTGATGTACACAGCACAAAGGTTAAGTACTGGGATTATTCATAGCTATACAGGGGCTCCCACAGGAGGGACATTCTAACTCTGGCTCAAATTTCCTGGGCACAAACATGAACTCTGTCCCAGAAAATCCATGTCCAAGTGTTTTAATCCTTCAGTCTAGTTCTACTGCACTGGGATGCAGAGGATTCTAGAATAAAGGTCAGATCAAAGAGAGTGAGGAGATTTAAGTTCAGGAAGAACCTTTGCCTGGATGTTCCTCCACCCTCTGAGGCAGGTTGTGGGGATAAGAAAAATCTGGGGGACACAGGCCCAGGATTGGGATCTCAGAGGCTGTGTTCATGGGGCACCTCCACTACGACCTATACTCTGGTCCTTCTCTACTTTTTACTAAAGGCACAAATTACCCCAAAATTCCTCTTTTACTATACCAATCCTTGATAATAAGGATCCCTGATCACTTCTCTGGCTCCAAGTCTGGAAGTAAGTCTCCCTGACTATCCCAGGAATCCAGGTTGTGGAGTCATTGCTGCTCACATGCTGGTAGTGACACTTTCCACAGTGGTCCAACATTACTCAAAAGTGAGACCAAAATTTGCCCTGTGCTCACAGGCTCCCTTTTTGCTCAGAAGATGTTTCTCAACCCTGTGCAGAGGGGGCTTCATGCAGCGTGGTCTTCAGAATTCAGTTTCCACTCATATCTTCTCCTTAGTCATCATAACATCCAGAGGCAACACCCCCTCAGGTGTTTTCCTTCAGTGTGATGATGACTTCCTCATTGCCTTTGTATTCTGATCCCAGATTGGCACTCTTCCCAACGTTTCAACTCACTAGTAAGGAAATGAGAAGACTCTGTCCCCATTAGCCTGGGCTCTTTCTATAGAGGTCCCTTGTCTTCCAGAAAGGAACCTTATGGGTTTGTCCTCCTCTCCTCAGGAAAGTCAAAGCAACTGTTTTCCCTGATAGCAACCAATGTTTAGCTGGAGTTCCAGGTGCCATGGTTGCCTAATTATATAAAAATAAACAAATTGATCAAATTATTTATAAATAGATCTATGAATTGTTTGAACAACTGAATAAAGTGAGGCTTAGGCATCAACTCTAGTTGTGATCAACTCTAGTCATGTTGCCAGAAGTTTCACAGTTTTAGCACTGGAAGTGCCATGTCCTCACAAAAACCTCATTCCCATGTGGGGAATCAGGAAAGATGGTCAATGTGATAGTTAACTTTTTGTGTCAACCTAACTGGGTCTCAGGGTGCCCATATGAAACATTATTTCTGAAAAAGCCTATAAATGTGTTCCTGGATGTGATTAGAATTTGAATTGGTAGATTCAACACAGTAGATTGCCATCCGTAAGTTGTGTGTGCATGACCCAATCCATGAGCACCTGAGTAGAAAAAAAGCCAAAGGATGGAGGAATTCACTTCCTTTGTCCCATCTCTGGTTGAGCTGGAATCTTGTCTCACCTTTTCCTACCCTTCCATTGGAATTCACATCATCAGACTCCCTGGTCCTAAGGCCTTTGGACCCTGAGAGAATTACACCACTGACTTTCCGAGGTCTGTAGTTTGCAGATGGCAGCTCAGGAAATTCCCTGCCTCAATAATCATGTGATCTAATCTGCATAGTTATATAAAATATTATATGTATAAAATATATTGAATATATTTATAAATATATTTATATATTTCATGTATCGCATTAAAATATGATATATTTTAGTTTATATGAATCATTTTGTATACTTACATACAATCTATATTTCATATAATGTATATACATTATAATTTTGTATAAAACATACAATTTATGTATAAAATGTAATATATATTTATATACAAATACATATAAGTGTAAGTGTAACACACACACACACATACATACATGTAATACATATTAGTTCTGTTTCTGGGGAGAACCCTGAATAATATAGTCACCCACTTCAGTGTTCAATCTTTCCATAATGTCCCATAATGTTCATCATCAATTATTTTCAAAAATCTCTTCACCACATAACTTGTTGCTTTCTCTAGTAAGCAGCACCTTCCTGCTTGAGTAATTAAGGCCAGAACTTATACATGGAACCCCTCAGCAGCTGGGTCCCAGTGCAGTGGGAAGGGGGTCTGTGCTACTGAACACAGAATAGTCCTGAGTTGCAGCTCCCTGTCTATGGGAGGCTGGTCAGAGGCTGCACCTGCTGTAGGCTTGTGTGTCTTCATGGAGACAACCATGTTGGCAGAATGACCACTGTCTGGTTGGGATCTAGGGCCTCTGGTGTAAGATGTGCTCCCTGACTGTCATGACATCAGTGAGACCTTTCCAGAAATCCTCCTGCATGTGCATAGGAGGGAAGGGAGCCCCCATTGCCACTTTAACTATGTTTCCTTTTAGATGGGGCCAAAATTTCCTTTTGAGAAATTAGTTGTTATTTTCATAATAGGGAGAATTACCATGAAAATCACAAGCTGGATGTCGAGTTAACATGATTACTCCAATGTGAAATTTTGGGGGCTTCCATAGTCTTTCTGTCTTGTGTCTCAATCTGTATGAACAGGCCCCTGTTTCTTCTCAAATAGTTAAACTATACATATATGAAAATCTTTTTTTAAAAGATGAGAAAATAGACATCTTTGATAGAACAATATGAAATATTTTGGAGTTTCTAAAATTTTTTTGAACATTTTCTTTTATCTATTTTTTATCACTTTAGTCATCATATAGTACTTCATCAGTTTTTGATGTAGTGTTTCATGATCCATTGTTCAAATATAACACCCAGTGCTCATTACAATACACGTACCCTCCTTAATATTTTAGAAGTTCCTAAAGTCAGTATATCTATCCATGCTTTTATTATTCTACATGGTGATGGAATCAGCACGTGACTGTGTTTAGAATTCATGTGACCATTTATTTCTCTGAGTCAGGTGCTATACATGTTTTCTGGATATTTTCTCTCTTTCTTTCTGTCTCTTGTAACTTGTGATTCTTTAAGGAATTTCTCTATTTCTTGTATCCTAAAATAAAAGAACCCAGGTATTGATTTTTATGATTTTTAATTTTTTTTACATGCTTTACCTTTATTGTTTATCCATCAGATTATATACAAGTGTTAATTTCACCACCTTTTCTGGCAGTCAAGCTTAGTATTTCTATGTCATGTGTAATTGTTTGAACACAATATCCCCCAGAATTTTACATGAAACCTTTACTCCTCTATTATGGGGGGTCCTGTGGGTGATCCTAGTACTCACAGAAGATGGAGCACATTCAAGGAAACTCATGAAGATCAGTGGTTGGTTTCTTGCAGGAAGCATCTGAATACCTGGATTGTTCAGAGGAACCTTCTCCACAGCGATCTCAAGGGACAGACTCCAAACTAAAGGGTCACCAATATAATTTCAGTAGCTTTAGTGACTGATTTAAGAAAGGTCATCATGTTGCTACCATGTTGTTTCTACCCAAAAAACAGACATCCTACCTAAACAAATGTCCAAAAAATTCAGTAGCTGAATGTTTAAAACCCACACACAAAAAATTGAGTCACAAATTACTCCTTTTCCCAAAAACACTTTCCTTTCCCCCACCCCAGTGGCCACCAGTCTACTTATCCCATGCTGTAGACCATGACTATATTGTTGAGAAGGATTTGGGATCAGTTGTCATGTCATAAACAGTGATAGAAAAAGAGTGTCATCAAGGCATTTCTAGTCCATAGAACTCCTAGAAAGGAGCTGTAAGTCCTGATTGGTATTTCTCTAATCCCACCTCCTTCTAGAAGAGTATATTAGGTCAAGCATCTCACTGTGCATGAAGAGACTTTGCTTTATGAAAACACACAACAGTAGGTCAGGTCACAAAGTGAACACAAAGAGGCTGACTGAGAACATCCTATGCCCCTGTGGCACACAGAATTGCCCTGGTGAGAAGTCCCTGGGGCTAGGTTCTTCAGGCCTAACTTGACTCCAGTTCCCCTCTCCCAGAGTCTCAGAACCTGGAATCCTTTCTCTTGATTTCAATGAGGTATCCCTTCACACTACTCAGCACTCTCTTTCTAGCATTACTCTTGTTTTTGATTCATTTTGAGAATTCAATCATTTTTCTTAACGTCCCTCTTATGTTATCCTTTTGAATTGACTGGGTTGTATTAATTTAATGTGTGATGTTTCCTCATCCCTGAACCACACCCACCTCACATATTCTATTCCTGTGACATGGCTTTCCTGGTAGGAGCAACGTGACTCTGGGAGGGAGCACGTGGGCAACTCGATTTGGCAGGTGCCATAACTCATTGTGGAGGAAGTAAAACACAAATGGAAAGGGTCTTGACTTGCATTAGAAGGGATCAGGGGGATCGGGACTGAATAAAGGGTTTGAATGAAGGTTTGAATGAAGGGCAGGAAGAGGAGAAAATCATGGGTTTCCACCTCTCTCTCAGCTAGCTGCCTTTGAAGCCTGGTGTTTGGCATTTATAATCTGGGGTCCCTAGGGCAGTGAGGGCATGAATCTGGGAAAGGCAATTTTAGTTTTTCTCCTATCCTGTATGCACTTCCAACACCTGCTCTGGAGCCACTCTAAGTGGGACACAAGGGAAGGGGCCCCAATATCTGTTGTATTCCAATAATTTCTTTACTCAAAGTGCCAATATCCTCTCCTAACCTCAAACCACTGAAGAGCAGGGCACAGAGTGATGCTTGAGGACCAGGGAACTGAGGGGCACCAAAATGGAGTTAAGGAATAATGAGAGGCTCAGCTCTGCCTGCCTTCCTGGAAAAGGAGTAATTGCATCTCTCCTAATCTCAGCCAGCCTGGAGAGCTCTCCTTACCCTCCACCCACATAGTAATGTGGTCCTGGAATTCCTCTGACATCCACACCAAGACTTCCCCAGGGGAAGGTAAGCATATTCCAATGCAGCTTTGAATTCCTAGGCTCTGTTATGGGCTCAATCTGTAATGATTCAGAAAATACATGTCAAAGAATTTTAATGTCTGGGTAGCTAAGCTCTGATGCCCAGGGATGCAGAGGTATCTAGAATAGAGATTCAGGTCAGAGTGTTTGAGGAGAGGCAGGTCAGGAAGCACATTTGCATGGAGGCCCATCCCTCATCTGAGGCAGGAGGAGTAGATAAGAGAGTTACAGAGGAGCCAGGCCCAGGGTTGAGGTCTCAGAAGGCAGTGTTCTTGGGGCATCTCCACTATGGCCTGGACTCTGGTCCTCCTCACCCTCCTCATTCAGAGCACAGGTGAGGAGTTCAGGAAAGGGAGCCCAGGGACATCTGGGCTGATCCTGTGTCTCTTCCTCAGCATCACCTGGGTCCCCAGCACTAACTCACTAGACTATGTTCTTTCTATTTTCAGGGTGCTGGGCCCAGTCCACCCTGACTCAGCCTCCCTCATTATCAGGGGCTCTGGGAAGTACTGTCACCATCTCCTGTACTGGAAGCAGCAGTAACATTGGGAGTAATCCTTATATCTCCTGGTATCAGCAGGCCTCAGGCACTTCCCCCAAGCTCCTGATTTATCGTGTAAGTTCTCGGCCATCAGGGATACCTGATCGTTTCTCTGGTCTGAAGACTGGAAACACAGCCATCCTGACCATCTCAGGGCTCCAGGCTGAAGATGAGGGGGATTATTACTGCACCTCAATTGCTTCTAGTTATGTTTCCCACAGTGGTGCAAGTTCATGAGGAAGTGAGACCCAAACCAGTCCTCTGATCACAGGCACCCTCCTTAGTTTGAAGATGCTCACCCAACATGGGGACATCTGGAAGTTCATTTCTATGGGGGCCCCTCTCCTCTGGGGCAGGTCGAGTGGTTTCCTCAGAGTATTCACACTCCCTAGAATTCGTTCATAGTCTGTTTCCTGAGGGGGCATTTGTCTTCTGGTAGGGACCAGTCATCTTTGATCAGTTTCCACTTAAAACCATATACTGTAGAAAGCACACTAGGTCAGGGCATCTCTGTGTGGATGGAAAGTAATTTATCTCAGGAAAATACACAGCTCTGAGGTAAGTTAGTCTCAGCATAGAGAAGATAAGGAGAAGAATGGCCTCTGTCCCATGTAATGGACCAAGAAATGCACTTTGATGTAAGGTCCTGGAGCTGGGCTCTTTAGAGCAATCCTGACCTTAGTTCCTCTACCATATCCACAAACCCTGAAAAACTCTACTCCTGTCTATTAAGACTGTTCTACATGCTGACTGAGTAGAGAACACTCAGTTCTCCCTTTCCTGAGAAAGATGGAGACAAAGACAAACATTTTTGGATGGATTTGAGAGTGATCTAGGGACCTAGTACTCACTGGGAGGAGAAGAAGGAGGGAAGAGATGGAGCAGAGCAGGGATTCCAGCTTTCACTCAGGGCCTTCCTGGATGCTTCGGTTGCAACAAATGTGGCCACCAAGAGACAGCAAGGGCCTGAATTTGGGGAAGGTCATGGCTGCAATATACCTTCGCTGGTATGAAGTCCCAGAGCTGATTCCTCCTGAGTCATGCAAAGGAGGACCATGTGTGAAGGAATGATCCACAACTTTTGTGCCCCAGTAAGCACTTTCCTTGAAAGACCAATAGACACCCTAGGCCTCAGCCTCAGAGTCCTTCAAGGAAGGGGACAGAGAAACATGAAGGCCAATCCTAGTTAGGAAGATAGGAAGAAGAGAAGTAATGTGAACCATCCCCTGCTCTGATTTTGGTGCCTACAAAGGAGTGAATTTCTCTTAATTCCAGCCCCTCTGCAACCTGTCCCCACCCACAATCCACACAGCACAGTGAGAAAGTACTCGGATCATTCTTCAACTATATGGAGACTCCCAGAATAGGAACTAAGAGACAATCCAAGTCTGGCTCCATTTCATGGGTACAAACATGAGCTCTGTCCTAGAAAATTCATGTTGAAGTGTTTAATTCTTCCTTTGAGTTCTATGCCTTCAGAAGCATAAGTATCTATAATGAAGAGTTAGATCATAGGGGGTGAGGAGTGGGAGGTACAGGAAGCATATTTGCATGATGTCCTTCATCCTCTGAAGCAGGTAATGGGGCTATGAGAAGTCTGGAGGAGCCAAGAAAATGTTTGTGGTCTCATCAGGCTGTGCTTTGGGGGCATCTCCATCATAGGCTTCACTTTGGTCCTCCTCACCTTACTCAGGGCATTGGTGAGATTTTCATAGAAGGGGTCACAGGGATATATACCCTGATCATTTGTCTTCTTTCCTGATTTTTTTTTAAGGTTCTAGCACTGTTCTCAACAGAGTATGTTCTTTCTTTTTTCAGGGTCTCAAGACCAGTCTACTTGAATGGCTGCGTGATACTGTGGGATGGACACTCGCCATTTCCTGTACTGAAGAAGGAGTAATATTAGGCATTTTAATGCTGTCTTCTGGTACCAGGAGCACTCAGCATGGCCTTCATACTCCTGATTTACTATGCACATTCTCAGGCCTCAGTAATCCCTGCTCACTTCTCTGGCTCCAGGTCTGGAATACAGCTTCCCTCACCATCTCTGAACTCCAAGCTGATCATGAGTCTGGTTATCACTGATGCTCATATGCTCCTGATGACACATCCATAGTGTTCCCCGTTCATTTGGACGTGAGACCAAAACATGCCCTGTGTTCACAGGCTTCCCCATTGCTCTGAAGATGCTCCCCAACCCTGTGCACAGGGGGTTCATGTAGCATGGTTTTGGGAATTCAGGTGTCACTGTTCTCTCTCTCTCTCTCTCTCTCATTCTCTCTCAAGTTAAAGTGAGAGGAAACACACTCCACCTAATTGAGAAATGATAGAGCCTATTTGTTTCTGTTACATGGTGCTAGATAATGACTCTTTCCAACTGCAATGGCAGGTACTGGGGATTATGAGACCCCTCAATGTACTTCCTGCAATTTATTTACTGATTTTTGTGTTTTTGTTTCATTTCCTTTTTTTATTTAAATTCAATTACTTAATATATATTGTATTATTCTTTCAGAGGTAGAGGTCAGTGATTTACCAGTCTTATATAATACCAGTGCTCATTACATCACGTGTCCTCCTTAATGTCTATCACTCAGTTACCCCGATCCCTCACCCTCTTCCCATCCAGCAACCCTCAGTTTGTTTCCTATGTTTGAGAGTCGCTTATGGTTTGTCTCTGTGTCTGGTTTTGTCTTCTTTTATTTTTTCCTCTCTTCCCCTATGTTCCCTTTTTTTTTCTTCAATTCCACATGTCACTGAGTCATATGATAATTGTCTTTCTCTGCCTAAGGTATTTCACTTAGTAACCCTCTAGTTCTATCTATGATGCTGCACATGTTAAGATTTCATTTTTTTTGATGGCTGAGTAGTATTCCATTGTGTATATATACCACTACTTCTTTATCCATTCATCTCTCAATGGACATCTCAAATCATAATTTTAAATGACTCTGTTTCAAACATAATGCAGTCTAACAAGAATAAGTTTTCCAGAATTGATGTTCTTATTTAACCCAATTAACTACTTGACTTCTTTCTGTTTTTGTTTTTGGCTTTTTAAAAAAGATTTTATTTGTTTATTTATTTTGACAGTGAGAGGCACAGTGAGAGATGGTACACAAGCAAGGGGAGTGGGAAAGGGAGAAGCAGGATTCCCATGGAGCAGGGAGCCTGACGTGGGACTCAATCCCACCACCCCATGATCATGACCTGAGCCAAAGGCAGACGTTTAACAACTGAGCCAACCAGGTGCTCCATGTTTTTGGCATGGTTTTATTGAGTTATTTTTAATATCATACTATTCACCCATTTAAACCAATGGCTTTAGTATTTTTCCAAATTGATGCAACACTACCACCAACACATTGCTATTGTCCTCAAAAGATACCCTATATTCACTGGCATTCATCTCTAAATTCCCACCAATTCTCCCAGCCCCTGTCAATCACTGATCTACTTTCTGTCCTTTAGTTTTGCCTAATCTGCACATTTCATATAAATGGAGTCACAAAATATGGCATCTTTGAGGTTGACTTCTTTCACCTGGAATAATATTTTTCAAGATTCATTCATGTTGTAACATGTACTAATACTTAGTGACTTTTACTCCCACATATATCCTATTGTAATGATAAATCACATTTAAGAAGTGAAATGTAAGACATTTCTTAGTCATTCCCACTTTGTCCTAGTCAACATGGCACACTCCTTGGGGAGCCATTTTTCTGTATGTCAGTGACTGAAGCAATAGTACCAGAGAATAAATCAGAAGACATACATGAGGGAATGAGGATAAAAGGAAGTTGTATTTTCCTAAGTCCCATCACCTTTGACCCCATTTTCAAGGATCCTGAACAAGAGAGAATATGACTTGAGGCTCTATGATAGATAGAACATTCCCACACTACAGATCAATGAACCCCTGTTCTGGAAGCAGCCTTGTATGTGGACTGTCTTCCAAATAGGGTGAGGTCTTTTCAAAGTGGGTCTTTTTCCACAAAGAAGAGCCATATGTTTGTAGATGTCTCCATTTTACAGGGGGTCCCCAACATGTTTTATTTCCTTGGTAGTAAACCCAATTTCTGGATGAAATGCAGGTGATAAAAATCAAAACAAAACAAATGAAAAGAAACCCACTAACAGCCCATACACATAAATAATGGCCAAGGATTCTTTGTTCATTGAATGAATCTGAGCATAGTCCTAAGAACACAGGGTGGGACCACGTCTCTTCTAAGTTCATCAGAACTTTCCATGTTTACACCAGAACTCCTGCCAATGATTTCACTCATTGGTAAATCAGGATGGATGTTCAGTTTAGCATAGATCTTAGTTTCTCCCATCATGTTCTATGGACTTTTTCCACATCTCTTTCCATTTATTCTTTCTTTCCCTGAGAAATATTTAGTGCCTTCATTCTTTTAAGAATCTAGCCTGGAGGACAAGATGGCGGGGAAGTAGGAGGAGGTGCCATTTCAACCTGTACCCTAAAGTGAGTTGATTACCTACCAAAGAACTCTGATCACCCATGAAATCAGCCTGAGATTAGAATTATACACTTTTGGATCTCTATGGGGGTAGAAAACACCAGTGGGCAGGTAAAGCAGAGTGAAAACATCGGACTGATATAGGAAGATAAAAAGAAGAGGGAGGGAGCCACCAGAAGCGACCCATTGGAAAGTAATAGCCCAATACGAGAGTGCCTTGCAATTGGGGACCAGCATTAACTTGGAGTCTGGTTGAAAGCACTCAAAAAGAGCAAAGGATCATGGAGGGAAATTGTGGGAATCAGGGCAGTTAGGGACAGGGGCTTATGTCCCCAGACACAGGACAGCCACCTCTGGTGCTGAGCCAGAGAGAGTGTGGCAAAGAAGCCAGGCCTTTGTCACTGAGCCACCAGTGCACCTGAGAACATCTGGGTGGCAGCTCCCATGAGGGGCGGGGAGCCTCACCAACTGGTAGAACCACAGCCTTTTGCACTCTCCACACATGTGTTGCACTACCAGAGTCTGAGTCTCACCCTCCCACACCCCTCCCCCCAGAGAGGAGCTTGCAGGCGCCAGCCAGCGCTCTCTCAGACCCAGAGATACTGAGCACTCCCAGCCTGGGCCAGCGGGAAAATCTCAGTGTGCTGTCACTGGTTGGAACCTCTTTGGTGGTCTGGAGCTGCCCATAGAAGCTTGGCTTTTGTGGCTTTGGGTACAAAAGGAAGTTCCTGTGACCCCAGAGACCATGACTGGGAATGTGCTCTGCCAGTGGCTGAGGGGGAATTTTTGTGCTCTGGAGTACCCAGAGGGGAACAGACTGAGACTTCTGTCTGAGAGGGAGGACTGGGTGCAGTTTGCTTTCCTCTAAACCTCCAAAAACCATCAAAAGCTGCTAAGGCGAGAGAAAAAAAATAACAAACAAACAAAAACCTCCAGAGAACAAAAGCCTGAAAAACCCGTTTCCTCAGAGCCCACCCCCTTGATGGGGGCAGGAGGACTTAACCCAGGGAATACTGTCTGAAAAACCACAGGGCAGGCCTCTCCCCCAGAAAACCAACCAAAAAAAAAAAAAGACAAGAGAACAAACACCACTTCTTCATAGATGCAACTTTTATTTTTAATTCATTCCCACTATTCTGGTTCATTTTTTATACATAATTTTTTAACCTATTTACCATCACAGTGAGATGTTCAGTACATCAAATTCCATAATAAACTTTTAACCTGAACTTTTTGATATATATACCTGTGTTTTTCTTTTGCTTTTCTATTTTTTAATTTTTTTAAAATTTTATTTCAGTTTAGTTCAGTTTATTTTTTTTAATTTTTTTATTTTTTAATATTCATATAGAGTTAAACTTCAAGGTAATCCCCTTTCCCCAATCAATGCTACACCTATAGGTAAACTAGTTTTTTTTATTTTATTTTTTATAAACATATATTTTTATCCCCAGGGGTACAGGTCTGCGAATCGCCAGGTTTACACACTTCACAGCACTCACCATAGCACATACCCTCCCCAATATCCATAACCCCACCCCCCTCTCCCAACCCCCCTCCCCCCATCAACCCTCAGTTTGGTAAACTCGTTTTTAATCTCCCTTTATCTTGGGAAAGTTGAGTCCTTTAACAAAGATATCAAGATACATCCAGGAAGAATCAAAATAAACTTCCTCACGCATGCTGAGATTTATAACCACTTTCCCGTCTTTTCCTTCCACCAGTGTTTTTGTGTATTTGTTCTTGTCCTGGTAGTATATAAATCTTATACTTGGGGTTCCTTTTGACGAGGTTTTTTGTTTGTTTGCTTGTTTTTATATATTTATTTTTTCCTTGTCATCTACTTTTATCAGTCTTTTTGTTTGTTTGTTTTTGTTTGTATACTTCATAAATCTTACCTTTGTGCCCATTTGGGCTGGGCCTTCTCTTCTATTTTATCTTTCTTTTTTTGTCTGTCTCTCTCTCTCTTTTCTTTTTTTCTTTCTTTTGCGTGGGGACTCTTGATTGATCAGAAGCATTCCAGAGTGCACCTTGCTTGCACCACGGTTGATACATTCAGCTACATCCCTTCAGCCTCTCTCACTAACATGACAAGGATGAGGAATGCCCAACAGAAGAAAAATTCAGAGGCTGGGCCTTCTGCAACAAATCTAATAGCTATGGACATAGACAATATTTCAGAAAGGGAATTCAGCCTAACAATGATCCAGGCAATACCTAGGTTGGAGAAAGCCATGGATGACAAAATGGAATTGATTAGGGCAGAACTGAAAGTCACTAGGAATGATGTTCACAATGTTCTCAAGGAGTTCCAATCTAATCTAAATTCTCTAAAAGCTAGGATAACTGAGACAGAAGATAGAATTAGTGATCTGGAGGACAAACAGATAGAGAGAAAGGATCAGGAGGAAGCCTGGAACAAACAGCATAGAAGCCACAAAAACAGAATTAGGGAAATAAATGATGCCATGAAATGTTCCAACGTCAGAATTATTGGAATCCCTGAGGGGGAGGAGAAAGAAAGAAGACTAGAAGATAGAGTTGAACAAATTCTCCATGAGATTTTTTCCCAATCTCGTGTTGGAACCAACATTCGTGTACTAGACACAGAAAGGTCTGCCCCCAAATTATAGAATCTAGGAAGACCTCAAGATACCTGATAATGAGAATGATGAAGCATAATAGTAGACAGGAGCTCTTAAAAGGAGCTAGGACAAAGAAATCCCTTACGTACAGAGGAAAGCCATCAGAATAATGTCAGACCTGTCCACAGAAACTTGGCAAGCCAGAAAGGGCTGGCAATATGTATTCAGGGCACTAAATGAGAAGAACATGCAGCCAAGAACACTTTATCCGCAAGACTGACATTTAAAATGGATGGAGAGATAAAGAGTTTTCAAGACCAGCAAGGTTTAAAAGAGTATGTGACCACCAAGCCAACAGTGCAGGAAATATTAAGGGGAGTCCTCTAAAAGAGGAAAGATCCTCAGAATATCATTGAACAGAAATATATGGAGACAATCTACAGAAAGAAAGACTTCACAGGTAACACGATGTCAATAAAATCGTATCTCTCAATAATCACTCTCAATCTGAATGGCCTAAATGGACTTATAAAATGACACAGCATTGCAGATTGTATAAAACAACAGGACCCATCCATATGTTGTCTTCAAGAGACCAATTTCGAACCTAAGGATACACCCAGACTGAAAGTGAAGGGATAGAGAAGCATCTTTCATGCCAATGGGCCTCAAAAGAATGCCGGGGTAGCGATTCTCATATCAGACAAATAAGATTTTAAACTAAAGACTGTAGTCAAAGATACAGAAGGACACTACATAATTCCTAAAGGGACTATCCACCAAGAAGATCTAGCAATTGTAAATATATATGCTCCCAATATGGGAGCAAGCTATCACATAAGAACCTATTAATCAAGATAAAGAGCTATAGTGACATGAATACATTAATAGTAGGAAATATTAACATGCCACTCTCAGTAATAGACAGATCATCCAAGCTGAAAATCAATAAACAAGAGCATTCAATGACACATTGGACCAGAGGGACCTCATAGATACATACAAAACACTCCACCCTAAAACAACAGAATACTCATTCTTCTCAAGTGCACCTGGAACCTTCACAAATCATGACTCAACTGATACCAAAAGATTGTGATTATTCCTTGCATATTCTCAGATCACAATGCTTTGAAACTGGAGCTCAATCACAAGGAAATGTTTGGAAGGAACTCAAACACCTGGAAGCTAAAGACCACCTTGCTTAAGAATGCTTGGATCAACCAGGAGATCAAAGAAGAACTGAAACAATTCATGGAAACCAATGAGAATGAAGACACTTTGGTCCAAAACCTATGGGATACAGCAAAGGCGGCACTAAGAGGGAAATACATAGCCATCCAAGCCTCCCTCAAAAAATTTGAAAAATTCAGAATACACCAGCTGTCTCTACACCTAAAGAACTGGAGAATCAACAACAAATTAAGCTAACTCCACACACAAGAAGGGAAATAATCAAGATTAGATCAAAGAAAATGAGATAGAATCGAGAGGGGCGCCTGGGTGGCTCAGTGGGTTAAGCCTCTGTCTTCGATTCAGGTAATGATATCAGGGTCCTGGGATCGAGTCCCACATCAGGCTCCCTGCTTGGGAGGGAGCCTGCTTCCTCCGCTCTCTCTCTGCCTGGCTCTCTGCCTACTTGTTATCTCTGTCTGTCAAATAAATGAATAAAATCTTTAAAAAATGCTATTAAAAAAGTTAGAATCTAGAGATACAGTAGAAAGCATCAATGAAACTAAAAGCTAGCTTTTTGAAAGAATCAATAAGATCAATAAACCAAGGCCACACTAATCCAAAGGAAAAGAGAGAAGGCACAAATTAACAAAATTATGAATGTAAAGTGAGAGACCACAACTAACACCAAGGAAATAGAAACAATCATCAGAAGTTATTATCAACAGTTATATGACAATTGGATAAGCAACCTAGATGAAATGGATGCATTCCTGGAAAACTATAAACTTTCAAAATTGAACCATGAAGAAATTGACAACCTGAATAGACCTATATCTAGTAACGAGATTGAAGGAGTCGTCAAAAACCTCCCAAAAAACAAGAGCCCAGGGCCTGACAGATACCCTCGGGAATTCTACCAAATTTTCAAGAAGAAATAATACCTATTCACCTGAAGCTGTTTCAAAAAATTGAAGCAGAAGGAAAATTTCCAGACACTTTTCATGAAGCCAGCATTACCCTGATTCCCAAACCAGGCAAAGGCCACACCAAAAAGGAGAATTTCAGACCAATATCACTGATGAATATGGATGCTAAAATTCTCAACAAGATCCTAGCAAACAGGATCCAACAGCACATTAAAAAGATTATCCACCATGACCAGGTGGGATGCATCCCTGGGTTCAACATTCACAAATCAATCAATGTGAGAGAACAAATCAATAACAGAAGAGAGAAGAACCACATGGTCCTCTCAATTGATGCAGAAAAGGCATTTGACAAAACCCAGCATCCGTTCCTGATTAAAACGCTTCAAATTAGAGGGATAGAGGGAACATTCCTGAACTTCATAAAATCTATCTATGAAAGACCCACAGCAAATATCATCCTCAATGAGAAAAAGCTTGCAGCCTTCCCATTGAGATCAGGAACACGACAAGGATGCCGACTCTCACCACACTTGTTCAACAGAGTATTAGAAGTCCTAGCAACAGCAGTCAGACAACAAAGAGAAATAAAAGGTATCCAAATTGCCAATGAAGAAGACAAACACTCTCTCTTCGCAGATGACATGATTCTTTATGGAAAACCCAAAAGACTCCACCCCCAAACTACTAGAACGCATACAGCAATTCAGGAATGTAGCAGGATACAAAGTCAATGTACCAAAATCATTTGCTTTCTTATACACTAACAATGAAAACACAGAAAGGGAAATTAGAGAATCGATTCCATTCACTATAGCACCAAGAACAATAAGTAATCTGGGAATAAACCTAACCAAAGAGGTAAAGGATCTGTACTCGAGGAACTACAGAACACTCATGAAAGAAATCGAAGAAGACACAAAAAGATAGAAGACCATTCCATTTTCTTGGACCAGAAGAATAAACATTGTTAAAATGTCTATACTGCCTAGAGCAATCTATACTTTTAATGCCATTCCGATCAAATTCCACTGGCATTTTTCAAAGAGCTGGAGCAAATAATCCTAAAATTTGTATGGAATCAGAAGAGACCCCGAATCACTAAGGAAATGCTGAAAAACAAAAATAAAACTGGGGGCATCACATTACCTGATTTCCAGCTTTACTACAAAGCGGTGATCACCAAGACAGCATAGTACTGGCATAAAAACAGACACATAGACCAGTGGAACAGAGTAGAGAGCCCAGATATGGACCCTCAACTCTATGGTCAGTTAATCTTCGACAAAACAGGAAAAAAATATACAGTAGAAAAAAGACAGTCTCTTCAATAAATGGTGCTGGTAAAATTGGACAGCTATATGTAGAAGAATGAAACTCAACCATTCTCTTACACTGCACAAAAAGATAAACTCGAAATGGATAAAAGACATCAATGTGAGACAAGAATCCATCAGAATCCTAGAGGAGAATATAGGCAGTAACCTCTTCGATATCAGCCACAGCAACTTCTTTCAAAATAATCTCCAAAGGCAAAGGAAACAAAAGCGAAAATGAACTTTTGGGACATCATCAAGATCAAAACCTTCTGCACAGCAAAGAAAACAGTCAACAGAATAAAGAGGCAACCCATGGAATGGGAAAAGATATTTGCAAGTGACAGTACAGACAAAAGGCTGATATCTAGGATCTATAAAGTACTTCTCAATCTCAACACACACAAAACAGATAATCATATTAAAAAAAGGGCACAGGACATGAACAGACACTTCTCCTATGAAGACATACAAATGGCTATCAGACACATGAATAAATGTTCATCAACACAAGCCATCCTGGAGATTCAAATTAAAACCACATTGAAATACCGCCTGACCAGTTCTAAGGGGGAAATACATAGCCATCCAAGCCTCACTCAAAAAAATTGAAAAATCCAGAATACACCAGCTGTCTTTACACCTTAAAGAACAGTACAATCAACAACAAATTAAGCCAAATCCACACACAAGAAGGGAAATAATCAAGATTAGATCAGAGATCAACGAGGTAGAAACCAGAGATACAGTAGAACATATCAATGAAACTAGAAGCTTATTTTTTGAAAGAATCAATAAGATCGATAAACCATTGGCCACACTAATCCAAAAGAAAAGAGAGAAAGCCCAAATTCATAAAATTATGAATGAAAAGGGAGAGATCACAACTAACACCAAAGAAGTAGAAAAAACCATCAGAAGTTATTATCAACAGTTATATGCCAATTGGTTAAGCAACCTAGATGAAATCGATGCATTCCTGGAAAACTCTAAACTCCAAAAATTGAACCAGGAAGAAATTGACAACCTGAATAGACTGATATCTAGTAACGGGATTGAAGCATTGATCAAAAACCTCCCAAAAAACAAGAGCCCAGGACCTGATCGATTCCCTGGGGAATTCTACCAAACTTTCAAAGAAGAAATAACACCTATTCTCCTGAAGCTGTTTCAAAAAATTGAAGCAAAAGGAACACTTCCAGACTCTTTCTATGAAGCCAGCATTATCCTGATCCCCAAACCAGGCAAAGACCCTACCAAAAAGGAGAATTTCAGACCAATATCACTGATGAATATGGATGCTAAAATTCTCAACAAGATCCTAGCAAACAGGATCCAACAGCACATTAAAAAGATTATCCACCATGACCAGGTGGGATGCATCCCTGGGCTACAAGGATGATTCAACATTTGCAAATCAATCAATGTGAGAGAACGAATCAATAACAGAAGAGAGAAGAACCACATGGTCCTCTCAATTGATGCAGAAAAGGCATTTGACAAAACCCAGCATCCGTTCCTGATTAAAGCGCTTCAAATTAGAGGGATAGAGGGAACATTCCTGAACTTCATAAAATCTATCTATGAAAGACCCACAGCAAATATCATCTTCAATGAGAAAAGGCTTGCAGCCTTCCCGTTGAGATCAGGAACACGAGAAGGATGCCCACTCTCACCACTCTTGTTCAACAGAGTATTAGAAGTCCTAGCAACAGCAGTCAGACAACAAAGAGAAATAAAAGGTATCCAAATTGCCAATGAAGAAGACAAACACTCTCTCTACGCAGATGACATGATACTTTATATGGAAAACCCAAAAGACTCCACCCCCTAACTACTAGAACTCATACAGCAATTCAGCAACGTGGCAGGATACAAAGTCAATGTACAGAAATCAGTGTCTTTCTTATACACTAACAATGAAAATACAGAAAGGAAAATTAGAGAATCGATTCTATTTACTAGAGCACCAAGAACCATAGGATACCTGGGAATAAACTTAACCAAAGGGGTAAAGGATCTGTACTTGAGGAACTACAGAACACTCATTAAAGAAATCAAAGAAGACACAAAAAGATGGAAGACCATTCCATGCTCTTGGATCTGAAAAATAAATATTGTTAAAATGTCTATACTGCCTAGAGCAATCTATACTTTTAATGCAATTCTGATCAAATTCCACCGGTATTTTTCAAAGAGCTGGAGCAAATAGTCCTAAAATTTGTATGGAATCAGAAGAGACCCCGAATCACTAAGGAAATGCTGAAAAACAAAAATAAAACTGGGGGCATCACTTTACCTGATTTCAAGCTTTACTACAAAACCGTGATCACAAAGACATCATGGTACTGCCATAAAAACAGACACATAGACCAGTGGAACAGAGTAGAGAGCCCAGATATGGACCCTGAACTCTACAGTCAAATAATCTTTGACAAAACAGGAAAAAATATACAGTGGAAGAAAAACAGTCTCTTCAATAATGATGCTGGGAAAACTGGACAGCTATATGCAGAATGAAACTCGACCAT
Source organism: Lutra lutra (assembly GCF_902655055.1). Classification (NCBI taxonomy): domain Eukaryota; kingdom Metazoa; phylum Chordata; class Mammalia; order Carnivora; family Mustelidae; genus Lutra; species Lutra lutra. The sequence continues at coordinate 68,031,199 of NC_062289.1, read as the reverse complement.
TCTCTTACACCGTACACAAAGATAAACTCAAAATGGATAAGAGACCTCAATGTGAGACAGGAATCCATCAGAATCCTAGAGGAGAACAGAGGCAGTAACCTCTAATCAGCCACAGCAACTTTTTTCAAGATTTGTCTCCAAAGGCAAAGGAAACAAAAATGAAGATGAATTTTTGGGACTTCATCAAGATCAAAAGCTTCTGCACAGCAAAGGAAACAGTCAATAGAACAAAGAGGCAACCCACGGAATGGTAGAAGATATTTGCAAATGACAGTACAGACAAAAGGTTGATATCCAGGATCTATAAAGAACTCCTCAAACTCAACACACACAAAACAGATCATCATGTCAAAAAATGGGCAGAAGATATGAACAGACACTTCTCCAATGAAGACATACAAATGGCTATCAGACACATGAAAAAATGTTCATCATCACGAGACATCAGGGAGATTCAAATTACAACCACATTGAGATACCACCTTACACCAGTTAGAATGGCCAAAATTAGCAAGACAGGAAACAACATGTGTTGGAGAGGATAGTGGAGAAAGGGGAACCCTCCTACACTGTTGGTGGGAATGCAAGTTGGTGCAGCCACTTTGGAAAACAGTGTGGAGATTCCTCAAGAGATTAAACATAGAGCTTCCCTGTGACCCTGCCATTGCACTACTGGGTATTTACCCCAAAGATACAGATGTAGTGAAAAGAAGGGCCATCTGTACCCCAATGTTCATAGCAGCAATGGCCACGATGCCCTCAACGGACGAATGGATAAGGAAGATGTGGTCCATATTCACTAGGAGTATTAGGCCTCCACTGGAAAGGATGAATATCCAACTTTTGTAGCAACATGGATGGGACTGGAAGAGATTATGCTGGGTGAAATAAGTGAAGCAGAGAAAATCAATTATTTAAGCTTTCACTTATTTCTGGAGCATAAGGAATAACATGGAGGATACTAGGAGAAAAAAGGAAAAGTGAAATGCGGTAAATCAGAGTGGGAGACAAACCATGCGAGTCTGTGGACTCTGAGAAACAAACTGAAGGTTTTGGAAGGGATGGGCCTGGGGGATACGTGAGCTTGTTGGTAGGTATTAGGAGAGCATATACTGCATGGAGCAATGGGTGTGGTGCTAAAATATCAATCTTGGAACACTGAAAAAATAAAATTAAAAAAAAGAAAAATTGAAAACTGTTGCTTTTGATAGAGATGCTATAAAATATTTCAGATGTTCCTACAGTCAAAATATCCACCAGTGTTTTTCTGGTCAATGCAATTAGGGAATCAGTACATCACAGCAAGTACATTCATATGTCTGTAGCACTTTTGAGGTAAGTCCCATTCATTTTTCATTGCATTTGTACCTGAGATTTTATTTTTCTATTTTTTCTCATGTTCTGTAATTATAAAACCACCTTATTTCATTCGACCTGAGTGATAAGAATCTAGGGATTGGTTCTTGTGTATTTTTTGTTTTTTAACATATGTTGTATTATTTGTTTCAAGGGTATAGTTCTGTGAATTTCTGTGAATCATCCATCTTACAAAATTCCCACCAGTCACCATAGCACATATCCTCCCCAGTGTCCATAACCCAGCCACCCTATCCCTCCTTCCACCCCCAGCAACCCTGAGTTTGTTTCCTGAGATTAAGAATCTCATATGGTTTGTCTCCTTCCCTGGTCCCATCTTGTTTAATTTTTCCCTCCTTTCCCCCCACTACCACCTGTACTGCCTCTCAAATTCCTCATACCAGAGAGATCATATAATAATTGTCTTTTTCTGATTGACTTATTTAGCTTAGCATATACCATCTACTTCCATCCACATCATTGCAAAAGGCAAGATTTCATGGGTTTTTTGTTTATTTATTTGTTTTTGTTTTTTTTTTTTTCTTTATGGCTGAATAGGATGTCATTGTACCACATCTTCTTTATCCTTTTATCTGTTGATGGACATCCAGGTTCTTTCCATAGTTTGGCTATTGTGGACATTATTGCTATAAATGTTCAGGTGCTTGTTCCCCCCTGGATTACTACATTTGAATCTTTAGGGTTATTTCCCAAGTAGTGCAATTTCTGGGCCATCGGGTAGCTCTATTTTCAACTTTTTGAAGAACCTCCATACTGTTTTCCAGTGTGGCTATACCAGCTTGTTTCCATTAAAAACCCCTTTCTCCACATCCTTGCCAACAGGTGTCATTTCCTGACTGGTTAATTTTACCATTATGACTGTTGTGAGGTGGTATCTCACTGAGGTTTTGATTTCTATTTCCCTGATGCTGAGTCATGTTGAGCACTTTTTCATGTGTCTGTTGACCATTTTGATATCTTCTTTGCAGAAATGTCTGTTCATGCCTTCTGCCCATTTCTTTTTTTTAATTTTATTATTATTTTTTTATTTTCAGCATAACAGTATTCCTTGTTTTTGCACCACACCCAGTACTCCATGCAATCCATGCCCTCTCTAATACTCACCACCTTGTTCCCCCAACCTCCCACCTCCCGCCCCTTCAAAACCCTCAGATTGTTTTTCAGAGTCCATAGTCTCTCATGGTTCACCTCCTCTTCCAATTTCCCCCAACTCCCTTCTCCTCTCTAACTCCCCCTGTCCTCCATGCTATTTGTTATGCTCCACAAATAAGTGAAACCAGATGATAATTGACTCTCTCTGCCTGACTTATGTCACTCAGGATAATCTCTTCCAGTCCTGTCCATGTTGCTACAAAAGGTATTCATCCTTTCTGATGGAGGCATAATACTCCGTAGTGTATGTGGACCACATCTTCCTTTTCCATTCGTCCACTGAAGGGCATCTTGGTTCTTTCCACAGTTTGGCGACCGTGGCCATTGCTGCTATAAACATTGGGGTACAGATGGCCCTTCTTTTCACTACATCTGTATCTTTGGGGTAAATACCCAGTAGAGCAGTAGGGTCATAGGGAAGCTCTATTTTTAATTTCTTGAGGAATCTCCACACTGTTCTCCAAAGTGTTCTGCCCATTTCTTGATTGGATTATTTGTTCTTTGGGTGTTGAGTTTGATAAGCTTTTTAAATAGATTTTAGATACTAGCCCCTTACCTAATATGTCATTTGCAAATATCTTTTCCTATTCTGTCAGCTGTCTCTTGGTTTTGTTGACTGTTTTGCTATGCAAAAGCTTCTTATCTTGATGAAGTACCAATAGTTCATTTTTACCCTTGCTTCCTTGACTTTGGTGATGTTTCTAGGAAGAAGTTCCTGCAGCTGAGGGCAAAAAGGTTGTTGCTTGGGTTCTCCTCAAGGACTTTAATAGATTCCTATCTCACATTAAGATCTTTAATCCATTTGAGTGTATTTTTGTGTGTGGTGTATAGAAATGGTCAGTTTCATTAATCTGCATATGACTTCCCAATTTTCCCTACACCATTTGTTGAAGAGACTGTCTATTTTCCATTGGATATTCTTTCCTGTTGTATCAAATTAGTTGATCATAGAGTTGAGGGCCCATTTATGGGCTCTCTTATGGCTCCATTGATATATGTGTCTGGTTTTGTACCAGTACAATAATGTCTTGATGATTACAGCTTTGTAATATGGCTTGATATCTGGAATTGTGATGCTGCCAGTTTAGTTTTCTTTTTCAACACTCCTTTGGATATTTGGTGCCTTTTTTTGGTTCCATATAAATTTTGGGATTATTTGTTCCATTTCTTTAAAAAAATGATAGTGTTTTGATAGGAAGTGCATTAAATGTGTAGATTGCTTCAGGTAGCATAGACATTTTCACAATATTTTTGTCTTCCAATCCATGAGCATGGAACATTTTTCCATTTCTTTTTGTCTTCCTCAATTACTTTCATGAGTACTTTATAGTTTTCTGAGTGCAGATTCTTTGTCTCTTTGGTTAGGTTTATTCCTAGGTATCTTATGGTTTAGGGTGCAATTGAAAATGGCGTCAACTCCTTAATTTCTTTTTCTTCTGTCTTGTTGTTGGTTTATAGAAATGCAACTGATTTCTGTGGATTGATTTTATATCCTGACACTTTACTGAATTCATGTATGACTTCTAGCAGTTTTGGAGTGGAGTCTTTGGGGTTTGCCACAGAAAGTATCATATCATCTGCAAAGAGTGAGAGTCTGACTTCTTTGCCATTCAGATGCCTTTTATTTCTTTTTGTTTTCTGATTGCTGAGACCAGGACTTCTAGTACTATGTTGAATAGTGTTGGTGATAGTGGACATCCCTGCTGTGTTCCTGACCTTAGGGGACTTAGGGGAATAGCTCTAAGTTTTTCCCCATTAAGAATGATATTCACTGTGGGTTTTTCATAGATGGCTTTTATGATATTGAGTTATGTACCCTATATCCCTACACTATGAAGAGTTTTAATCATGAAAGGATGCTGTACATGTCAAATGCTTTTTGAGCATCTACTGAGAGTATCATATGGTTCTTGTTCTTTCTTTTACTAATGTATCATATCACACTGATTGATTTGTGGATGTTGAACCAGTCTTGCAGCCCAGGAATATACGCTGCTTGGTCACAATAGCCAAACTATGGTAAGAGCCTAGATGTCCATCAAGAGATGAATGGATAAGGAAAATGTGATAGATAGATATAGATATAGATATAGATATAGATATAGATATCTATATAGATAGATATGATATATATGATATATAGAGATATATATCTCTATATTATATCTATGTGTGTGTATATATGTATGTATGTATATATATATATATATATATATATATATATATATATTATGCAACCATCAAAAACCAGAAAACGTGCCATTTGCAATCACATGGATGGAACTAGAGGGTACTATGTTAAGCAAAATAACCAATCAGGAAAAGACAATTGTCATAAGATCTCACTGATATGAGGAATTTGAGAAACAAGACAGAGGATCATAGGGGAAGTGAGGGGGATATGAAACAAAATGAAACCAGAGAGTGAGACAAACCATAAGAGACTCTTAATCTCAGGAAACCAATTGAGGCTTGCTGGAGGGGAGGGGGGTTGGAGAGATAACATGGATGGTTGATGGACATTGGGGAGGGTGTATACTATGGTGAGTGCTGTGAATTTTGTAAGACTGATGAATCACAGTCCTGTGCCCATGAAACAAATGTTGATTTAAAAAATAAAAATAAAATATTTTTTAAAGATGAGGAAATACACAATTTTGATGGAAATAATTTGAGATGTTAGAAGTCTCTGAGGTCAATATGTCCATCTGTGCTTTTATTATTCTACATGGTGATGGATTCCACATGTGAGTGCATTTACCATTCACCTGTCCATTGATTTTCTGGGTCAGGTGCCATACACATTTTTTTAAATATTTTCTCCCTGTTTCTTCCTTTTAACTTGAGATATTTTAATGAAACTCTGTATTTCTTCTATCCTAAGTGATAGTGCCTAATTATTTATTTTTATGATTTAAAAAATTTTACATGCTTTAGGTTTATTGTGCATTCATCATATTATATACATGTTAATATTGTCTCCTTTGTGCCAGTAAAGCTTATTATTTCTATGTCTTGTATAATTGTGTGAGCACAATATTCCAGCAGAATTTTTTATGAAACCCTTATCCTCTATTATGGGGGACCCTCAAGGTGCTCCTAGAACTCACAGAAGATGTAACAGATGCAACACAGCTCCTAATGAAGATCGGTGGTTGGTTTCTTGCAGGAACCATCTGGATACCTGAACTGTTCACAGGAAGCCCTCTGCTGTAATCCCAAGGGACAGAACTAAAGATCTATGAATCTAGTTTCAGATGCTTTACTGATTGATTTATCACTAGGTCATCATATAGTTACCAGGTTATCATTATCCAAAAAATAGACATTTTTACCTAAAGATATGTCTAAATAGCCCAGTAATTGAATGTTTAAAACATACAAACCGGGGTACCTGGGTGGCTCAGTGGGTTAAAGCCTCTGCCTTCGGCTCAGGTCATGATCCCAGGGTCCTGGGATCGAGCCCCACATCAGGCTCTCTGCTTGGCAGGGAGCCTGCTTCCTCCTCTCTCTCTCTGTCTACCTCTCTGCCTACTTGTGATCTCCATCTGTCAAATAAATTTTAAAAATACAAACCATATAATACAATCACAAACTATGCTTTTTCCCAAAAGCACTGTTCCATTCCTCCACCCCAGTGGCCACCACCAGCCCCAGTGGCTCATCCCATGATCTGGCCCAAGAACGCATTGTACAGCACCTCTTGGAGTCACCTTTCATGTGGCATGAACAGTGGCATGAAAAGAGTGTCATCAGAGACTCTCTAGTCCATAGAACTCCTGAAAAAGATCTGTCAGTCCTGACCAGTTTTTCTCCAAACCCAATTCCTTCTAGAAAAACACCCTAGGTCATGCATTTTTCTGTCCATGAAGAGACTTTGCCTTAGGAAACCAGACAGCTGTGAGCTCAGATCACAAAGTGTGCACAAATAGGCAGAGAGAGAACATCCTGCATCCCCTGTGGCACACAGACTTTCCAGGTGAGAAGTTCCTGGAGCTGGTCCCTGAGGACTATCTTTACTCCACACCCCTTCTACCAGAGGCTCAGAATCTGAATATTTCTCTTGATTTCAATGGAGTATCTCTCCACTCTACTCAGCTCTCTCTCTTCCTTGCTTTATTCTTGATTTATAATCATGTGGAGAATTCAATTGTTTTCTCATGTTCCCTCTGTTATCATCTTTGTACTGACTGGGGTTGTATTAATTTAATATCTGATGTTTACTCAGCCCTGAGCCACATCCACCTCACATACTCTATCCCTGTGACATAACCCTCCTGGCATAAGGAAGGTAACTCTAGGAGGGAGCATCTGAGCACTTGATTTTGGAACTTCCATAATTCATTTTTCAGAAAGTTAAAGGACAAGTGGGAAGAACCATGACCTGTATCAGTAGGGGTCGGGGGGTTGGAGATTGAGCTGGGAAGGTTTGAAGGGAGGGTGGGAGGAGGAGCAGAACATGAGTTTCCAGCTCTCTCTTAGCTGCCTTCCCTGTTGCTTGGCTTTTTCATATGTAGCCACAAGGGACAATGAGGGCCTGAATTAGGGAAAAGCAATTTTTGTTCTCCTGTCCTGCAATCAGGATCAATAGCTGCTTTTAAGCCAGCCCTAAGTAGAAAACCAGAGAAGGGGTGTCCAATATGTATTGTGTCCAATGATTCCTTTTCTGGAAGTGTCAATAAGCATCTCCCAACCTCAAACCACTGTAGAACAGAATAGAGTTATGCCTGGGGACAAGTTAGCTGAGGGGCATCAAGATGGAGTTGAGGGATGAGAGGTTCGGCTCTGCCTGCACTCCTGGAAAAGGAGTAATTGCATCTCCCCTAATCTCAGCGAGCCTGGAGAGCTCTCCTTATCCTCCTCCAACATTGAAGTTTGGTTCTGGGATTCCTCTGACATCCATACCAAGACTTCCCCAGGGGGAGGTAAGGATATTACAAGGCTGGCTTGAATTTAGGGTTTGTCATGGGCTCAGTCTGTAATGATTCAGAATATTCATGTAAAACCCTTTATATCAGGGCAGCTAAGCTCTTCCTTCCAGGGATGCAGAAAAATCTAGAATATATAATTAGGTCACAGTGCGTGAGGAGAAGCAGGACAGGAAGCACATTTCATGGAGGACTCTCCCTCTTTTGAGGGAGTGGGAGTTGATAAGAGAGTTATGGGGGAGCCAGACCCAGGATTGGGATCTCAGAAAGCAGTGCTCTTGGGGCATCTCCATCATGGCCTGAGCTATGGTTCTCTTCCCCCTCCTTACTCAGGATACAAGTGAGGTCTCCAGGGAAGGGAGCACAAGGACATCTGGGCTCTTCTTTTGTCTCCTCCTCAGACTGATCTGGGGCACTAACTTTGAACTCATCAGAGTATATTCTTTCTCTTTCCAGGTTCCTGGCCCCAGTCTCCATGGACTCAACCTCCCTCAGCGTCAGAGACTCTGGGAAGTACCACCACCATCTCCTGTGCTGGAAACAACAGTAACATTGAGGGTTATAATTATGTTTCATGTTATTAACTGCTCTCAGGCATGTCTGCCAAAGTCCTGATTTATCATTTAAATACGTGGCCTTCAGAAATCCCTGATCCTTTCTCTGCTCCACATCTAGAAACACAGCCTCCCTGACCATACATTGGCTTCCGGCTGAGGATAAGGATGAGTATTACTGTTACCCATATACAACCAGTGCCACTTTCTGCAGTGGTTCTTGTTCATGGAGAACTGAGATCAAAACCTGCCCTGTGCTCACAGACTCCCTCCTAGTTCTGAAGATGCTTCACTATTCTGTGCAGAGGGGGCTTTCAGTGGCAAGGCCTTGGAAATTCAGTTCTTTCTCAATGTGTCTTCCCCCTGAAATGATGTTCAATAGGCAATATACTGTTTGCTTAATTGTCTTAAGATTGAGACAGCTTTCTCTTTGCCTGTGTCCTATGGTTCCCATATGTGATACGTGTTCTAGATTTTCCACAGCTATGTGATGGTTAATTTTATGTGTCAACTTGAGTGGAATGAGTGATGCTCAGATAGTTGGTTCAACATTACTTCTGAATGTGTCTATAAGGACATTTCTGGAAAAGATTGACATCTGAATTGGCAGATTGTGAAAGGACGGAAGAACGTCTTTGCCTATTTTAGAAGACATATCTAGCAGTGGAGGCCTTTACTGGGAGAAAAAGATGCAAAAGAGGAATATGCAGGGAATAATCTCTATCTTTTGATATCAGTTGAGTCCTGATTTGTGACCCAGTATGTAGTCTATTCTTGAGTAGGTTCCATGTGCACTTGATGAGAATGAGTATTCTGTTGTTTTAGGGTGGAATGTTCTGTATATATATTTGAGGTCCATCTGGTCCAATGTGTCATTCAATGCTCTTGTTTCTTTATTGATTTTCTGCTTTGATGATCTGTCTATTTCTGAGAGAGGTGTGTTAAGATCTCCTACTATTAATGTGTTCATATCAACATGACTGTTTATCTTGATTAACAGGTTTCTTATGTAATTGGCTGCTCCCATATTGGGGGCATAGATATATACAACTGTTAGATCTTCTTGGTGGATTGTCCCTTTAAGAGTTATATAGTATCCTTCTGTATCTCTGACTACAGTCTTTAGTTTAAAAATTATTTATCTGATATGAGAATCACTACCCTGGCCTTCTTTTGGGGCCCATTGGCATGAAAGATGCTTCTCCATCCCTTCACTTTCAGTCTGGTTGTATCCTTACTTTCGAAATGGGTCTCTTGTAGACAACATATGGATGGGTCCTGTCGTTTTATCCAATCTGCAACCCTGTGTCATTATATGGGTTCATTTAGGCCATTCACATTGAGAGTGATTATTGATAGATACGTTTTTATTGACATCGCGTTACCTTTGAAGTTTTCTTTCCATAGATTGTCTCCATATTTCTGTTCAATGATATTCTTAGGATTTTTCTTCTTTTAAAGAACCCCCCTTAATATTTCCTGCTGTGTCAGCTTGGTGGTCGCATAGTATTTTAAGCCTTGCTGGTCTTGGAAACTCTTTATCTCTCCATCCACTTTGAATGTCAGTCTTTCTGGATAAAGTATTCTTGGCTGCATGTTCTTCTCATTTAGCGCCCTGAATATATCTTGCCAGCCCTTTCTGGCTTGCCAGGTTTCTGTGGACAGGACTGATGTTATTCTGTTGGGCTTTCCTCTGTATGTAAGGAGCTTCTTTGTCCTAGCTGCTTTCAAGAGATCGTGTCTACAATTATGATTCTTCATTCTTACTATCTGGTCTCAAGGACTTTTGAGATTCTATAATCTTGGGGAGAGAGACTGTTCTGCCTCTAGTACATGAACACTGGTTCCATTCACGAGATTGGGAAAATTTTCATGGAGAATTTGTTCCACTATATCTTCTAGACTTCGGGGGAGACAAGATGGCAGGGAAGTAGGAGGAGACACCCTTTCAACCTGTACCCTAAAGTGAGCTGATTACCTTCCAAAGAACTCCGATCACCCACAAAATCATCCTGAGATCAGAATTATACACGTCTGGATCTCTACAGGAGCAGAAGATGCCAGTGGGCAGTGTTTCTGTGTTTTTGTGTTTGTCCTGATAGTATATAAACCTTACACTTGGGGTTCTTTTTGATGATGTTCTTCCTTTATTTGCTTATATATATATTTTTTCTCTTGTATAATTTTTTTTCTCTTCATATACTTTTATCAGTCTTTTTGTTTGTCTGTTTTTGTTTGTATACCTCATAAATCTTACCTTGGGGCCCATTTGGGCTGAACCTTCTCTTTCATCTGCCCTTTCGTTCCTGTCTCTCTCTCTCTCTCTCTTTTTCTTCTTTTTCTTTTCTTTTTTCTCTCATTTGGGTGGGGAATCCTGATTGCTCAGAAGTGTTCCCGGGTGCACCTTGACTGCACCACGGTTGATACATCCAGCTACATTCATTCAGCCATCTCTCACCACAATCACTAGGAGGAGGAATGCCCAACAGAAGAAAAATACAGAGGATGGGCCTTGTACAACAGAGCTAATGGCTAACAACATAGACAATATGTCAGAAAGAGAATTCAGGCTAACAATTATCCAGGCAATAGCTAGGTTGGAGAAAGCCATGGATGACCAAACAGAATTGATTAGGGCCGAAATGAAAGCGACCAGAGTTGATGTTCACAATGTTAGGGCAGAGCTGAAAGCTACCAGGGATGAGGTTCACAATGCTCTCAATGAGTTCCAATCTAATCTAATTTCTCTCAAAGCTAGGGTAACTGAGACAGAAGATAGAATTAATGATCTGGAGGACAAACAGATAGAGACAAAGGATCAGGAAGAAGCCTGGAAAAAACAGCTTAGAAGCCACGAAAACAGAATCAGGGAAATAAATGATGCCATGAAACGTTCCAATGTCAGAATTATTGGAATCCCTGAAGGGGAGGAGAAAGAAAGAAGTCTAGAAGATATAGTGGAACAAGTTCTTCATGAAAATTTTCCCAATCTCGTGAATAGAACCAGCGTTCATGTACTAGAGGCTGAACGGTGTCCACCCAAAATTATAGATTCCAGAAAAACATCAAGGCAACTGAGAGTCAAATTGAGGAATCATAATTGTAGGTATAATCTCTTGAAAGCTGCTAGGACAAAGAGGCTCCTTACTTACAGAGGAAAGCCCATCAGAATAACGTCAGACCTGTCCACAGAGACCTGGCAAGCCAGAAAGGGCTGGCAAGATATATTCAGGGCACTAAATGAGAAGAACATGCAGCCAAGAATACTTTATCCAGCGAGACTGACATTCAAAATGGATGGAGAGATAAAGAGTTTCCAAGACCAGCAAGGCTTAAAAGACTATGGGACCACCAAGCCAACACTTCAGGAAATATTAAGGGGGGTTCTATAAAAGAGGAAAAATCCTAAGAATAGCATTAAACAGAAATATGAAAACAATCTACAGAAAGAAAGACTTCAAAGGTAACATGATGTCAATAAAAACGTTTCTATCAATAATCACTCTCAATGTGAATGGCCTAAATGCACCCATAAAATGGCACAGGGATGCACATTGGATAAAACAACAGGACCCATCCATATGTTGTCTATAAGAGATCCATTTTGAACCTAAAGATAGACCCAGACTGAAAGTGAAGTGATGGAGAAGCATCTTTCATGCCAATGGGCCTCAAAAGAATGCCGGAGTAGCGATTCTCAATTCAGACAAATTAGATTTTATTTTTTATTTATTTTTTAAAAGATTTTATTTATTTATCTGACAGAGAGAAATCACAAGTAGGCAGAGAGGCAGGCAGAGAGAGAGGAGGAAGCAGGCTCCCCGCTGAGCAGAGAGCCCGACGCGGGGCTCGATCCCAGGACCCCGAGATCACGACCTGAGCCGAAGGCAGTGGCTTAACCCACTGAGCCACCCAGGCACCCCCAGACAAATTAGATTTTAAACTAAAGACTGTAGTCAGAGATACAGAAGGATACTACATCATTTTTTAAAGATTTTATTTATTTATTTGATAGAGATTACAAGTAGTCAGAGAGGCAGGCAGAGAGAGAGAGAGAGGAGGAAGCAGGCTCCCCGCTGAGCAGAGAGCCTGATGCGGGGGTCGATCCCAGGACCCTGAGACCGTGACCTGAGCTGAAGGCAGAGGCATTAACCCACTGAGCCACCTAGGCACCCCGATACTACATCATTCTTAAATTTACTATCCACCAAGATGATCTAACAATTGTAAATATCTATGCCTCCAATATGGGAGCAGCCAATTACATAAGAAACCTGTTAATCAAGATAAACAGTCATATTGATATGAACACATTAATAGTAGGAGATCTTAACACACCTCTCTCAGAAATAGACATATCATCAAAGCAGAAAATCAATAAAGAAACAAGAGCATTGAATGAAACATTGGACCAGATGGACCTCAGAGATATATACAGAACATTCCACCCTAAAACAACAGAATACCCATTCTCATCAAGTGCACATGGAACCTTCTCAAGAATAGACTACATACTGGGTCACAAATCAAGACTCAACCAATACCAAAAGACTGACATTATTCCCTGCACATTCTCAGATAACAATGCTTTGAAACTTTAGCTCAATCACAAGGAGAAGTTCAGAAGGAACTCAAACACCTGGAAGCTAAAGACCACCTTGCTTAAGAATGCTTGTATCAACCAGGAGATCAAAGAAGAACTGAAACAATTCATGGAAACCAATGAGAATGAAGACACTTCGGTCCAAAACCTATGGGATACAGCAAAGGCAGTCCTAAGGGGGAAATACATAGCCATCCAAGCCTCCCTCAAAAAAATTGAAAAATCCAGAACACACCAGCTGTCTTTGCACCTTAAAGAACTGGAGAATCAACAACAAATCAAACCAACTCCACACATAAGAAGGAAAAAAAATCAAGATTAGAGCAGAGATCAATGAGGTAGAAACCAGAGATACAGTAGAACATATCAATGAAACTAGAAGCTGGTTTTTTTTAAAGAATCAATAAGATTGATAAACCACTGGCCACACTAATCCAAAAGAAAAGAGAGAAAGCCCAAATTAATAAAATTATGAATGAAAAGGGAGAGATCACAACTAACACCAAGGAAGTAGAAACAATCATCCGAAGTTATTATCAACAATTATATCCCAATTGGTTAAGCAACCTAGATGAAATCGATGCCTTCCTGGAAAACTATAAACTCCCAACGTTGAACCAGGAAGAAATTGACAACCTGAATAGACCGATATCTAGTAACGAGATTGAAGCAGTGATCAAAAACCTCCCAAAACACAAGAGCCCAGGACGTGATGGATTCCCTGGGGAATTCTACCAAACTTTCAAAGAAGAAATAACACCTATTCTCCTGAAGCTGTTTCAAAAAATTGAAGCAGAAGGAAAACTTCCAGAGTCTTTCTATGAAGCCAGCATTACCTTAATCCCCAAACCAGGCAAAGACCCTACCAAAAAGGAGAATTTCAGACCAATAACCCTGATGAATATGGATGCTAATATTCTCAACAAGATCCTAGCAAACAGGATCCAACAGCACATTAAAAAGTTTATCCACCATGACCAGGTGGGATTCATTCCTGGGCTACAAGGATGGTTCAACATTTGCAAATCAATCAATGTGATAGAACAAATTAATAAGAGAAGAGAGAAGAACTACATGGTCCTCTCAATTGATGCAGAAAAAGCATTTGACAAAATCCAGCATCTGTTTCTGATTAAAATGCTTCAAAGTAGAGGGATAGAGGGAACATTCCTGAACTTCATAAAATCTATCTATGAAAGACCCACAGCAAATATCATCCTCAATGGGAAAAAGCTTGCAGCCTTCCCTTTGAGATCAAGAACACGACAAGGATGCCCACTCTCACCACTCTTGTTCAATATAGTATTAGAAGCCCTAGCAACAGCAATCAGACAACAAAGAGAAATAAAAGGTATCCAAACTGGCAATGAAGAAGCCAAACTCTCTCTCTTCGCAGATGACATCATTCTTTATATGGAAAACCCAAAAGATTCCACCCCTAAACTACTAGAACTCATACAGCAATTCAGCAACGTGGCAGGATACAAAGTCAATGTACAGAAATCAGTGGCTTTCTTATACACTAACAATGAAAATACAGAAAGGGAAATTAGAGAATCAATTCTATTTACTATAGCACCAAGAACCATAGGATACCTGGGAATAAACCTAACCAAAGAGGTAAAGTATCTATCTTCTTGACTTCTTTTTTTCTCCTCCCCTTCAGGGATTCCAATAATTCTGATGTTGGAACGTTTCATGGCATCATTTATTTCCCTAATTCTGTTTTCGTGGCTTCAAGCTGTTTGTTTCAGTCTTTCTCCTGGTCCTTTCTCTCTATCTGTTTGTCCCCCAGATCACTAATTCTATCTTCTGTCTCAGTTACCCTAGCTTTTAGAGAATTTAGATTAGATTGGAACTCCTTGAGAACATTGTGATCATCCCTGGTGGCTTTCAGTTCTGCCCTAATCAATTCCATTTTGTCATCCATGGCTTTCTCCAACTTAGCTATTGCCTGGGTAATTGTTAGTCTGAATTCCCTTTTTGACATATTGTCTATGTCTATAGTCATTAGCTCTATTGCAGAAGGCCCAGCCTCTGAATTTTTCTTCTGTTGGGCATTCCTCCTCCTAGTCATTGTGGTGAGAGGTGGCCGATTGGATGTAGCTGAATATATCGACTGTTGTGCAGGTAAGGTGCACCCTGGAATGCTTTTGAGTAATCAATAGTCCCCACGCAAATGAAAGAAAAAAGAAAGGGGGGAAAATGGAAAAAAAGAAAGAGAGAGAGAAAGACAGGAAAAAACTCTCTCTGGCTCAGCTCCAGGGGTGGTTGTCCTGGGTCCGGGGACTAAATCCCCTGTCCCTAACTGTCCTGATTCCCACAATCACCCCCCATGATCTTTTGCTCTTTTTGAGTGCTTTCAACCAGACTCCAAGTTAATGCTTGTCCCCAGTCACAGGGCACTCTCGAATTGGGGTATTACTTTCAATGGGTCGCTTCTGGTGGCTCCCTCCCCCTTTTGTTTATCTTCCGATATCAGTCCAAGGTTCCCACTCTGCTTTACCTGCCCACTGGCATTTTCTGCCCCTGCAGTGGTCCAGACTTGTATAATTCTAATTTCAGGATGATTTCATGGGTGATCAGAGTTCTTTGGTAGGTAATCAGCTCACTTTAGGGTACAGGTTGAAACAGCGCCTCCTCCTAGTTCCCCGCCATCTTATCCCCCTCCAATTGACTTGCAAATATTAAACCAACCTTGCATCCCAGGAAAAAATCCCATTTGGTCATTATGGATGTTCCTTTTAATGTACTGTTGGATTCTACTGGCTAAGATCTTATTCAGAATTTTGGCATTCATGTTCATCAGGGATATTGATCTTTCATTCTCCTTTTTGGTGAAGCCTTTGCCTGCTTTTGGGATCAGGGTAATTATAGTTTCACAGAATGAGTTTCAAAGTTTTCCTTCCTTCTCTTCCTATCTTTTGAAACAGCTTCGGTAGAATAGGTGTGATTTTTTCTTTAAATGTTTGGTAGAATTCCTCTGGGAAGCCATCTGGCCCTTTATTCTTGTTTTTCTGGGGAGGTTTTTGATTACTGCTTTAATTTTGTTACTAGTTATTCATCTATTCAGATTGTCCATTTCTTCCTGACAGTCTTGGCAGTTTATAAGTTTCCAGAAAGGCATCCATTTCTTCCACATTGCTTAATTTGTTGTCATATAGTAGCTGATAATAATTTCTAATAATTGTTTCTATTTCTTGGTGTTAGTCATGATCTCTCCCGTTTCATTCTTGATTTTATTGATTTGGGTCATTTCCCTTTTCTCTTGGAGAAGTCTTGCCAGAGGTTTAATCTATCTTCTTAATTCTTTCACAAAGAACCAGCTTCTAATTTTGTTGATCTGTTCTACTGCTTTTCTGGTCTCTACTTCATTTTTAAAAACATTTGATTCATTTATTTGAGAGACAGAGACAGTGAACGAGGGAATACAAACAGGGGGAGAGGGAAAGGAACAGTCTTCCCACTGAGCATGGAGCCTCATGTGGGGCTTGAACCCAGGACCTCGGGATCATGTCCTGAGCTGAAGGCAGAGGCATGATGACTGAGTCACCCAGGCGCCCCAGTTTCTATTCCATTGATCTTTGTTCTAATCTTTATTATTTCTCTTCTCCTGCTTGGTTTAAGTTTTATTTGCTGTTCTTTCTCCAGATCCTTTAGGTTAACTTGTGCATTTGAGACTTTTCTACTTTTATTTTTTTAGTAGTTTTCGTACTTTATTGGAAAGAGAGTTTGTTTATGATAGATGTTTAATTTTTAAAGTTGGACAGTGACCATGCATCAAGAAATGAGACTCCTTATATCATTGCAGTGGTTAGGCAATCTAGCATATGTTCAGCAATAAATTGTGTGAAGCATCAGATTCAACATAAGCTACATATTAGCCACTTACAAAGAGGAACAAATCCATAACTACAATGTATGACAACATTATCAATTATGGTAGTAGCAAGTTTTTTGAGTGAGGCTTGGATGGCTATGTATTTCCCCCTTAGGACCATGGTTGCAGTATCCCATAGGTTTCCAACAGATGTGTTTTCATTCTCATTAGTTTCCATGAATTGTTTTAATTTATTTTTTTAATTCTTTTTTAATTTCCTGGTTGAATGACTATTGAAAGATATGAATTTACTGCCATAATACTGCCTGCAAAAATCCTTGTTTCTATGTATTGTCTCGGTAAATTTCTGGTCTATATTACTCTTGGAGTCTTTCTTCTTTTATAGAACCCCTTCATATTTTTTCAGGGCTGGCTTTGTGGTCATATATTCTCTCAGTTTCTGCCAGTCCTGGAAGCTTTTTATCTTTCCATTGATTCTGAATCACAGCTTTGCTGGAAAAAATGTCCTTGACTGCATGTTCTTCTCATTTAGCACACTGAATATGCCTTGCCCATCCTTTCTGTCTTGTCAGATCTCTGTGGACAAATCTGTTGTTATTCTGATGGTCTTCCCTCCACAGTTAAGAAGTCTCTTCCCTCCAGCTGCACTCAGGATAGCTTTCTTGGCTATAAGATTTGCAACTTTCACTATTATATGCCAGGGTGTTGGACTGCTGTTATTGATATTGGGACGGGTCCTTTCTGCCTCTTAGACACGAATGGTTGTTTCCTTCTACAGACTAGGGAAGTTCTCAGCTATGGTTTACTCAAATATATTTTCTAGTCCTCTCTCTCTCTCCACCCCCTCAGGGATCTCAATAATTCTGACATTGGAACATTTTCATGGTGTCATCGATCTAAGTCTGTTCTCATGGATTTCTAGCTGTTTATCCCTATCCTCCTCGGTTTCCTTCCTTTCTATCAGCTTATCTTCTAGATCTCTAATTCGTTCTTCTGCCTCATTTACCCTGATTGGTGAGTATCCAGTTTAGACTACATCTCATTCATAGTAATTTTATCCTGATTAGATCTCATTTCTTCTCTTAGAATCTATAGATTCTAAGATTATATATATATATATATATATATATATATATATATAATCTATTCTCTATAGAATCTCTTAGAGATTCTATATTGTAAATAATGCTTTCCTCAAGCCTAGCTATTCGCTTCATAATTGCTACTTTGAGGTCTATCTATGATATCTTGCTTATATCCATGTCCATTAGATTTGTGGCGGAAATCGTTGTCTCTCTCTCTCTTTTTTCTTTTTTGGGAGCTCCTTGTCTTATTCATTCTGTTGAGAGATGGTTGAGGGAATGTACAGAGTCCAAATATCAACCACAAACCAAGCAAAATGCACCTATGAAAAAACCCAAAGTGGTTTAAATCTACCACAGATACACCATCGAAGTCAAGATGATCGAAAGCAATACAAAGAAAGAGAAAAGAGAAAAAAAAGAGGGGCTTTGGGGAGAGAGATTTTAATCTCTCAGGTTGAATGCAGCAGGATGATCTGCCTTTTCCTGCTTGATTTTTGGTCTCTGTGTTAGAAGGCACTACATCCCAAAATTGCAACGAAATCAGAACTTACATATATATCAAGATAAAACTGAATAGAGTGAAAAATGGGCTAGTATAGGGTATAAATCTATAAAACTTGTACATGTAAAAGAAAATAAAATTTAATAGTGACTTAAAAACACAGGTTGGGAAATACGAATCTATTTGAAATGGGAGCAGGGAAGAAGAAAAAGGACAAGAAGATGAAGAAGAAGGAGGATAAGAAGGAGGAGGAGGAGGAGGAAGGAAGGAAGGAAACTAATAAAGAAATGCAAAATTTTAGCCTGAAGTGTAAGTGAGTCATGACAGAACACCTGGAGCTCCCTATACTACTTTCCCCTGACACTGGAGTCTTATAGTTCTGTGGGAAATAAGCTTAAGTTTTTTCACCTGTTGTTCCAGTCTGTCTTCTGGGAGAGGGGTCTGCTCCTCAGCTTCTCAGGCATCTTTGCCTGGGTCGAGCTGAACCACCCTTTGTCAGGGAAATGGGCTCAATGTGAGCTGGTTGGCCTTACAGCTTTTATTTCTTGGTGCTTTTTCACTTCTCTTTAGAGGGTCAGAGCAAATGTGGCCTTGCAGGAATCCCTGGACCAGAGCTGCAATGTAGCAGTCCACCCCCCTCAACAGATCCTCCAGGTCAATCTGTCTACACTTTTGCCCACACCAAACTCCACAGACTTGTGCTTTTTCTGAGGATGAGGCCTGTTGCATTAATACTCAAATGTCTCCACCCCTCACTGCCCCCATACAGAATTGCCCACCTTTGCCTGGGGCCAGGCTAAGTAATCTGCTCTGGTTTGCTCCCTGAAGGTTTTGTTCCCTGCAGGTTTTCTGTGCATGTTTAAAGGGTGGGAATGAATATGGTGGCCACCCAATCTCTGGCTACAGAGTCAAGAGCTTGGGGCTCCAGATCCACTCCCCTGTGAGCCCTCAGAGAAAAGCAGTCAATCACTCTTGTCTCCCTGCTCTCTGGCTGCACTCCATGCTTACCCAGCCTCTGACCTAGCATTTCTAGCTCAAGCACACGACCCTATTTGGACTCTCTAAACCCAGCAGACTCCTTCAGCACACTCCTGTGCCACTCCTTCTTGGGAAGAAGGGGGCTCTCCCTGGTTCTGCTGCTTTTTGGGCCCGTGCTCAAAGAACAGTGGTCTTACTGTGCCATAGATCACAGTTTATGGCACTCCTGAGCTAAGAACCCACTCCTGGGATCACTTATTCTGGCTGGCTTCCCTACTCTGATACCTGTGAGCTCTGCAATATTCGGGCAACCCTGGTCTTCCTGTGACCCTGAGGATCTGGAGGTCACAACAGTCCCAGCAAAGGTTCCATTTCCCACTTAGCTACCTAAGTGATGTCCCTCAGTGGAGTAGCCTAAAAGTTCTGATTTAGGACTCCCCTGCTCTATCACTTGCTGGTAGCAAACTGACAGAGGCTCCCTCCCCTACAGTCTATCTTCCCATATATAACCTCAGATTCACTTCTCAGCACCTCCTACCTTGTTAAAATAGTTTGTCTGTTCATAGAGTTGCAGTTATTCTTTTCTTTGATCTCCAGTTGAGTTTGCGGATGTTCAGAATGGTTTGATAGCTATCTACCTGAATTCCTGGGACCTGATGAAATTAAGGTCTTCTACTCCTCCACCATCTTGGACGACTCAAACCTCAAAATGCTTAAAGAACTCTGTGATCACTCTTCTGGCAAAACCTTACAGTGGGAAGGAACTGCAGTCATTCAATGGGAAATCTTAAATGCAATGGGAGTTATTGGATCCTGGGGTGACATAGGCGATGTGGGGGCATTTAGCTGCTAAAGGAAAGATGGATGTGGTTACCACAAGGGACCGAAAAATCAGAGGAGCAGTCAGAGGAGCTGACTTGAGCAGATCTATGTCAAAGGCTAACTTTTTTTCGATTATTAATCACTTTATTTTTTTTTATTTTTTTTACATTTTTTAAATTTATT
Source organism: Lutra lutra (assembly GCF_902655055.1). Taxonomy (NCBI): domain Eukaryota; kingdom Metazoa; phylum Chordata; class Mammalia; order Carnivora; family Mustelidae; genus Lutra; species Lutra lutra. The sequence continues at coordinate 68,011,174 of NC_062289.1, read as the reverse complement.
TTCAACATAACAGTACTCATCGTTTTTGTACCACACCCAGTGCTCCATGCAATCTGTGCCCTCTCTAATAAACACCACCTGGTTCCCCCAACCTCCCACCCCCCCACCTCTTCAAACCCTTCAGATTGTTTTTCAGAGTCCATAGTCCCTCATTGTTCACCTCCCCTTCCAATTTCCCCCAACTCCCTTCTCCTAACTCCCCATGTCCTCCATGCTATTTGTTATGTTCCACAAATAAGTGAAACCATATGATAATTGACTCTCTCTGCTTGACTTATTTCACTCAGCATAATCTCTTCTAGTCCTGTCCATGTTGCTACAAAAGTTGGGTATTCATCCTTTCTGATGGAGGCATAATACGCCATAGTGTATATGGACCACATCTTCCTTATCCATTCGTCTGTTGAAGGGCATCTTGGTTCTTTCCATCAGGGAGATTCAAATTAAAACCACATTGAGATATCACCTTACACCGGTTAGAATGGCCAAAATTAGCAAGACAGGAAACAACATGTGTTGGAGGGGATGTGGAGAAAGGGGAACCCTCTTACACTGTTGGTGGGAATGCAAGTTGGTGCAGCCTCTTTGGAAAACAGTGTGGAAATTCCTCAAGAAATTAAAAATAGAGCTTCCCCATGATCCTGAAATTGCACTACTGGGTATTTACCCCAAAGATACAGATGTAGTGAAAAGAAGGGCCATCTGTACCCCAATGTTTATAGCAGCAATGGCCACGGTTGCCAAACTGTCAAAGGCTAATTTATCATGGTGTTCCTAGAAGTGAAATTAGTAGGAAGTCTATTAAATTCTCACTTGATCTGCGTAAGTAGAAAACTTCTAGGTCAAGTGAACAAAAGTGTAACTCAAATAATAAAAACAAGTAGTCACAGTTTTTCAGTCAATTCCTAGACTTTCCAATATCAGACATATAACCCCTTGATTGGAGAGAAGTCTGAGTCCCCTTTAAGGAGGACCCTGATATACTACTGAAAATATACACAGCTGATATTTTCCTCAGCCTTACCTAAAGGGACCTTATACCAACTGTGCACTGGGGGAAAGGAAATAGTGAAACTTTTCAGAGGCTACTGGATACCAGCTCTGAACTGACATTGATTTCAGGAGACCCAAGCATCAATGTGGTCCTCCAATCAGTGTAGGGCTTGTGAGATCAGGTGATCAATGGGATTTTATCTCAGATATGACCCACAGTGGATCCAGTGGGTTCCTGAATCCATTCTTTAATTTTTTTCTCCAGTTGCAGAACATAATGACAGGAGCTGTCCATTAAGTGCTAGGTGTTAGCTGATCCACCAAACCATTTTAAAGCTGGGCATGGACAGCAATACCACATCATTAAATGGAAGTTGTATATATGTGACAGGGCCCAAGGAGGCTCTGAAGCCACAAATGCTTTACATGAAGAAATAACTCAACTGTGCCTTGTTCCCATTCCTGCTATAATGCCTCTCTCTTTCTCTCAGCTGGAACCTCTGACCTCATTGGAAGTTCCCTATGATCAGCCAAGAGAAGAAGAGATGTCTCAATCATGGTTTACAGATGGTTTTGTATGATATGTAAAGAATCACACAAAAGAACACAGTTGTAGCACTATTGCCCCTGAGACATCCCTGAAGATGGTGGTAAGAGGAAATTCTCCTGGCACACAGAGGTTCCAGCTGGGGATCTGGCTGTATGCTTTGGATGAAGAAATGGGCCAATGTGTAATTACATATTGATTCATGGGCTGTAGCCAATGATTTGCATGGATGGTTAGGGAATTGGAAGAACGTGATTGGAAAATTTGTTAAAAAAGTAAATATGAAGGGCACCTGGGTGGCTCAGTGGGTTAAAGCCTCTGCCTTCGGCTCAGGTCATGATCTCAGGGTCCTGGGATTGAGCCCCGCATTGGGCTCTCTGCTCAGCAGGGAGCCTGCTTCCTCCTCTCTCTCTTCCTGCCTCTCTGCCTACTTGTGATCTCTGTCTGTCAAATAGATAAATAAAATCTTTTTTTTTTTTTAAAGTAAATATGGGGAAGAGGTATGTGATTAGACCTCTCTGGATGAGCAAAAATAATGTAAAGATATTTCTATCACATGTGAGTGTTCACCAATGAAATGGGTGACCTCAGAAGAGAGGAATTTTAGAAATAAAGTGGCTAGGATGGCCCGTTCTATAGATAGTAGTTAGATTCTTTCCCCAGCCACCCTGTCTTCACTCAACGGTCTCCTGATCAAAGTTGTAATGGTGGCAGAAGTGCACTTCAGGTTGTCTGGCTCCTCATGTCCATAAGTGACCATGCTTCTTTATGGATCAAGGAAGGGACATTACAAATGACCACATGTATTTCCTTCCATCAGAATGCACCATGGAACACAAACAACATTTGATACAGAGCTTTTTCCTGGATTCCAGGACTTCTGGATTCAAGTAGACCTAGAGAGGGCAATTAGGAATTGAAACAGAGCAGTTTTACTTGTAGGCTTTTGAGAAAGAACTGAGAGTTCATTTAGGAGAGAATCAGCCTAGAGACCCAAAGTTGAATCTGTCAGTCCTGAAGTCTCATTTGGAAAAGTGACAAGCAGGGGGCACTGTGGGGCCACATCTCTGTGAGCATGGGCTCAGTGACAACTGACAGATATCATTTACATTTTTCATAACTGCTCAAGTGTGCCTCAGAACCTGTGATGACCCCACCCTCAGGCAGTGTGGACAACAGAAAAAAGAAACTGAAACAAAGACCTCGTTGCTCCCACCCTTCTACCCACCTTTTACCTAGTATGGTGTTTACTCAGCTGGCACTCAGCCCTGGGTGATAGGGGCTGGATGCAGGCAGGAAACTGGCTGGGGGATTTGCATGAAGGCCATCCTTTACTAAAGAGTCCAAGAGGGGGGAAAGTAAAGTTGGAGGAGCCCAGACTTGTGAGGTCCTCTGGAAGAACTCTCTGTGGGAGCATCACCAGTATATTGTGGACCATTGTCCTCTTCATGGGTCTCTTCACAGGTCAAGGCAGACTCCTTGGGCTTTGGGGAAGGGGCATGAATAAGGGACCCTCTGGAGGACTCTCCTAACTTCAGTTCTCACAAGCATCTCCTGTTCTCTTCAGCAACAAGCTCTCAGCCTGTGGTGACTCAAGAGCCCTCATTCATGGTGATGCCTGGGCTGGTAGCCATTCTCACCTGCTCCATGAGTCAGGGACCTGTCACGACTGAGAATGCTCCAAGATAGTTCCAGAGGAAACCTGGTCAATCTCCTCCACAACTCACATACCATACAAACACCCAATAACTGTCCCCATCTGTCCCCAGCTCCATCCTAACAGACAGAACTTGCTCTCACCATCTCTACGGCACAGTCCAGGACAAGGCTGAGTACTTCTATATAGTCTGGTGCAATGCACCTCTTTCACAGTGACAACTTCTAACAGGGACCTGAATCAAAATTTCAACGTGATCAGGGGTGCCTGGGTAGTTTAGTCACCTGAGCATCCAACTCTTAATTTTGGCTCAGGTCATGATCTCAGTAGTAGGATTGATCCCTGCATCAGGCTCCACCCTCAGTATGGAGTCTTCTTGAGATTCTCTCTCCCTCTCTCTCTAAAATAAATAAATAAATCTTAAAAAGTAGATAAAACTTCAGTGTAATCAGCCTGGAGTAATAGCATCACCAGCAAAGAGCAAAGTACTCCCATCTTAGGCAACGCCTGAGACTCAGTGACAGAACAATTTTCTGTTCACTGAATGACTGGCCTGAGTATAACATTCTTGGAACAAAATTTATTTTTTTCCAGAGCGCTGTGGATGCTGCCCTACTCTTTCATGAGCATTCAATACAATGGAGATGTGTGAATGTGGTCTCATTTTCATTCTTTTGGGTCATAGGACTTTTTTTGTGGGGGGGTGTTATGGAATTCTTTAGAACAAATTTAATTAATTTGCGTTTGAGCACTAGATATATATGCACATCAGCAGAAATTTTTAAATGGTAGCAATAACAAATTCTTTGGGTGCACAGCTAAATTGGTGTTCCCATCTTCCTTCTGTGGAGGGTGTTCTGCCTATTTGCTTACATATGCAGCCATTTCTGGAGATGGGCCCAGGGACCTATGAGGAAACCTCATGAAGAGGAGCCTAGCAACCACCCGCCAGCTGGTAGCCAGTGACTGACTGATACAGAGGTACAAAATCATTGTTCCCTCACCTCAAAGAGGAATATACCTGATGGTACAACTTATCCTCCAGTTCTCCCTACAGGAGAAAGCAGAGGCCAGACTTTACCTTTGTACCTTTCCTGCTCTATTCCCTTCTTTCCTTCCTGTTTTCCCTTAAGAACATTCCTCAGTAAATCACACGGACCCTCATTCCTCTCTCAGTCTCTTACGAGGAAACTGCATGAGACTTTACATAGGATAGAGTGAAGAGTAAGTCCTCTGGACTGTCCTGCACATCAGAGACCATTCCATGTAGTAAGCATTGTATATCCCTCCAGAAAAAGTTGAGGCATATATTACTGCTGCATTGTTTATAAGGCTGCAGAATATTCCACAGTAGCATTTTAACCAACTAGACCTTAATGCTAATCATAAGATTTTGATCTTACAAATACTATTACAATGATTATCCTTTTATATTCCTTTGGGTTCGTGTGTGACAATGACCATACAATATATTCCTAGAAGCAGAATTGCTGGGTCAATGAAATTCATTTCCATAATTTCCATCTACCATTGTCAGATTCCCTTCCATACAGATTGTGCCAATTCATAATGCCAGCAAAAATATATATAATCTCTGCCAACCTTAGATGAAAAATGTTAGCTTGGTATAGTTTTACTTTGTTCCCCCACCCCCCGTTATTCCTGAGACTGAGCATCTTTTCAAATGTCTCAGTACTCTTTATATTTTAGGAGTTGGTACTTTTCCTTAATGGGACAGATAGCAAATACTTCAGGCTTTGTGGGCTAAGATTCAAATTTGAGGATATTATGAAACCATTTCAAATGTTAACTATAAGTATAAAAAAATTCCCAACTCCGGGGTCGGACAAGATGGCGGAGAACTAGGAGGAGGCGAATTTTCAACCTGTACCCTAAAGTGAGCTGATTACCTACCAAAGAACTCCGACCACCCATGAAATCAACCTAAGATTAAAATTATACATGTCCGGATCTCTATGGGGGCAGAAGATGCCAGTGGGCAGGTAAAGCAGAGTGGGAACATCGGACTGGTATCAGAAGATAAACAAAAGGGGGAGGGAGCCACCAGAAGCAACCCATTGGAAAGTAATACCCCAATTCGAATGTGCTCTGCGATTGGGGACCAGCATTAACTTGCAGTCTGGTTGAGAGCACTCAAAAAAAGCAAAAGATCATGGGGGGAAATTTTGGGAATCTGGGCAGTTAGGGACAGGGGCTTAAGTCCCCAAACCGAGGGCAGCTGACCCTGGTGCTGAGCCAGAGAGAGTGTGGCGAAGAAACGAGGTCTTGGTCCCTGAGCCACAAGCGAGCGTGCCTGAGGGCGTGTGGGGTGCAGCTCCAGTGAGGGGCTGGGAGCCTCGCCAGCTGGCAGAAACACAGTCTTTTTGGAGTTCTCACACGCACACCACACACACTCCCCTGAGAGAGGTGCACACAGGCGCCAGTCCAGAGCTCTCGGACCCAGAAAGACCAGGAACTCCCAGCCCAGGCCAGCGGGAAAATCTCAGTGTGTGATCACTGCTTGGAACCTCTCTGGCAATCTGGAGCTGCCCAGAGAGCCACCACTGTTGTGGTTTGGGTACAAGTAGGAGTTCCTGTGTCCCCAGGGACTGCAACTGGGAACGTGATCTGCCAGTGGCCAAGGGGGAACTTATGTGCTCTGTGGCATCCACAGGGGAACAGACTGAGGCTTCTCTCTGAGAGGGAGGTCTGGGTGCAGTTTGCTTTCCTCTAAACCTCCAAAAACCATCAAGAGTCACCAAGGGGAGAGAAAACAAGTGAACAAACATAAAAACCACCAGAGAATAAAAGCCTGAAAAACCGGATTCCTCAGAGCCCACACCCTTGAGGGGGGCAGGAGGACTTAACTCAGGAAACACTGCCTGAAAACCCACCCGCAGGCCCCTCCCCCAGAAAGCCAACTGGAAGAAAAAAAATGACAAGAGAACAACCACCACTACTTCATAGATACAACTTTTATTTTTAATTCATTCCCACTATTCTGGTTCATATATTTTTTTATTTTTAAAATTTATGTAGATAAATTTTTAGCCTATTTACCATCACAGTGAGATGTCCCCTACATTGAATTCCATGATAATATTTTAACCTGAACTTTTTAATACATATAACCATGTTGTTCTTTTGCTTTTCTATTTTTTTAATATTTTTAATTTTATTTTAGTTTAGTTTAGTTCATTTTTTATTTTTATTTTTTAATACTCATATAGAGTTAAACTTCAAGGTAATCCCCTTTCCACTATAAATGCTACCCCTATAGGTAAACCAATTTTTAATTCCCTTTTATCATAGGAAAGTTGAGTCCTTTAACAAAGATATCAAGTTACATCCAGGAAGAATCAAATAACCTTCTTTGCCCACACTGAGAATTTATAACCATTCTCCCCCCTTTATTCTTCTGACAGTGTTTCTGTGTATTTGTGTTTGTCCTGGTAGTATATAAATCATATACTTGGGGTTCTTTTTGATGAGGATCTTTTTTTGTTTGTTTCGCTTTTATAAATATATATTTTTTTCTCTTGTCAAATACGTTTATCAGTCTTTTTGTTTGTCTGTTTTTGTTTGTATACTTCATAAATCTTACCTTGGGGCCCATTGTGGCTGAGTCTTCTCTTTTATCTTCCTTTTCTTCCCTGCATCTCTATCTTTCTCTTTGATTTTTTCTTTCACTTGAGTGGGGACTATTGATTGCTCAGAAGCATTCCAAGGTGCACCTTGACTGCACCACAGTCGATACATTCAGCTTCATCCAATCAGACATCTCTCACCAAAATGACAAAGAGGAGGAATGCCCAAAAGAAGAAAAAACAGAGGATGGGCCTTCTCCAACAGAGCTAACAGCTATCAACATAGACAATATGTTGGAAAGGGAATTCACGCTAACAATTATCCAGGCAATAGCTAAGTTGGAGAAAGCCATGGATGACAAAATGGAATTGATTAGGGCAGAACTGATACCACCAGGGATGATGTACACAATGTTAGGACAGAATTGAAAGTCACCAGGGATGATGTTCACAATGTTCTCAAGGAGTTCCAATCTAATATAAATTCTCTCAAAGCTAGGGTAACTGAGACAGAAGATAGAATTAATGATCTGGAGGACAAACAGATAGAGAGAAAGGATCAGGAGGAAGCCTAGAAGAAACAGCTGGGAGGCCACGAAAACAGAATTAGGGAAATAAATGATGCCATGAAATGTTCCAAAATCAGAATTATTGGAATCCCCAAAGGGGAGGAGAAAGAAAGAAGACTAGAAGATATAATGGAACAAATTCTCCATGAAAATTTTCACAATGTCATGAATGGGACCAGCATTCATGTACCAGAGGCAGACAGGTCTTCCCCCAAGGTTATAGAATCTAAAAAAACATCAAGGCACCTATTAGTAAAACTGAGAAATCGTAATTGTAGACACGATCTCTTGAAAGCACCTAGGACAAAGAAGCTCCTTACATACAGAGGAAAGCCCATCAGAAAAACGTCAGTCCTGTCCACAGAAAACTGGCAAGCCAGAAAGGGCTGGCAAGACACATTCAGGGCACTAATTGAGAAGAACTTGCCGCCAAGAATACTTTATCCAGCAAGACTGACATTCAAAATGGATGGAGAGATAGAGTTTCCAAGACCAGCAAGGCTTAAAAGAGTATGCGAGTATGCGAGCCAAGCTGACACTGCAGGAAATATTAAGGGGGGGGGGGTACTACAAAAGAGGAAAAGTCCTAAGAATATCATTGGGCATAAATATATGGAGACAATCTACAGAAAGAAAGACTTCACAGGTAACACGTTGTCAATAAAAACGTATCTATCAATAATCACTCTAAATGTGAATGGCCTAAATAAGCCGAAAAAATGACACAGGGTTGCACATTGGCTAAAATGACAGACCTGTCCATATGTTGTCTACAAGAGACCCATTTCAAACCTAAGGATACACCCAGACTGAAAGTCAAGGGATGGAGAAGCAACTTTTATGCCAATGGGCCTCAAAAGAAGGCCGGGGTAGTGATTCTCACATCAGATAAATTAGATTTTAAACTGAAGACTGTAGTCAGAGATACAGAAGGATACTACATAACTCTTAAAGGGATTATCCACCAAGAAGACCTAACAATTGCAAATATCTATGCCCCCAATATGGGAGCAGCCAATTACATAAGAAAACTATTAATCAAGATAAAGAGTTTTATTGATATGAATACATTAATAGTAGGAGATCTTAACACGCCTCTCTCAGTAATAGACAGATCATCCAAGCAGACAATCAATAAAGAAACAAGATCATTGAATGACACATTGGACCAGATGGACCTCATAGATATATAAGAACATTCCACCATAAAACAACAGAATACTCATTCTCCTCAAGTGCACATGGAACCTTCTTAAGAATAGACCACATACTGGATCACAAAAGAGGACTCAACTGATACCAAAAGATAGAGATTATTCCCTGCATATTCTCAGATCACAGTGCTTTGAAACTAGAGCTCAATCACAAGGAAAAGTTCAGAAGGAACTCAAACACCTGGAAGCTAAAGACCACCTTGCTTAAGAATGCTTGGATCAACCAGGAGATCAAAGAAGAACTGAAACAATTCATGGAAACCAGTGAGAATGAAGACACTTCGGGCCAAAACCTATGGGATACAGCAAAGGCAGTCCTAAGGGGGAAATACATTGCCATCCAAGCCTCCCTCAAAAAAAATTGAAGAATCCAGAACACACCAGCTGTCTCTACACCTTAAAGAACTGGAGAATCAACAACAAATCAAACCAACTCCACACATAAGAAGGAAAATAATCAAGATTAGAGCAGAGATCAATGAGGTAAAAACCAGATATACAGTAGAATGTATCAATGAAGCTAGAAGCTGGTTTTTTGAAAGAATCAACAACATCGATAAACCATTGGCCACACTAATCCAAAAGAAAAGAGAGAAAGCCCAAATTCATAAAATTATGAATGAAAAGGGAGAGATCACAACTAACACCAAGGAAGTAGGAACAATCATCCGGTTATTATCAACAGTTATATGCCAATAACGTAAGCAACCTAGATGAAATGGATGCATTCCTGGAAAACTATAAAATCCCAATGTTGAACCAGGAAGAAATTGACAACCTGAATAGACCTATATCTAGTAACGAGATTGAAGCAGTGATCAAAAACCTCCCAAAAAACAAGAGCCCAGGACCTGACGGATTCCCTGGGGAATTCTACTAAACTTTCAAAGAAGAAATAACACCTATTCTTCTGAAGCTGTTTCAAAAAATTGAAGCAGAAGGAAAACTTCCAGACTCTTTCTATGAAGCCAGCATTACCATGATCCCCAAACCAGGCAAAGGCCACACAAAAAGGAAAATTTCAGACCAATAACCCTGATGAATATGGATGCTAAGATTCTCGACAAGATCCTAGCAAACAGGATCCAACAGCACATTAAAAAGATTATCCACCATGACCAGGTGGGATTCGGACCTGAGGTACAGGATGGTTCAACATTCGCGAATCAATCAATGTGATAGAACAAATTAATAAGAGAAGAGAGAAGAAACACATGGTCCTCGCAATTGATGCAGAAAGAGCACTTGACAAAATCCAGCATCTGTTTATGAATAAAACGCTTCAAAGTAGAGGGATAGAGGGAACATTCCTGAACTTCATAAAATCTATCTATGAAAAACCCACAGCAAATATCATCCTCAATGGGAAAAAGCTCACAGCCTTCCCATTGAGATCAAGAACACGACAAGGATGCCCACTCTCACCACTCTTGTTCAACATAGTATTAGAAGTCCTAGCAACAGCAATCAGACAACAAAGAGAAATAAAAGGTATCCAAACTGGCAATGAAGAAGCCAAACTCTCTCTCTTCGCAGATGACAATATACTTTATATGGAAAACCCAAAAGACTCCAATGCCAAACTACTACAACTCATACAGCAATTCAGTAACATGGCAGGATACAGAGTCAATGTACCGAAATCATTTGCTTTCTTATACACTAACAATGAAAACACAGAAAGGGAAATTAGAGAATTGATTCCATTTACTATAACACCAAGAACCATAAGATACCTGGGAATGAACCTAACCAAAGAGGTAAAGGATCTGTACTTGAGGAACTACAGAACACTCATGAAAGAAATTGAGGAAGACACAAAAAGATGGAAGACCATTCCGTGCTCTTGGATCGGAAGAATAAACATTATTAAAATGTCTATACCACCTAGAGCAATCTATACCTTTAATGCCATTCCAATCAAAATTCCACCGGTATTTTTCTAAGAGCCAGAGGAAACAATCCTAAAATTTGTATGGAATCAGAAGAGACCCCAATTGCTAAGGAAATGTTGAAAAACAAAAATAAAACTGGCGGCATCACTTTACCTGATTTCAAGCTTTACTACAAAGCTGTGATCACCAACACAGCATGGTACTCGCATAAAAACAGACACATAGACCATTGGAACAGAGTAGAGAGTCACAGGCTCGGTCAGATCGGAGCGCGGCCAGACGACACGGTGACGGGAGTACTTGGGCACTGTTCTCTGAGGGTGCACTGAGGAGTGGGGAACCGGGCTCTCGGCTCCTCCGGGCCAGAGACTGAGAAGCCGCCATCTTCATTCCCATCCTCGGGAACTCTACAGTAAGCGCTCAGGGAACAAAAGCTCCCGAAAGCAAACCCAAGCGGATCACTCTGCCCAGCCCTGGTAAGGAAGGTGCAATTCTGCCTGGGGCAAAGACACTGGAGAATCACTACAACAGGCCCCTCCCCCAGAAGATCAACAAGAAATCCAGCCAGGACCAAGTTCACCTACCAAGGAGTGCAGTTTCAATTCCAAGGAGAGCAGCGGAATTCCAGAGGAGGAGAAAGCATAGCACGGACTCATGGCTTTCTCCCCATGATTCTTTAGACTTGCAGTTAATTTAATTTTTTTTCAATTTTTTTTCTCTTCTTCTGCCAAATTTTCTTTACCTTTTACCCTTTTATTTGTTAACGTTTTTTTAACTAGTTTATCTAATATATATATATATATATATATATATATATATATATATTTCTTTTTTATATTTTTTCTTATTCGTTTTCTTTTTAAATTGTTTCTTCTTCTTTTTTTTTCTTTCTGAACCGCTTTTAACACCCTTTCTCCCCCCTCAAGATTTGGGATCTCTTCTGATTTGGTTAAAGCATATTATCCTGGGGTTGTTGCCACCCTTTTAATATTTTACTTGCTCCTTCATATACTCTTATCTGAACAAAATGACAAGGCTGAAAAATTCACCACAAAAAAAGAACAAGAGGTAGTACCAAAGGCTAGGGAACTAATCAATACAGACATTGGTAATAGGTCAGATCTAGAGTTCAGAATGACGATTCTCAAGGTTCTAGCCAGGCTCGAAAAAGGCATGGAAGATATTAGAGAAATGCTCTTGGGAGATATAAAAGCCGTTTCTGGAGAAATAAAAGACCTAAAATCTAACCAAGTTGAAATCAAAAAAACTATTAATAAGGTACAATAAAAAATGGAGGCCCTCACTGCTAGGATAAATGAGGCAGAAGAAAGAATTAGCAATATAGAAGAACAAATGACAGAGAATAAAGAAGCTGAGCAAAAGAGGGACAAACAGCTACTGGACCACGAGGGGAGAATTCGAGAGATAAGTGACACCATAAAATGAAACAACATTAGAATAATTGGGATTCCAGAAGAAGAGGAAACAGAGAGGGGAGCAGAAGGTATATTGGAGAGAATTATTGGAGAGAATTTCCTCAATATGGCAAAGGGAACAAGCATCAAAATCCAGGAGGTTCAGAGAACCCCCCTCAAAATCAATAAGAATAGGTCCACACCCTGTCACCTAATAGTAAAATTTACAAGTCTTACTGACAAACAGAAAATCCTGAAAGCAGCCTGAAAAAAGAAGTCTGTAACATACAATGGTAAAAATATTAGATTGGCAGAAGACTTATCCACAGAGACCTGGCAGGCCAGAAAGAGCTGGCATGATATATTCAAAGCACTAAATGAGAAAAACATGCAGCCAAGAATACTATATCCAGCTAGGCTATCAATGAAAATAGAAGGAGAGATTAAAAGCTTCCAGGACAAACAAAAACTGAAAGAATTTGCAAACACCAAACCAGCTCTACAGGAAATATTGAAAGGGGTCCACTAAGCAAAAAGAGACCCTAAAAGTAGTAGATCAGAAAGGAACAGAGACAATATACAATAACAGTCACCTTACAGGCAATGCAATGGCACTAAATTCGTATCTCTCAATAGTTACCCTGAATGTTAATGGGCTAAGTGCCCCAATCAAAAGACACAGGGTATCAGAATGGATAAAAAAACAAAACCCATCTATATGTTGCCTACAAGAAACCCATTTTAACCCGAAGACACCTCCAGGTTTAAAGTGAGGGGGTGGAAAAGAATTTACCATGCTAATGGACATCAGAAGAAAGCAGGAGTGGCAATCCTTATATCAGATCAATTAGATTTTAAGCCAAAAACTATAATAAGAGATGAGGAAGGACACTATATCATACTCAAAGGAACTGTCCGACAAGAAGATCTAACAAATTTAAATATCTATGCCCCTAACGTGGGAGCAGCCAATTATATAAACCAATTAATAACAAAATCAAAGAAACACATCAACAATAATACAATAATAGTAGGGGACTTTAACACTCCCCCCACTGAAATGGTCAGATCATCCAAGCAAAAGGTCAGCAAGGAAATAAAGGCATTAAATGACACACTGGACCAGATGGATATCACAGATATATTCAGAACATTTCATTCCAAAGCAACAGAATACACATTCTTCTCTAGTGCACTTGGAACCTTCTCCAGAATATATCACATCCTTGGTGCTAAATCAGGTCTCAACCATTATCAAAAGATTGGGATCATTCCCTGCATATTTTCAGACCACAATGCTCTGAAGCCAGAACTCAATCACAAGAGGAAATTTGGAAAGAACCCAAATACATGGAGACTAAACAGCATCCTTCTAAAGGATGAATGGGTTGACCAGGAAATTAAAGAAGAATTGAAAAAATTCATGGAAACAAATGATAATGAAAACGCAACAGTTCAAAAACTGTGGGACACAACAAAGGCAGTCCTGAGAGGAAAATATATAGCGGTACAAGCCTTTCTCAAGAAACAAGAAAGGTCTCAGGTACACAACCTAACCCTAAACCTAAAGGAGCTGGAGAAAGAACAAGAAAGAAACCCTAAACCCACCAGGAGAAGAGATATCATAAAGATCAGAGCAGAAATCAATGAAATAGAAACCAAAAAAATCAATAGAACAAATCAACGAAACTAGGAGCTGGTTCTTTGAAAGAATTAATAAGATTGATAAACCCCTGGCCAGACTTATCACAAAGAAAAGAGAAAGGACCCAAATACATAAAATCATGAATGAAAGAGGAGAGATCACAATGAACACCAAAGAAATACAGACAATTATAAGAACATACTATGAACAACTCTACATCAACAAATTTGACAATCTGGAAGCAATGAATGCATTCTTAGAGACATATAAACTACCACAACTGAACCAGGAAGAAATAGAAAGCCTGAACAGACCCATAACCAGTAAGGAGATTGAAACAGTCATCAAAAATCTCCAAACAAACAAAAGCCCAGGGCCAGATGGCTTCCCGGGGGAATTCTACCAAACATTTAAAGAAGAACTAATTCCTATTCTCCTGAAACTGTTCCAAAAAATAGAAATAGAAGGAAAACTTCCAAACTCATTTTATGAGTCCAACATCACCTTCACCCAAAAACCAGACAAGGATCCCATCAAAAAAGAGAACTACAGACCAATATCCTTCATGAACACAGATGCAAAAATTCTCACCAAAATACTAGCCAATAGGATTCAACAGTACATTAAAAGGATTATTCACCACGACCAAGTGGGATTTATTCCAGGGCTGCAAGGCTGGTTCAACATCCGCAAATCAATCAATGGGATACAACACATTAATAAAAGAAAGAACAAGAACCATATGATACTCTCCATAGATGCTGAAAAAGCATTTGACAAAGTACAGCATCCCTTCCTGATCAAAAGTCTTCAAAGTGTAGTGATAGAGGGCACATACCTCAATATTATCAAAGCCATCTATGAAAAACCCACCACAAATATCATTCTCAATGGATAAAAACTGAAAGCTTTTCCGCTAAGGTCAGGAACATGGCAGGGATGTCCATTATCACCACTGCTATTCAACATAGTACTAGAAGTCCTAGCCTCAGCAATCAGACAACAAAAGGAAATTAAAGGCATCCAAATCGGCAAAGAAGAAGCCAAACTATCACTCTTTGCAGATGATATGATACTCTATGTGGAAAACCCAAAAGACTCCACTCCAAAACTGCTAGAACTTGTACAGGAATTCAGTAAAGTGTCAGGATATAAAATCAATGCACAGAAATCAGTTACATTTCTCTACACCAACAACAAGACAGAAGAAAGAGAAATTATGGAGTCAATCCCACTTACAATTGCATCCAAAACTATAAGATACCCAGGACTAAATCTAACCAAAGAGACTAAGAATCTGTACTCAGAAAACTATAAAGTACTCATGAAAGAAATTGAGGAAGACACAAAGAAATGGAAAAATGTTCCATGCTTCTGGATTGGAAGAATAAATATTGTGAAAATGTCTATGCTACCTAAAGCAATCTACACATTTAATACAATTCCTATAAAAGTATCATCCATTTTTTTCAAAGAAATGTAACAAATAATCCTAAATTTTATATGGAACCAGAAAAGACCTCAAATAGCCAAAGGAACATTGAAAAAGAAAGCCAAAGTTGGTGGCATCACAATTCCGGACTTAAAGCTCTATTACAAAGCTGTCATCATCAAGACAGCATGGTACAAAAACAGACACATAGATCAATGGAACAGATTAAGAGAGCCCAGAAATAGACCCTCAACTCTCTGGTCAAGTAATCTTCGACAAAGCAGGAAAGAATGTTCAATGGAAAAAAGACAGCCTCTTCAATAAATGGTGTTGGGAAAATTGGACAGCCACGTGCAGAAACATGAAATTGGACCATTTCCTTACACCACACACGAAAATAGACTCAAAATGGATGAAGGACCTCAATGTGAGAAAGGAATCCATCAAAATCCTTGAGGAGAACACAGGCAGCAACCTCTTCGACCTTAGCCGCAGCAACATCTTCCTAGGAACATCGCCAAAGGCAAGGGAAGCAAGGGGAAAAATGAACTATTGGGATTTTATCAAGATCAAAAGCTTTTGCACAGCAAAGGAAACAGTTAACAAAACCAAAAGACAACTGACAGAATGGGAGAAAATATTTGCAAATGACATATCAGATAAAGGGCTAGTGTCCAAAATCTATAAAGAACTTAGCAAACTCAACACCCAAAGAACAAATAATCCAATCAAGAAATGGGCAGAGGACATGAACAGACATTTCTGCAAAGAAGACATCCAGATGGCCAACAGACACATGAAAAAGTGCTCCATATTACTCGGCATCAGGGAAATACAAATCAAAACCACCATGAGATATCACCTCACACCAGTCAGAATGGCTAAAATTAACAAGTCAGGAAATGACAGATGCTGGCGAGGATACAGAGAAAGGGGAACCCTCCTACATTGTTGGTGGGAGTGCAAGCTGGTGCAACCACTCTGGAAAACAGCATGGAAGTTCCTCAAAATGTTGAAAATAGATCTACCCTATGACCCAGCAATTGCACTACTGGGTATTTACCCTAAAGATACAAACGTAGTGATCCGAATGGGCACGTGCACCTGAATGTTTATAGCAGCAATGTCTACAATAGCCAAACTATGGAAAGAACCTAGATGTCCATCAACAGATGAAGGGATATAGAAGATGTGGTATATATACACAATGGAATACTATGCAGCCATCAAAAGAAATGAAATCTTGCCATTTGCGACGACGTGGATGGAACTAGAGGGTATCATGCTTAGCGAAATAAGTCAATCGGAGAAAGACAACTATCATATGATCTCCCTGATATGAGGGAGAGGAGAGGCAACATGGGGGGTTAAGGGGGTAGAAGAGTAAATGAAACAAGATGGGATTGGGAGGGAGACAAACCGTAAGTGACTCTTAATCTCACAAAACAAACTGAGGGTTGATGGGGGGAGGGGTTTGGGGGGGTGGGGTTATGGACATTGGGGTTGGGTATGTGCTATGGTGAGTGCTGTGAAATGTGTAAACCTGGCGATTCACAGACCTGTACCCCTGGGGATAAAAATATATTATATGTTTATAAAAAATAAAATTAAAAAAAAAAGAAATTACAAATAGAGCTTCCCTATGTCCCTGCAATTGCAGCACAAGGTATTTACCCCAAAGATATAGATGTAGTGAAAAGAAGGGCCATATGTACCCCAATGTTCATAGCAGCAATGGCCACAGTCGCCAAACTGTGGAAAGAACCAAGATGCCCTTGAATGGACAAATGGATAAGGAAGATGTGGTCCATATATACTATGGAGTATGATGCCTCCATCAGAAAGGATGAATACGCAACTTTCTATCAACATGGACAGGATTGGAAGGGATTATGCTGAGTGAAATAAGTTAAGCAGAGAGAATCAATTATCACATGGTTTCACTTATTTGTGAAGGATAACAAATATCATGGAGGACATGGGGACATCAAGAAGATAAGGGAGTTTGGGGAAATTGGAGGGGGAGATGAACCATGAGAGACTATGGACTCTGAAAATCAACCTGAAGGTTTTGAAGGGGCGGTGGTTGGGAGGTTGGGGGAGCCCAGTGGTGGGTATTATGGAGGGCACACATCGCATAGAGCACTGGGTGTGGTGCAAAAACAAAGAATTTTGTTATGCTGAAAAGAAATAAAAAAATAAATAAAAATTTTTAAAAAATTAAAAAATTAAAAAAAAATTAAAACTTCCCAACTCAAAAGCCATACCAATATATGAAAAGGGTGATATTTGGCCCATGGGATGCAGTTTAATGATACCTATTTTATTTTTTATTTTATTATCTTATTTCTTTAAAGAAGGAGAGGATGGTGAGAGGGAGAAGGAGAGGGAGAGAGAGTCTTAAGTGGACTCCATGCCCTGTATGGAGCCCAAATCTGGGCTTGATCACATATCCCTGAGATCATGACCTAAGGCAAAATCAAGAGTCAGATGTTTAAACAAGAGAGCTACCCATGTGCCCCAAATGACCCCTATTTTATGGTTATTGAAATTTGAAAGCTCCACCAGCAAATGTTCTAGTTACAGGTGTCTTTGCCAGGAAGGTCTTATTTTACCCCATAGAGTATCTGGAGCTCTTTTTTTTGGTTAAGGACATACTTTTGTAATTTATCTCATTGGATCTTAGGTTTGTCTAAGAAGGCCTTTATGGAACAATCTCATAACATTTTCTCTACATTTGTTCTGAGTTTGTGAGTATATTGGTATTGTAAAAGGGCTTCACTGAATAGAAAATTAGAGGGAGGGAGAGAAGCAAATGAGCAAAGAGAGTCTGTACCAAAATCTGAGTAATCCAGTGCAGCCTCAGAACTATCCCTGAAAAAAAGAATCATAAAATCATAATTGTAACCGAGACTGAAATCAAATGATCTAGTCGAATTTTGAAAGAATTGAAAAAAAGAAATATAAGTTTTCAAAGGAGTGGATATTTATATAAGCAAGAAAAATTGTAAAACCTGGAATTTAACAATGGAATAAAGAAAAAAGCTTGAGCTGATAAACTGTAAAGAATCCCAAAACAATGGGCGCCTGGGTGGCTCAGTGGGTTAAGCCACTGCCTTTGGCTCAGGTCATGATCTCAGGGTCCTGGGATCTAGTCCCACATCGGGCTCTCTGCTCAGCAGGAAGCCTGCTTCCCTCTCTCTCTGCCTGCCTCTCTGTCTACTTGTGATCTCTCTCTGTCAAATAAATAAATAAAATCTTAAAAAAAAAAAAAGAATCCCAAAACAAGTTGCTAGTACCCATGGAATGGGAGAAGATATTCTCAAATGACACTACAGACAAAGGGCTGATATCCAAGATTTACAAGGAACTCATCAAACTCAACACACACAAAACAGATAATCATGTCAAAAGATTGGCAGAAGTCATGAAGAGACACTTCTCACATGAAGACATACAAATGGGTAACAGACACATGAAAAAATGTTCATCATCATTAGTCATCAGGGAGATTAAAATCAAAACCACTCTCGGATACCACCTTACACCAGTTAGAATGTCCAAAATTACAAGACAGTAAACACAAGTGTTGGAAAGGATGTGGAGAATAGGGAACCCTCTTACACTTTTGGTGGGAATGCAAGTTGGTGCAGCCACTTTGGAAAAATTAAAAATTGAGCTACCCTATGACCTTGCAGTTGCACTACTGGATATTTACCCCAAAGATACAGATGTAGTGAAAAGAAGGGCCATATGTTTGCCAATGTTCATAGCAGCAAGTTCCACAATATCCAAACTGTGGAAAGAGCCAAGATGTTCTTCAACAGATGAATGAATAAAGAAGATTCCATCCATATATATAACGGAGTATTACTCAGATATCAGAAAGAATGAATACCCAACTTTTGCATCAATATGGATGGGACTGGAGGAAATTATGCTGAGTGAAATAAGTCAAGCAGAGAACGTCAATTATCATATGGTTTCACTTACTTGTGGAACATATGGAATTTCATGGAGAACATTAGGAGAAGGAAAGGAGAAGTGGAGGGGGGAAATTAGGGGGAGAGACACAATGAGAGACTGTGGACTCTGAGAAACAAACTGAGGGTTTTAGAGGGGAGTGGGGATGGGTGAGCCTGCCAGTAGGTATTAAGGAGGACACATATTGCATGGAGCACTGAGCGTTCTACCTAAGCAATGAATCTTGGAACACTACATCAAAAACTAATGATATATTGTATGATGACTAACATAACACAATAAAAAATTTTTAAAAAGGTGCCAGTAAATGAATACTAGCCTATTAATGGAAATTTACTTAGTTGCAAATAATTGTTTTCTGTAAATTCAGAACCTTTCCTCTTCTCTTTGGTAAAATGAAACATCATAAGGAACATCCTTCTTTCCCAATGTCAAGAGAACCTGAATGGTCAGCGGGGAAAATTTGCAATTATTTTTGTAGTAATTTGGACTCATTTATTTGTGCATCAAAATGTTAATGCATGATTGCTAATATTGGAATTGGTAATTTATGTTCATGAATGACAATATCACTTCTGTCTGTGATTTATCATAGTTACAAGAAGATACTGTGCTTTAAAGCACTTCAACTTTTGCATATTCTTGTTTTATTTTCTGTATTAATTATGAATCTACCAAACATTGCCAAAGTTATTCCATGGTTATTGATAATTAAACTTAATTTCATGTGTCTTTAGTTAGTTAACAAATTATTTCAAGAATGGGTAGAATTGATTTCCATATATCCAACTCATGAAAGTCATTAATCCTCATGTGCTCTATTTCTTTCAATACCAGCAGATAAAAAAGGAGTTTTGAATTTGCTGAGCATCTAGATGATAACAAAAGTGATGAGGACAAACTCCCCAAGGCTATTATTTGAAAAGCCTATAGCATTCCAAGACAGTTTCTGCCCTGTTCAGTCAAGTCAACAGAGTCACAGCTCTGGGAGAATTTCTGAGTACAGCACTAGAGGGTATCCCTTTTTCTTTATCATATTATATAATATATATTAATATGTGTATTAATTACATTAACCACTTTAAGTCTACCAAAAATTGTGCCATGGGAAAACAGTAAATAAAGAAATATTTATTCAAGATAATGTGCTAAATCTTAGTAAAGCAGCAAGAGCCCATTGCACTTGATCAACTCCCTCCCTTATCAGTCCCACAGAAGGTCCATCCAGGCTGGCTGTGGCCAGGAATATGGACCTCCTGCTTTCTTCAACTCCCTGTGAAGGACAGTGATATTTCTCCCTGCAAAGGCAGGCCATTAACATTTCTCATCCTTGCAAGTGCTTGTAGCAGAGACTAAATCCAAGGCTAGACAAGAAACTTCCTCCACCCAGCTCCAACTCATAAAGTCGAGACTCTACTGTAGGCCCAGCAGGCTGAGAGTACTGGGGCCCCAATCACTCTCACCCATGCCGAATCATAGTGCCATGGTTCCGGGTCAGGAGAGATAAATAGAGAAAACCTTAAGGTACTACACCCATACAGAGCCATCCTTGTAAAGAGGGAGTAGGTCACTGAGATATGTGGGCTACTAATTTCTCCCACTCCAACTATGCAGCTGAGATTTTGCCCAGGGTTAGATGTAGTCCATAAGAACAGTGACATCCAAAACTCTCCCCCAGAGAGTTCCAGACTTTGTTTAAAGTGGATTGTAGGGAAGATTAAGCCTAAGGGTTTTCTCAGAACCCATGGGAATTTTGATGGTAAGCAATTTGGAAATAAGCATGAGAGTAACTGGCTAAAACACAGGCAAGTTATTCTACCAGAAAGAACCAAGGAAAGAGAAAACCAAGGAAAGTACTTCAGGGATCAGTATAAATCTCAAAATCAGGCCTCAAAACTATCATTACAAAGGGGCTTGAATATAATTGGATCAGATTCTGGAGAAAGTTAGCCCCAGGGCATTGTCAAAAACAACAGAGCAATCAGCTGGAATTTAGTGGAAACTAAAACTGGATGTGGTGCCAAGAGAGGGGGATAACATAGATCTCAGAGGAAAAGATAGTTAAAGAGAGCTCTGTTATCCCAGGGTGAGTGTGCATATCCAAGACTGGATCAGAGAAGCAAAATTAGAGGCTTCGCAGTGCAGAGAAAATATACTTTTCTAAAACATTATAGTCAAATCAGAAAACAAATGAGAAAGCAACATTACGCCCTTGAACAGGAAAAGAGGATCATTACCCAGCGTTGCTAGAAAATATTATCTCAATATTTTCTACTACTTTGTAGTAGAAAAAGACTTTAAAATACCTATTAGAAATTTATCTAAAGAGCTATAGGGAACCATATTTGAAGAACTAAAAAAGGGTGTGATATGTCTCATCAAGTAGAGAATTTCAGTAAAGAGAAAAAAGTCATGAAAGGCCACCAAGTGGAAATTGTGAAGTTGAAAAATCCAATAACTGAAATGAAAAAATCATGAGAGCCGAGCAAATGTAGATTTCAATGAGAAGAAGAAAGATTAAGCAAACTTAACAAAAAGAATGATGGAGAGTTTGCCACCCAAATATCATAGAGGGAAAAGAATGAAGCAAAATTAACAAAATCTCGGAGAAAAGTGGGACACCATTAAGCACACAAGCATATGTATAATGGGAGTACCAGAAGGAAATAAGATAAAGAGAAATGTTTAAAATATTTTTTTTAATGTCTTAAAACATCTATGTGGTGAAGAACATTTCTATATCTATATCTATATCTATATCTATATCTATATCTATATCTATATCTATCTATATCCAAGAAGCTCAGCAAAGGACAAAGCAATCCACACACTAGAGAACAAATATATATAAAGCAACAAAATGAAAATGACTCATCATGTATAAGGAAACCCCAATATATTAATAGCTGACTTGTCATCATAAACAATGGAGGTTAGAAGGCAGTGGGATGACATATTGAAAGCATTCAGAAAAAAAAAATGTCATTTGAGAATCTTATATTTAGCAAATCTGAAATAAAGATGAAATAAAGGTAATCCAAGGTTAAAATTGAAAGCCCACTGGTACCCAGTCCTAATATTCAAGAAATATTAAAGAAAGTTGTTCAAGCTAAAAGCAAGTGACCACCAAGAATAATTTGAATTCATAACAACAAAACAATGACAACAACAAAAACAAGGAATACCAGTAAAAGTCATTATGTGCAATAGCCCCCACCCCTTACCCATGTTTTGCCTTCTGTGGTATTTGTTACCTGTAGTCAAATGCACTCTACAAAAACATGGTACTCTTTCAGATGTATCATCAGAATGTTGATAGTAGTCTAATGCTACTTTATAATGAGCATCATTCACCTCACTTCTCATCATGTAGGCATTTTACCATCTCACATCAAAAGGAGAAGGGGAAGTACAGGACAATGAGATATTTTGACAAAGAAAGACCACATTCATATAACTTTTATTACAGAATATTATTATAATTTTTCTACATTAATTTTAGTTATTATTGTTAAACTCATACTATGCTTTACTTATTTATGTATGTATGTATGTATGTATGTATGTATTCAGTGTTCCAACATTCATTGTTAATGCACTACACCCAGTGCTCCATGCAATACAAGCCCTCCTTAATATCCAGCACCAGGCTCGGCCATCCCCCAACCACCCTCCCATCCAAAACCCTCATTTGTTTCTCAGAGTCCACAGTCTGTTCATGATACCACTTTGCCTCCGATACCCCCCTCCACTTCTCCTTTCCTTCTAATGTCCTCCATGAAATTCCTTATGTTCCACAAGTAAGTGAAACCATATGATAAGTGATTTTCTTTGCTGAATTATTTCACTCAGCATAATCTCCTCCAGTCCCATCCATATTGATGCAAAAGCTAGGTATTCATCCTTTCTGATGGAGGTGTAATATTCCATTGTATACATGGACCATATCTTCTTTATCCATTTGTCTGTCAAAGGGCATCTTGGCTCTTTCCACAGTTTGGCAACTGTGGCCATTGCTGCTATGAACATTGGCGTGCATATGGCCCTTCTTTTCACTGTACCTGTATCTGTGGGATAAATGCCTCATGGTGCAATTGCAAGTTCATAGGGAAGCTCTATTTTTAATTTCTTTTTTTTTTATTTTTTTAATTTATTTTCAGTGTTCCATAATTCATTGTTTATGCACTACACCCAGTGCTCCCTGCAATACATGACCTCCATAATACCTACCACCAGGCTCACCCAACCTCCCACCACTCTCCCCTCCAAACCCTCAGTTTGTTTCTCAGAGTCCACAGTCTCTCATAGTTCATCTCCCCCTCTAATTTCCCCCAACTCCCTTCTCTCCATTTCCCCATGTCCTCTGTGTTATTCCTATTTTAAATTTCTTAAAGAATCTCCACACTATTTTCCAAAGTGGCTGTACCAACTTGCATTCCTACCAACATTGTAAGAGGGTTCCCTTTCCTCCATATCCTCTCCAACACTTATTGTTTACTATCTTGTTAATTGTGGACATTCTAACTGGTGTAAGATGGTATCTGAGTGGTTTTTTTTTTTTATTTGAATCTCCTTGATGGCTAGAGACAATGAACATTTTTTCATGTGTCTGTTACCCATTTGTATGTCTTCATTAGAGAACCATCTGTTCATGTCTTCTACTCATTTATTGACATGATATCTGTTTTTAGAGTGTTGAGTTAAAGGAGTTCTTTATAGATCTTGGATATCAGCCTTTGTCTGTAGTGTCAATTTCAGAATATCTTCTCCCGTTCCATGGGTTGCCTCTTTGTTTTGTTGACTGTTCCTTTGCTGTGCAGAAGGTTTTCATCTTAAAGAAGTCCCAAAAGTTCATTTTGCTTTTGTTTCCTTTGCCTTTGGAGTCATCTCTTGAAAGAAGTTGCTGTGACTGATATTGAAGAGGTTACTGCCTATGTTCTCCTCTAGGATTCTGATGGATTCATGCCTCACATTGAGATCTTTTGTCCATTTCAAGTTTATCTTTGTGTATGGTGTAAGAGAAGGGTTGAGTTTCAATTCTTCTACACAAAGCTGTCCAATTTTACCAGCAACCATTTATTGAAAAGACTGTCTTTTTCCACTGTATATTTGTTCCTGCTTTGTCCAAGATTATTTGACCATAGAGTTGAGGGTCCATATCTGGGCTCTCTAGTCTGTTCCACTGGTCTATATGTCTCTTTTTTGTTCAAGTACCATGCTGTATTGGTGATCACAGCTTTGTAGTAAGTTTAAATCAGTCAACGTGATGCCCCAGTCTCTTCATACAAAACTTTAGTATTGTTTGTTGTAGCTCTTTGAAAAATGCTGGTGGAAGTTTGATTGGAATGGCATTGAAAGTATAGATTGCTCTAGACTGAATGGGACATTTTAACAATGTTTATTCTTCCCATCCATGAGCATGGAATGGTCTTCCAAGGTTTTGTGTCTTCTTCAATTTCTTTCATGAGTGTTCTGTAGTTCCTTGAGTACAGATCCTTTACCTCTTTGGTTAAGTTTATTCCCAGGTATCTTATGGTTCTTGGTGCTATAGTAAGTGAAATCAATTCTCTAATTTCCTTTCTATATTTTTGTTGTTAGTGTATAAGAAAGCAACTGATTTCTGTGCATTGATTTTCTATCCTACCACATTACTGAATTGCTGTATGAGTTCTAGTAGTTTGAGGGAGGAGTATTTGGATTTTCCATATAAAGTATCATGTCATCTGTGAAGAGAGAGAGTTTGGCTTCTTTTTTGCCAGTTCAAATATGTTTTAATCTTTTTGTTGTCTGGTTGCTATTGATAGACTTCTAGTACTATGTTGTACAACATTCGTGAGAGTGGGCCTGATTTCAAAGGGAAGGCTGTCAGCTTTTCCCCATTGAGGATGATATTCACTGTGGGTTTCTCATAGATAGATTTTATGAAGTTAAGGAATGTTCCCTCTATCCCTATACTTTGAAGTGTTTTAATTAGGATCAGATGCTGTATCTTGTCAAATGCTTTTTCTGCATCAATTGAGAAGACCATGTGGCTCTTCTCTCTTCTCTTATTGATTTGTTCTATCACATTGATTGATTTCCAAATATTGAACCACACTCACATCCCAGGAATAAATCCCACCTGGTCATGGTGGCTAATCTTTTTAATGTACTGTTGGATCTTCTTAGCTAAGATTTTTTTGAGAATCTTTGCCTCCATATCCATCAGGGATATTGGTCTGAAATTCTCCTTTTGGTGGGGTTTTTGCCTGGTTTGGGATCAAGGTAATGCTGGCTTCATAGAAGGAATCTGGAAGTTTTCCTTCTGTTTCTATTTTTTGAAACAGCTTCTGAAGAATAGGTATTATTTCTTCTTTGAAAGCTTGGGAGAATTCCCCATGGAATCCATCAGGTCCTCGACTCTAGTTTTTTGGGGTTTTTGTTTTGTTTTGTTTTGGTTTTGTTTGTTTGTTTTGTTTTTTTGATCACTGCTTCAATATTGTTACTAAATATTGTTCTATTTGGGTTGTCAATTTCTTCCTGTTTCAGACTTGAAAGTCTATGGGTTTCCAGTAATGCATCCGTATCTTCTAGGTAGCTTAATGTATTGGAAATATAGCTATTGATAATAGTTTATGATGACTTTTTCCAATTCTTTGTGTTAGTCATGATTTTTTCCCTTTCATTTATAATTTTAATAATTTGGGTCCTCTCTCTTTCTTTTGGATTAGTTTGGCCAGTGGTTTATTGATCTTATTAATTCTTTCAAAAGAACTAGCTTCTAGTTTCGTTGGGAGCTCTACTGTATCTCTAGTTTCTAACTCATGATCTCTGCTCTAACTTGATTATGTCCTTTCTTGTGCATGGGGTTGGTTGAATTTGTTATTGATTTTCCAGTTCTTTAAGGTGTAAAGAGAGTTGGTGTATATAGGATTTTTCAATTTTTTTTTTTTTTTTTTTGAGTGAGGCTTGGATGGCTATGTATTTAACCTTAGGACTGCTTTCGCCATGTCCCATAGGTTTTGGACCAATGTGTCTTCATTCTCATTTGTTTCATGAATTGTCTAAATTGTTCTTTAAGTCCTGGTTGATCCAAAAATTCTTGAGCAGAATGGTCTCTGGCTCTAATTGTTTGAAGTCCTTCTGATATTTTCCTTGGGGTTGAGTTCCAGTTTCATAGCACTGTGGTCTGAGAATATGCAGGAAATTATCTCAATCTTTTGGTGTTGGTTGAGTGCTAATTTGTGACCCAGTATGTGATCTATTTTGGAGAAAGTTCCATGTGTGTTCGAGAAGACTGAGTATTCTGTTGTTTTAGGGTAGAATGTTCTGTATATATCTTTGAGGTCCCTGTGGTCCAATGTGTCATTTAAACCTCTTTGTTTCTTTATTGATTTTCTGCTTGGATGATCTATCTATTACTGAAAGTAGTGTGTTAAGAATCCCTACACTTAACATATTGATATCAATATGACTCTTTATTGTGATTAACTGTTGGCTTATGTAGTTGGCTGCTCCATATTAGGGGCACAGATATTTACAATTTTTAGATCTTCTTGGTGCATAGACCCTTTAAGAAGTGATGGCAGTGTCCTTCTATATCTCTGACTACAACCTTTAACTTAAATTCTAATTTATCTGATATGAGAATCACTACTCCAGCTTTTTTGAGGCCCGTTGGCATGAAAGATGGTTCTCTATCCCTTCACTTTCAGTCTGGATGTATCTTTAGGTTTCAAATGTCTCTCTTGTATACAGCATATGGATGGGTCCTGTTATTTTATCCAGTTTTCAACCCAGTGCCATTTTATGGGAGCATTTAGGCCATTCATGTTGAGAGTGATTATTGAAAGACAAATTTTATGACATCATGTTGCCTATGAAGTACTTGTTTCTATAGTTTGTCTCTATAAATGTCTATTCTATGTCACTCTGGGTTTTTTTCTTCTTTTATAGAACTCCTCTTAATATTTCTTGTACTGCTGGCTTGGTGGTCACATACTCTTAAACCTTGCCAGTCTTGGAGTGTCTTTATCTTTCCATTCATTTGAATGTCACCCTTGTTGGATAAAGTATTTTTGGCTGCATATTCTTCTTATTTATTCCTATGATATGTCTTGCCATCCCTTTCTTCCTTGCCAGGTTTCTGTGGACAGGTCTGAGGTTTTTCTGATGATCCTTCCTCTATGTGTAAGGTATCTCTTCCCCCTAGTTGCCCTTAAGAACTCCTGTCTGAAATTATGATTCTTGAATTTCACAATCAGTATCTTGAGGTCCTTCTAGGCTCATTGATTTGTGTGGGTGTTCTTTCTGCCTCTAGAACATAAACATTTGTTCCATTTCCCAGACTGGGGAAATTTTCATGCAGAATTTGCTCAACTATATTTTCAAGTCTTCTCTCTTTCTCCACACCCTCAGATATCCCAATAATTCTGACATTGGAACATTCCATAGCATCGCTTATTTCCCTAATTTTGTTTTAATGGCTTCTAAGTTGTCTGTTCCAGGCCTTCTCCTGATCCTTCTTTTCTATCAGTTTGTCTTCTAGATCACTAATTTGATTTTCTGCCTTGGTTACCCTAGCTGTTAAAGTATTTAGATTAGATTGGATCTCATTGATAACATTTTTAACTTCTACCAGATTGGCTCTCACCTCTGCCCTTAGAAATACTATGGTCTTCTCCAACCTAGCCATTTCTTGGATAATTGTCACCCCTAAATTCCCTTTCTGACATACTGTTTGTGTTCATATTCAATAGTTCTGTGGGAAAGGGCACAGTCTCTGAAGTGTTCCTCCTTCTAATCATTTTGGAGAAAGGTTGTTGATGTATAGCTGAACATATCAACCATATAGCTGAACATATTAACATATCCAGGCAAGATTCACCCTGGAATGTTTTGGAGCAATCAGAAGTCACCACCAAAAAGGAAAAAAAAAAAAAGAGGAAAAGAGAGAGAAAGAGAATAAAAGGAGAAAACCTAGACAAAATGAGCCCCAAAAGCAAGACAAGCAAAAGACAAGAAAAAAAAAAAACCCAGCCAATATGAACCCCAAGAATAATATTTATATAGTATCAGAATAAAAAGTTGTGTATTTACCTTTTTGTGTATTTATGCAGAAACACTGACAGAAGAATAAGATAGGAGGGTAGTTAAAAACGCTCGATGCAGGTGAGAAAAGTTATTTCAGTTCTTCCTGGGTGCATCTTGTTATCTTCGTTAAAGTACTCAACTTTCCAAAGATACATGGAAATTAAAACTGGTTTATATATAGGGGTAGTAATGAATAGATAAAAAGGATTGCCTTGAAGTTTATATCTATATGTATTTTTGTAAAGAAAAGAAAGGCAAGTATATGTATATAAAAAAGTTCAAGTTAGAATTATGTTGTATTAAAGCTCTAGCTGTAATAGTAGGTCGGTTAAAAAAAGGAAAAAGAATTGTGAGAACGAATTAAAAAAGAAGAAAGAAAGAAAAAAAGAACAAAAAAATTTGTATCTATGAAATATACAGATTTGGGGGCAATACCAGTGCTTAATATATGGTTTTCCCCTGATGTTGGGGTTTACAGGGTATTTTGGGGGGTGCTTTTACAGTTTTATGGGGACCCTGTGGTGACTGTCCTCTTGTTCATTTGGCTTGTCTTCTGGGGAGGAGACTTCCGCTTGTTTTTCAGTCAATTTTGCTAGGTGGCTGAGCCAACCTGCCCCCTATTAAGTGGCTGGGCTTTGTTGAAACCATTTTTACAGGCTTTTATTCTCTGGAAATGTTTGTTCTTTGGTGGCTTTTTGCGGCTTTTCAGAGCTTTAGTAGAAAGTAAACTGTCCACACACAGACTTCCACCTCAGAGAGAAGCCTCAGACTGCTCCCCTCTGGGTGATCCAGAACACACAGACTCCCCCTCTGCAAACTCCACTGAACACCACAACCTCCCACAGGTGGTGCACACCCCAGCCACCATCTCAGTGGTTGCCTGAGGCAACTGCCTATTTCTGCAACCCCGTGCCATTAAAATTGTGAGCAATATTGGTGCAGGGAGCCTGATTCTGGTGGTTGTCTTTTCTGGGACTGTTTCCTGGAGCCCAGGCCCATGCTGGGTGCACTAGCATCTGGCTGCTGTGCAGGTCATGGAAAGCTGTGGGCCAGGGGACTCCAACTGGAGTCCATGCTTGGTTCTCCCAGATGTGGGTTGGGTGCACTCAGACCACTCAGCCATGCATGTTACAGATGGCTGACAGCCTAGAGACTACTGGCTGGTGCCCACTCAGGGCTCTCCCAGGTGCAGGCAGGACAGCATCCAGCCTGAGCACTGGTGCAAGTAACAAAATGCTGAGGGCTCAGGGACCACAGACTGGAACCCCTGCCAGACTCTCTCTGGCATGAGCGGTTGCCAGTGGTGACCATACTGGGCCTGTGGGCTTAGGACCATGCCCATGACCGCCCAATTCCATCAGTTGCCCCTTAAGATCTTTTGCTCTTTTTGAGTGTTTTTAACCAGACACCAAGTTAATGCTGGTCCCCAATCACAGGGAACTTTCATAATGGGGTATTACTTTCCAGTGGTTCAGTTCTGTGTGGCTCCCTCCCCCTTCTGTTATCCTCCGATATCAGTCTGAGTGTTCCCACTCTGCTTTACCTCTCCACTGATGTCTTCTGCCCCATAGAGATCCAGAAGTGTATAATCTTACATCTCAGGCTGATTTCATGGGTCTTTAGAGTGTTCAGGTAGATATTTAGCTCACTTTAGGGGACTGGTTGAAACAGGGTCTCATACTTCTCCTCCATCTTGTCCCTCCTCTCTGTCTATGCTTAATTCATAAATTAAACTAAGGAATAAGTATAGAAAAAAATTATATAGGGCTGGTACTATCTGTAATTTCAGATGTCCACTGTCTTGGAACACGACCCTCTGCAGGTAAGGGGGTAATATTGTAATTATAAAATACAGTGTAAGTGCATATTTCTTCTTTTTCTTCTCTACACTGATTAAAAAGCAATTATATAAAGCAGTGTGTATAAATTTACTTGACAATAACAGCACAAATGGGGATCAGGTGAAAAGCTATACTATAGTAATGACATGATATTGGATGGTAACTCCTATTAGAAGGGACAAATGAAGAGAACCATAAATGGCAAAATGAAAGTGCCTATAACAAAGTCAATAAATGATACTTGCTCTCCTTTATTCTTGTCAGCTTCTTTAAAGACACCAATTGTGGTTATTCATGATTGAAATAATACACTATTGAGTTTGTAATATATATAGACAAACATCAATAGTGATAATAATAATAGCAACTCAAGAGGAAGATATGGGAAAAAAAGAAGGAGGTGGAATGGAAGTACATAAACTTAATGTTTCTATATCTCACTATAATTAAGTTTGTATAAGGGCAAAGTGACTACTGTTATATTCATGTATATATGGCAAGCTCTAAATTAACCTACTAAGAAAATAACAAATTTAGTGAAAACAATCATTGAAAAGTTTTAAATGACAACTGGAAAATATTCACATAATGCAAAGAAAGTAATAAAGTAAGATGGCAAGATCATAAAACCACGTGACATATAGAATCAGAAGAACCTGGCAGATGTAATTCAGCTATAAGCATAAGAACATTAATGTGAGTGAGTTAAGCAAAGATAAAAGGCAATTAAAGGCAGACATTGTCAAGTTGGATGACAAGGATACAACTATATGCTCATATACCCTCATAAATACCTTTCTCCCATGTTGTGGTTAATCTCCACTCCTTATTCCTCATCCTTTCCTGGGGTACTGGTCTTTACTTGTTTAACTTCAAATTATCCCTTCAAGGGAAGGATAATTTATTTATTTAAAAATCCATATTCAGGAGGCCATCCATGAAATAAAGCGTAAGTGAGATATTTTTGGTGAATATTCTCATAAGACTCCATATCCCCCCTTTTGCAATGTTCTTAACACAGGTAATATCTCAGTTAATAGTATTGTTTATGTTAGACTCAGTTCTGTGTCAGAGAGATTGTGCACATGTCTCAACAAACTAGTAACTTTGAGTGTTCTACAGCCATGCTTATAACTTGGATTGGAAACTACAGAATGTTCTCAATAGGACAATGACTCTGGAGATTGTGTGCACTATTCTCCACATTACCCCAGAAGGAGCGTTAGGTGATAGGACCAACTCTGCTGTCTGGAGAACTCGATACAGGCCCTCGGGAAGGAGAATTAAGACACTCTAGGACAGAGAAAAACTTGGCAGGAGCCCCCTACCAGGTGCTGTGATAACAGAGAATAAAACAATTTGAAGGGTCCCAGCCCTACTGCTGCTGCAGAGAATCAGAATTCTTATGGGTGACTGTATTATTTTGCTAAGACTGTGATATCAGAGCACCACCAATTTGGGAGGGAGGTTGACAGTAGGAATGCATTGTCTTCACAGTTCTGGAGGTCAAGCAGTCTGAGACTCAGGAACTGGCAGGGTTGTATTGTTTTGTAGGCCTGTGAAGGAGAATCTGTTCCATGCCTCTCTTTTAGCTCCTGGTGGCTTTCTGGCAATCTTTGGCATTCCTTACCTTGTAGATTCTGCCTCTGTCTCATATATGGTGTTCTCCCTTATCAGAGTCTGTCTCCAAATTTTCCCTTTTCATAAGGACACCCCCAAATTGGATTAGAGACCCATCCTACTCCAGCGCAACCTCATCTTAACTTAACTAATTACATCGGCAATGATCCTATACTGAAATAATGTCCCATTGGGAGGTATTGAGGGTAAGGATCTAAACATATAAATTTGGAGCTGGGGGACATAATTCAATCCACAATAGTCTCTATCATAGATGGGCACTCCCTCCCCTTGTCAGATTCTGCAGGTTGAATGGATACCATAAAGCTCTCAAGAATCAAGTGGGACATAAATTACATCCCAGAAGAAGTCCTGACCATCTCCTAAATGGCCTCTATGCCTTGACATCCAGGCTCCATCCTTGCTCTCTGATTATCACCACAGTGACCAAATATCTGGCATGACAAGATGACTTCCACATTATCCAATCAGATCAGAAGTGAGACAGGGATCTCATAATGAACAGGAAATGGACTAGAATGCCAGATGCTGTCCTGATGGAGTTCCCCCAGGACACCAAGATGATTTTGTTTCCTCAATCTGCATTTCTAGATCCTCCTGAGTCCACCTCATCTCTCCTGTGGACAGAGCCTATTAAAATACCCCCTGTGCTTCTCTGACCCCAAGGGGATCAGTGTGAGATTATTCTGGTTTCTCTGCCCCAGCCTCTCTTCCCTCAGTGCCACCATCCCCAGCTCTGAGGC
This sequence comes from Lutra lutra, assembly GCF_902655055.1. NCBI lineage: Eukaryota > Metazoa > Chordata > Mammalia > Carnivora > Mustelidae > Lutra > Lutra lutra. The sequence continues at coordinate 67,978,939 of NC_062289.1, read as the reverse complement.
CCATCAGCCCTCCCGTGCTCACCCAGGCCTTCATGCTACCTCTGTGGTCAGATCAGAGGACACATACTGACTGTCAATCTGTGTAGTTCAGGTTGCAGTTTCTGCAGAACTATGTTCTCCCTCCCAGAACTAGGAGGTCACAGGTAGGGCCAATGCTAGTGAGACAATGGGGATGACATGACATATATCACAAAGTCTGGAAAAACAAGAAGTAGTTATGCTCTAGTTCTGCTGGAACATCCGTGATGTCTCTGTTGGAGAACCAGGACCTTGCCTTTGGGCCCAAAGACCCAGTAAGCAGGACAGCAACCTGAGAAAGTGTGACCTGTGCAAGAGGTAGTGCCTCTGATGGCCTGTGTATATGTGTATGTGTGTGTGAGAGAGAGACAGAGAGAGAGAGATGGAGACAGAAACAGAGAGGCAGAGAGACAGAGGCAGAGACATAAAGCGCAATACATATAGGGCGACATTCATCCTGGGGGAGCACTAGAAGGCACGGTGGGCCTTGGTTTGGGGCCCCAATAAGTCCAAATTCCCTGGGCTGTGCTTAAGTACAAAGGGTGTGACCAATGCTTCATTTGAAGAGACTGTGTTGTGTGAAATCAATTCTCCACTCTTGAAACCCACATGGTCCTTCTTCTGACCTCAGAAAATTACCAGCATGAGGCCCTTAAGCTCAGAGCTCAGACAAGAGCTTATACAGACACACTAAAGAATGGAAAATAGATTTGCATCTCATGCCCCTTCTTTAAGCTGTAAAAAACAGAGGATAAGATGGGAGGTTGGAGAGCTCAGTCCCAGCTTAGCAGCTTCATAGCAGATCTCAGTCAAGCTCTTCTCCACCATAGATGGCTCCCTTCTACCTCCTGTACTTTATTTTCTTTACAGGTCAGAGTTACTCCTCCTTGACATTTCCCTTAAGGCACAGTGGGCCACGGACCTCTGTCCAGTGTCTGGTACATTCATCATCATTCTTTTATTTTGTGTTTCAGGGATTCTATGCTCTGTCTGTGCTAACCCAGCCTCCATCTGCATCTGCCTCCCTGGGAACCTCAGTCAAGCTCACTTGCACCCTGAGTAGGGAGCACAGCAATTACTTTGTTCACTGGTATCAACAGCGACCAGGGAAGGCGCCTTGGTATGTGATGGCAAGTTCATAGAAATGGGAGCCACAACAGGGAGGATGGGATCCCCAATCACTTCTCAGGCTCCAGCTCTGGGGTTGAGAGCTATTTAACCATCTCCAACAAGGAGTCTGAGGCTGAGGCTGAGTATTACTGTGGTGCAGACTACAAAATCAATGGTCAAGACGGTTAAGCCACACAGATACTCATAAAGGGGAAGTGAAGCTAGAACCTCCCACCCTCTCTCTCCTCTTCCCCATGGGAACTCAACAGAAACTCAACAGGAGCTGCTTCCTTTCCCTCTCCAGGACCCTGAGATCTTTACTCTTCTTATAAACCTTGTCATCTTGTACCACTCTCCCAAGATACCACTATAGAAAGGCAGACACTGGTAATAATTGTAAGGGCCTGCCCCTCCCCTAGAGGAACTTGCTTATGGACCCCGGATATAGGGGCAGGGCAGGCCGGGTGGAGACATCCAATCGGTGGAGCGCACGTATATCCACTGGGGTGAATTGGGATTCAATTGGCCGCCTGTGTAGGGGCAGGGCTCAACCACCCACATAAAGGTTGGTCTTCGAGGCTGTCAGGGGAGAAGAGGGAGAGCTGTTGGAGGAAGAAGGAGGCAGAAGAAGGGAGCAGAAGAAGGGGAGTCAGCAGGAGCAGAAGAAGAGGGCAGGAGCAGAAGAAGAGTCGTTGGAGAGAGAAGGAGAGCTGTAAGAGCTCTAAGAGCTCTTGTAAGAGCTGTATGCAGAGCGGAGGAACCTCCACCGCATGCTCTGACGGTGCCCGCCCGCCGGCTGATCCTGGAGTGAGCGCTGCGGCGATGGGATGCTAGTGCTGCTGGCCACCGGCTTGGCGCTCGTAGTGGCAGCCGGCACCCAAGATGGCCCACCACCCGGCAGCTGCTTCATGTGCACGGTGCTGCCCCCGGAGGCAAGCGCACGCCGACTGCCCGTTGCCCACGATGCCATGCAGGGCGGCGTGCTGAGCCCTGAGGAGGAGCTGTGGGCCACAGTGCTGCAGAGACCGTCATGCAGCAGAAGGAGATGCTGGCGCACTGCGAGGGACTGGCAGGCGGCAAGGCGCAGGGCCCGGCAGCCACAGGCAAGGACACTATGGGTGATCCCCCGCAGGACCCCAGCCACGTCGTAGAGCAGCTCAGCCGCTCACTGCAGCTGCCAGCGGTCCGGAGCCGCCAGCGGTCCCAGCAGCCCTGAGCCGCCAGCGGCCCTGACCCACCAGCAATCTGGAGACGCCAGCAGCCCTGAGCCACCAGCGGTCCCAGCGCCCCGAGCCACTGGCGATCCGGAGACACCAGCGGTCCTAGCGCCCCGAGCTGCCAGTGGCCCTGAGCCACCAGTGGTCCCGAGCTGCCAGTGGTCCCAGCAGCCCCGAGATGCCAGCAGCCTTACCACCACCAAGACACCAGTGGCGCTGATGCCAGCAACCTCGCCGCGAATCCTGAGCCACTGTCTCGCCGGAGCTGCATCATTCCAGGGAGCAGCTTCATCTGGGAAGAGGCCTCCTCGGTGAGTGGCCCTGCGGAAGCAGCATCATCAAGGAAGAGGCTTCCTCAGAGCGGCCTCACCGGAGCAGCCTTGTCCAGGGAGTGGCCTCGCCGGAGCAGCCTTGTCAGAGTGGTGTCATGGGGAGCAGAGCCTGTGTCATCGGTGTTGTCCTCCTTGTCATCGTTGCTGTTGTCATCGCCTCTTCGTCATTGGGAGCGGCCTCGTCCTGGGAGCAGCTTCCTCCCAGAGTGCCTCTTCTTGGGAGCGGCCCTGTTCGGGGAGCGACCTAATCAACAGCGGCCTTCTTGGAGTGCCCTCTTCTTGGGAGCGGCTCTGACCAGGGAGCGGCCTCATCTGTGGAGCAGCCTCATCTGGAGTGGCCTTCTTGGGAGTGACTTTATTGGGATCATCGTCGTCATCTTTTGTAAGAGACAGCCCTGACCAGTCAGTTTGATTCTTGATGCTTGGTGCAAATAAAGCTTTGCTTGACCTTCACTTTTGTATCAGTCTCGTTCTTTGATCATGGACCCTAACAATAATTTAGGTCATTTTGACAACAGAACATTCACTTTCCTCTACCATAGTGCAGGGAAAGATCAGATCAACCCAAGCAAGAAAGTGACCTTGAGAGGGTAGCTGGTCTAAAATGACCCCAACAGCCATCAAACCCTGTGCATCCATGATGGGTCTCTGCACAGGGAGTAGAAAGAGATCTCAGTGTTCTGGATTTGATGAAGGAGGTTGTTTCAGTGAATACCTTCACTATGGTTTCATCATGGAGTATAACACTACTCCTGCCAATGTTGAGTGTTCTTCCCAAAGAAGCAAGACAGAGGGTCTTGAACTCATGGTGGGAGCAGATCTGGGGTCCAGTAGGAAAACAGTGTGCATGTTAAGATATCTGTAGCAGGACCAACATGGACAATGGCTTGGGCATCTCCATCTACAGTTGATTCTCAGCTTTTGGTGCCAAAAATGAGTCCATATCCTGCATATAGGTCTCCTTGGATCTGTCCAGTAAGGACCATCTCTACTAGGACTACAGCAGGGCCTGTTTAAGGGGGAATTCTGAATTGGTAAATATTTTGGATCTCCTGAATCCCAGCCCTGTGAGCAATCCACCTCAAATGCATATGCTGGAATGGGGGAAGCTTCCTTGACATATTCCTCCATAGTTTTTAAGCACCTGAAAAACAAGCATGTGTCACATACACCTACACTTTTGTACCAGCATTGAGCATCTGTATTGATCAAGGTAGCCCTGGTTCCTGGGCACTAACTTGAGCAGGGTTGGGAGGGATTTGAGGCTTGATCTCAGAAAATCTGTTAGGGTCCCTCTAGTGATGGAGCTGAGATGTAAAAGCCAGGAGTTTCCCATAGGCCTAGAAAAACTCCCAAATGTGTAGGAAGAGAAAGGTGGCTGTTGTTCTGGAGATGGAGTAGACAAGGGTGCAGTAGGGATGGGAGGAAAGGTGAACATCTGCTCTCAGTCCTGCAGTGACTTCTTTCAAGTACATGACTGACTAGAATCACAGAGTGTCACAAGACCATCCTATCCAGTAAAGGGCTGTTCTCCATCAAGGGTTTGTAATGATGTTTTCCCCCCCGCCCCTGCAAAAGTTCCTCCCCACAGCTCTCTCAAGTGGGGACATCACTCACCACATACATGCCACTACACCACGTAGGAAATGCAGTTCATAAGATGGTAACGAATAATATCCAAGTGAATCATGCCACTTTCAAGCATACTTGGGGCTTTCTGGTGTTTATAACTTGGAAGAAAGTAGCCCAGTAGCCTTAGATGAAACAAACAGTGGAAGCAAGCACATTGAATGGAAAAGGAAGCAGATAAAGAGCATTCCTTATTGTGTTTAGATAGCAAACAATGAGGGAGTGACAACTACAAAGCGTTGGTTAAAGGGGTCAAAGGAAAAAATATACAGTCTCTTCAAGGAAATGGTGCTGGGAAATTGGATAGCCATGTGTAGAAGAATGAAACTCTGACCCTTGTATTATACCGTACACAAAAATAAACTCAAAATGTATAAAAGACCTCAACATAAGGAATGAATCCATCAGAATCCTAGAGGAGAACATAGGCAGTAACCTCTTTGACATCAGCCACATCGACTTCTTTCAAGAAATGTCTCCAAAGGCAAAGAAAACAAAAGCAAAAATGAACTTTGGGACTTCAAGATCAAAAGCTTCTGCATAGCAAAGGAAACAGTCAACAAACAAAGAGGCACCCACAAATGGGAGAAGAGATTCGCAAATGACTACAACAAAGGGCTGATATCCAGGATCTATAAAAAACTCCTCAACCTTAACACACAAAAACAGATAATCTTGTCAAAAAATGGGCAGAAGACATAAACAGAGGCTTCTCCAAAGAAGACATACGAATGGCTAACAGACACATGAAAAAATGTTGATCATCAGTAGCCATCAGGGAGATTCAAGTCGAAACCACACTGAGATACTACCTTACACCTGTTAGAATGGCCAAAATTAACAAGACAGTAACAACATGTGTTGGAGAGAATGTGGAAAAAGGGGAGCCCTCTTACACTCTTGGTGGGAAGGCAAGATGGTGCAGCCACTTGAAAAACAGTGTGGAGATTCCTTAATAGAGCTTCCCTGTTACTCTGAAATAGCACTACTGGATATTTACCCCAACGATACAGATGTAGTGAAGAGAAGGGCCATCTGTACCCCAATGTTTATTGCAGCAATGGCCACAGTCGCCAAATGGTGGAAAGAACCAAGATGCCCTTCAATGGAGAATGGATAAAGAAGATGTGGTCCATATATACTATGGAGTATTGTGCTTCCATACAGAAAGGATCAATACCAACTTTTGTATCAACATGGATGGGACTGGAGGAAATTATGTTGAGTAAAATAAGTCAAGCAGAGAGTCAATTATCATATGGTTTCCCTTATTCATGGGACGTAAGAATAACATGGAGGACATGGGGAGATGGAGAGGAGAAGTGAGTTAGGGAAATTGGAGGAGATGAACCATGAGAGACGGTGGACTCTGAGGAACTACTGAGGTTTTGGAGGGGAGGAGGGTGGGAGGTTGGGTGAGCCTGGTGGTGGGTATTGTGGAGGGCAGGTATTGCATGGAGCATGGTGTGTGGTGCAAAAACAATGAATTCTGGAACACTAAAAAAAATTAAAACAATAAGTAAAAAATTGAAATAATTAATTTTAAAAAGATTTACATAATACCAGGACAAAAACAAATACACAGAAACACTGACAGAAGAAAAAGATGGGAGGTGGTTATAAATCCTCAGTGTGGGCAAGGAAGGTTATTTTGGTTCTTCCTGGTGTATCTTGATATCTTTGTTAAAGGACTCAGCTTCCTGAGATAAAGGGGAATTAAAACTGGCTTATATATAGAGGTAGTATTGATTGGGGAAAGAGGATAACTTGAAACTTATCTATATATGAATATTTAAAAATAGAAAAGCAAAAGAAAAAACACAGATATTGTAGGTTTTATAGGCGAGATAAACAGGACACCAGGCGAAGTGGCACAAGGCAAGATTTATTAAAGGCACTCTCTGGCGAGTTTCAGGGCTCAGGAGAAGGGGAGCCAGGAAAGTTGTGCCGGGAGGAGGTGGCACCCTCGGGCAGGTTCCGGGACTCTGGAAAGCAGAGTGGGGGAAGTTCTGGGAGGGAGTTGGCAGGGGTCCTTTTATCTGTTTCCTGCAAAGGTATCAGGTTACCTATGGAGACATGACCTGGGTGTACATCCTTTGGTGAAGAGTCAAGGTTAAGGAAAGGGGCAGGAGGAGGCTGGAAGACAGCGGACCTGGCTGTCATTTCTATTGTTCCTCCTGCACTCTCAGAGCCTGACGACCCAACATTCTGACCTTTTGGTGTAATAGGGGTGGCGATTCAGATCTGTCTACTTCCTGCTGGCAAAGGGGGCGTCATTATAGGGTCCTTCAGATGTGGGTAGGCAGATATAGGGATGCAGGAGGAGTTGGTTGACAGTGACCCTGGAAACCTCATGGATGTGATCCTGAATGGATCCTGAATGAAGCGAAGAACACAGGGGGCAATTAATGCTAATAGGCAGAGGAGAATAAGGGGACTTGGGTTTGGAAGGAGCCAGGTCATTAGGGAGAAAGCCACATTGAGAGGGGTTTATTCCAGGAGATGCTGGCCACCAAGGGAGTCCGCAGATTTTTGCCGGGGCACCGATATTGGTTTCAACTATACTGGATTTGTTGATATAATAGCAGCATGCTTCATTGAGGAATAAACAGGTTTCTCCCTTGTCTGTGTGAGCAAGTCCAGGGCTCGCTGGTTCTCTAGGGCTACCTGGGCCACTGAGGTATCGTCATTGTAGGGATGCCAAGGACTCAGCTGAGGCCTCCACGGCTTGTTCGGAGCTGTTCGGAATAAATCTCAGGTGGCGTCTATGGAGTGAGCTAGGGCCCCGGTTGCCCAGCCCGGTGGCTACTAGGGAAGATGCCAAGGAGACCCCGATAACCAGGGGAAGAAGCACAGCCCTTTTCTGTCACAGGAGGGGGGTGGAGAGGACAGCCATTTCTGCTAGGGCTGGCACCCTCTGGGCTGGCAATCTGTGGTGACCAGCTGACTAGACCATGTGGTGTCCCCATGGGTCCAAGTTTCTACCAGGAAGAAGTGCCACCTGAACCCAAGGTCACCAGAGGGGCAGCTATGGGGGGTAGGAGGAGGAGGGTGAGGAGAAGTGGTGTGGGAAATCCGCAACCACGTAGGCCCCAGGGTTTGGGAAGTCCAGCCATCCTGTGGTGGGGCTGGTTTTAGACTGGAGATGTGTACCCACGGCTGGTGTCCTAGGAGTTTTGCCCCTGTGGGAGTTTTGAGAATAAGAGTATGGGGGCTGGTCCACCTGGGCTGTAAGGACGTTGGGTGAAGTTCTCATAGGAGAACTTGGTCCCCAGGATTTAGGGCCTGGGGGAAGTCTCCGCCCAGGCTGTCAGGGGCAGGGATGGTTGAATCTGCATGAGCCCTTAGGAGGGCTGGTAAGAGGGTCTTATAGGGCAGATAGGATAGGAGGGGTTGAGGAGAAGCAGGCAGCTTGTGATTGAGTATGAAGGGCCTGCTGTACAGGATCTCAAAGGGGATGAGTACTGACGGGCCACGAGGGGAGGTCCTAAGGCGGGTGAGTGTTAGTGGGAGAAGGTTGGCCAAGAGAGGTGGGTTTCAAGAGTGAGTTTGGTTGAGTTGTTCCTTGAGGAGGCCATTAGCCCTCTTGACCTTACCCGAGGACTGGGGGTGATAGAGGATATGGAGTTTCCAGGTGATGTTGAGGTTCCCAGAGATTTGTTGTGTGATGCTGGAGATGAAGCCCGGTCCATTGTCTGATTGTAGGGTTCGAGGGAGTCCAAACCTTGGGATGATGTGTTCAATGAAAACCGTGGTGACCATGTCTGCTGTTTCCCTAGCGGTTGGAATGCCTTGATCCAGCCTGAGAAGGTGTCCACACGAGTTAGTAGGTATCTGAAGGTTTTGTATCGAGGCATGTGAGTGAAGTCAAGTTGCGAGTCCTCACCTGGCTGATGCCCTCGGAGCTGGTGGGTGGGTCCCAGTCTGCGGAGGTCACTCTGGGTGTTGACCACAGAAAGGTTCTGCAGGCCTGGTGTACCTCCTTAATGGTCCTTTTGGAGGAGGGGGTGGTGAAAGAGAGGTTGGAGAATTGGTATGGGGCCTTTGGACCGATGTGGAGAGACTGGTAGATGTCAGTAATGAGGGTGTGGATTAGGCTGTTCGGGAGGGCAATTTTGTCCTGGAACAAATACCATCCCTTGTCACCCAACCTGCCACCTATGTTTGAGGGCCTGAGTCTCCTCATCAGTGTATGAGGGACTGTGGGAGTGTTGAGAAACAGGAGAGGGGCTGGAGAGGAGTTTAAGGCCGTCTGTCAGGCAATAGAGTCAGCCTTGTTGCTCCCCAAAGAGATGGGGTCTTTGGAGGCCTGATGGCCATGGCAGTGGACAATAGCCACCTCAGTAGGGTAATTGAGAGCCTTGAGGAGTTTGTCATAATGGGCCTTGAGGCCCATTGACTATGGGGGTTCCCTTGGTCATGAGAAATCCCCTTTCTCGCCAGAGGACAGAGTGAGTGTGGGTAATAAGGGAAAGCATATTTGGAGTCAATATAAATAGTGACCCGTTGTCCCTCAGATAAGTGAAGGGCCCTGGTGAGAGCCACGAGTTCTGCCTTTTGAGAAGTAGTCCCATTGGGAAGGGGGGGCTGCTTCTATGACTGTGTCCAGGGTGACCACTGCATAGGCCACTTGTCGCCATCCATCTGGAGCTATGAGGGAGCTCCCATACACAAACAGAGTGCGATTGGGGTCAGGCAGTGGCCGGTCCAAAAGTTCCGGATGGGAGGGAGAGAGTTCTTCCAGGAGTTGAGAGCAGGAATGGGAAGGAGTGGGGATAGACGAAGGTGTGGGCAAGAGAGTGGCAGGATTTAGGTGAGGGGAGACAGAGAGTGTGACCTGGGGGTTTTCTATGAATAGCAGGTGGTAGCAGGTAGGGAAGGATTGAGTTGTGCCAAGGATTTGTGGCTAAGTCCATTAGTCGATGGGGGGAGAAGACCATGAGGGGTTGTCCTAAGGTAAGGTTGAGGGCCTCCTTTGTCAGAGAAGCAGCTGCCGCTAGGGCCCTGAGGCAGGGCTGCCATCCCTGGGCGGTGACATCTAGTTGCTTGGAGAGTTAATGGGAATAAGTAGACCCTGCTTCCAGAGGCGGTCGCTGATGAGCTTAAGTTCTCGCCGGTGGGTTGCTGCTATAGATCTGGAAATGTCCCATACCTTTGGGTCCATGGAGGGGAAATAGTCTGGGATAGAGGACAAGTCAGAGGGGAGTAGAGGGAGGACGAGGTGAGCAGAAGTTGAGGAGAGGGAGAGAGACGAATGGTGGCCTGAAGTTTGTGGAGGATGTCCCTGCCTAGTAGGGGAACAGGGCAGGAAGGGATAATGAGGAAGGAATGTGAGAAGGGGAACCCATCCAGGCTGCACGTAAGGGGTGGGGTGGCCTTTGAAGTGGAGGAAGTACCATCAATTCCCATAACTGCAACTGGGGAGGGATGAGTAGGACCCGAGTAGGAAGGCAGGACAGAATAGGTAGCTTCCATGTCCAACAAAAGTAATGGACTTACCCGCTACCGGAGCGTGACCCTGGGCTCAGCATGGTGAGAGGGGTGTCCGAGTCTGGGCTCCGTCAGTCATCCTCCAATCCGAGAAGTTGGAAGGCAGGACTTACTGTCTCAGGGTTTTCCCTGCGTGGAGGCCTCCGGGAATCCCCTGAGGCTGGGGCAGTCCAATTTCCAGTTGCCCATCATGTGGCATTGAGGGCACGGCCTAGTAGGCGCTTTGGATTGGGGCATTGACGGGCCCAGTGTCCCTCGGCTCCACACTTGAAACAGGCCCCCAGAAGGGTGCGGTTAGGTGCTCCTTCTGTTGACCCCCAGAATCTGCCGGCCTCAGGGCTGCTACCAGGGCTTGGGTCTGCAGTTGGACCTTCTGTTGGAGTCTGGCTGGCGCTTAAGCTCTGCTGCCTCCTCTTGGAGTTAAAGACTTTAAATGCCATTTTCATCAGATCAGAAGTGGGAGTTTTGAGGGCCCTCCTCCACTTTCTTTAATTTTTTTCCGAATGTTGGCGGCTGACTAAGAAATAAAGTGAGTAGCTAAAACAGTCGCCCCAGCTGGAGAAGCCGGGTGTAGGCGAGTGTATTGAGTCAGCACCTTAGTAAGTCGGTTAAGAAACATGGCTGGGTTTTCATTGGGTTCCTGAATGATTTCAGTTCACAAACCTTCTACAACTTTCCTTTGCATTCAGGTTTTGTCCCAAGTCAATTTCATTTAGGACAAAATTACCTCCTTTTACTTTCAACAAAATGTACTCCCATTCCTTAAATCTTTCTAAATACCTTCTACTTTCCTACATACAGAGTTGCTTCCTTTATTTCTATCAGTCTTACAGTCAGCAGAATTTTGTACTCTTAGAAACATCTTTAGTTATTAAGCTCTAGTCAGTTATTAATCAATTGTGAATGGTTATAACAGAATTCTTTAGATGCCAATTTATGAATCAGTTAAGCACAACCATGCTTACTAACAGATTTAAATATTCTTACTTTCTTTTGCTGTAAGAAGTCAAAAGCACAAGCTACGTTCAGTAATCAATGACTTGGCATTTTTATCCTCTTTGGAAAAGACATAAATGTCCAACAATTTAATTCCATTTGTCATCCAAAGCAAAACTTTAAATTTTCAGGTTACCAAAGACTTTGAAAGCTATCTCAGCAATTACCCATTAAAACTTTGAGACAGACAATAAACCATCAGTTTAGTCATTTGTTTGCTAACAGATTTTAACAAGTAACACGAGCTTATTTGACCTTCAGTAAACTTTGAAGTTTCACATTTACTGCAGATAACTTGTCAGGAGTTGGGATAGGAGTAGGGAGGGCACTGGTTCAGAAATCCTGAACATAAGGGATCTTGGCCCATCCGCCTTGGTGTCTGCTGAGGTTATTTAGGTACACGAGAATTCTGGAGGCCATTGGGACTGATTTAAGATTGGCCAACAGGACTAAAACACCCAGGGATGTTTTAGAGTTGAATTTGAATTGAGAGGTCCCCATGATTCCTTGCTGGGCAACCCGAAGGCTGGAGGAAAGCATCCCCTCATCCACCACAGGGTTGCGGAAAAACCGTGTTGACTGCCATAGTGGTTAGGACATCTCCCAGCCTCTTGGAGTCGGAGGTCACACGGTGACCTGCAGGGTCCGCCCTGACAGGGCTGCAATTAGGCAGGGCTTTCCGGAGGGAGGCGCGGAATCGGGGGAAACTCACCAGGGCTTCAGAAGTGGCTTTGGGAAAGGCAGGTCCAGGTCCTCAGCTAGGGAGAGGAGAGAGCCTCCCCACCAGTGTGGGGGCTCAATCTCTTCCCGGTTTCGGGCACCAAATGTAAGGTTTTTATAGGCGAGATAAACAGGACACCAGGTGAGGTAGGCGCAAGGCAAGATTTATTAAAGGCACTCCCGGCAAAGTTTCAGGGCTCAGGAGAAGGGGAGCCAGGAAAGTTGCACAGGGAGGATGTGGGCACTCTCTGGCGACGTTCCTTGACTCTGGAAAGGGGGAGTGGGGAAAGGCATGCTGGGAGGGAGTTAGCGGGGGGTCTTTTATCTGTTTCCTGCATAGGTATCAGGTTACCTATGGAGACGTGACCTGGGCACACATCCTTTTGGTGGGACAGTCAAGGGTTAAGGAAAGGGGTGGGAGGAGGCTGGAAGATGGCAGGACCCTTAGGTCATTTCTATTGTTCTCCTGCACTCCCAGAGCCCACAGACCCAACAGGTATATGTATCAAAAAAGTTCAAGTTAAAAGGTTATTATGGAATTTGTTGTATTGAACCTCTCATTGTGATGGTAAATAGGTTAATATATATATATATTTTTAATTTAGAAGAACAGATTAGTGGGAACAAATTAAGATAAAAGTTGTTTATATGAACTATACAGGTTTTAGGGCAATCTCTTTCCCCTAATATTGGGGTTTTATAGTTTTATGGGGACCCTGTGGTGGTTATCTTCTCGTTTTGTTTTTTGGGTTTTTGTTTTGTTTTGTTTTGGTTTGGTTTTGGTTTTATTGGCTGGCTTTCTTGGGGAGTTGCCTGCTGAATTGTTTTTCAGGAAGTCTTGCTTGGGTTGGGTCCTCCTGTCCCCTATGAAGGGGCTGGGCTCTGAGGAAACCAGTTTTTCAGGCTTTTGTTCTCTGGAGGTTTGTTTTGTTTTGGTATTTTTTTCCCTTGGCTGGCTTTTGGCGGTTCTTGGTTCTTCCCAGGTTTAGAGAAAAGCTAACTGCAACCCAGACCTCCATCTCAGAGAGAAGCCTCAGTCTGTTCCACTCTGGGTGGTCCAGCGCACACAGACTCCCCCTCTGCCACCTCCCACAGGCAGAGGGAGGTGCCTGTGTGAAGTGGTCCCCAGACACTGTCTCAGGGGTCACAGGAGCTACCACTTGTCTCTGTAACCTGGTGCTACTAAAACCATGAATGATATTGGTCCAGGGACCCATTTCCAGTGGCTTGCCCTTGCCAGGCTGCTGTCTGGGCAAATCCAGATAGCCAGAGAGAACCCAACCAGAGACAGCATGCTGAGATTTTCACATTGGCCTGAGCTGGGAGTGTTCAGACTCTTGGCCAGTCCTAGAGACTACTGGCTAGCATGCACAAGGAGCTCACTCAGGGGAGGGTGTGGAGCTGGCTCAGGCCCTGGTTGTGCAGTTCATGTGAAGAGTGCAAAAGTCTGTGGTTCTAGAGAAGGCTGACTGGCAACCACCCAGACTCTCTCATGCACTCCAGTGGCTCAGGACCATGGCCTGGAGGCTTTGCCACACTCTCTCTGGCACAAATGGTCACCGGTGGTGGCCATCCTGGGTCTGTGGGCTTAAACCCATGCCCATGACCACCTGATTCCACCAGTTGCCCCTTATGATCTTTTGCTCTTTCTGAATGCTTTTAACCAGACTTCAAGTTTAATGCTGGTCCCCAATCACTGGACACTCTCATACTGGGATATTGTTTTCCAATGGGTCACTTCTGGTGGCTCCCTCCCCCTTCTGTTTATCCTCAGATATCAGTCTGATCATTCAAACTCCACTGCTATAACTCACCACTGGCATCTTCTGTTCCTGTATAAATCCAGGAGTGTATAATCCTACATCTCAGGCTGATCTCATGGGTGTTCAGAGTGTTCTGGTAGATATGAGCTCATTTTAGGGGACCAGTTGAACAGCATCTCCCACTTCACCATCTTGCCTCCCCTTCCTAATTTTCTACATGTAAAACAGACAAGCAAACAAACAACAAACTACCTAAGAGCTGTATGATCAATTCATTGTTTCAGATGATGGAATTCTGGCCTCTCCTATGGCCCATGGCCACTAAGCCCCTGTAAGCCCCTGTTCATGCACTCCCAAAACCACCAAGATGGATGATCTCATCACTAGAGTGGATGACTGAATTATTCTTGCCAAGCCCAGAGAGGAAGCCCAGGGCACAGACTAAACATTAGAGAAAGTTTCTGGGGAACTTGAGTGCAGGTCTTGGAGTTAGGGCCCAAGTTTAAATCTTCCACTAAATCTAATTGTTCTCTGCTCAGCAGGGAGCCACTCAACAAGACCACAAGGAAGGAAGTAGATTTGCATGAGGACAACCCCTTCCTGAGCATATGAGAACTCCTGATGCTCCATCCCCAATTGTGAGTTCCAGGTAAAGCCTGAGTTGTCTCAAACATGGCTTGGACTCCTTTCTTGCTCACCCTCCTCATTCTCTGCACAGATGCTTCCTCCAACAGCTCAGCTCCCAGAGATACCAAGGATTAACCTGGCCTTGATCTTCATCTCTGAACAGAGGATATTACAGAGTATGAGTCCTTGAGGATGAGACCTTCATTTTCAGATACACCTCTCTTCTCTCTCGGGTTTTGAGGCTGCTTCCGAGCTTACTCAGCCTCCTGTTGTGTCTGTGGCCTTGGAACAGATGGCTAGTATTACCTGATAGGGAGACTATTTGGAAGCAGTTTGGCTAACTAGTATCAGCAGAAACCAGGCAGGCCCCTCATGCTGGTCACATACACTGAGAGTGACCTGCCATTGGACATCCCTGATTGATTCTCTGGCTCCAATTTTGGGGATGCAGCCACCCTGACCCTAAGTGGGGTCCATGCTATGGATGAGACTATTACTGTCATCATATGACAGTAGTATGATGCTCATTGTGGCAGGCAGAAGGGGGAAGTGAGACACAAACACCATTCCCTTCTGTCTCACTCTCTTCCAGATCCGGAGGAGTATGGACAAAGCAGTGAATAGGTCTGGCCCAAATCTTTAGAACTGAAGTCCCCAGAAACTCCCTCTCCACCTTGCTCTCCATGCAGGCTCTCCACATGATGGATCAGAAGTACAGTTAGGACTGGCAGGACCAGGCTGTCCTGTTGTCTGTGCAGGTGTGAGTTTAGGGAAAGAGGGCCTGAATAGGACAGACTGAGTGAGACATGCACCCAGTGGTAATTGGCCCTGGATGTCCATATGATAGCAAGGGAGCACTCATCAGCCCACATTTTATGCATTAATCTCCAGAAATCCCCAACTTATCTGAGCTCCTGAAGCTCCAGGACCTTATGGCAGCCTTGGATTCTGAACAGAGCAATCCAGTATAGTGTGCACACTGTAGTACCCATCAAGTTCTCCTTCTCAGAGATGACCCACATACCACCTACCCAAATCTACTGGGAGCCACTCACAGCTCACTGCTTGGCCCTCACTGGGAATCACTATTGTGGAGGACTGTCTCAATCAAGACTATGTCCCATCTCAGAATGTAGCTCAGGTATAATAACTGCCTGCAGTCATATCCCAGTTTCCTGGCTCAGTACAGAATGACTTTGCAGGCCATCCCATCTGAGCCCTCAATCACAAGTACATTACTGGTTTCTAAATCTTGCTCTTACATTTACTTTTAAAGATATCACCTTGAAATATTCCATATGCAACTGTCCATCACCAAATGTGATTCCAGTGAGCCCAAATGAAGAGAGAGAGAGAAAAAAAGAGAGAGAGAGAGGGAAAAGAAACATTTGTAGGAAAGAGTATTGAATATCTGCACAGAAAGAACATTCTGGAATTCTGCAGATATCCTTCAATGTATCTAACCACATGTGACAAGAAACTTTCTGAGGTCAAGAAAAGAATCACCAAAATATCAGAGAAAAATTTTCAGAGCTCTTAGACAACACCATCAGAAAGATACTTGTTCTCACCTGTCAGAGTGCTAAAGTCTCTAAAATCAAGAGCACTAGGTTGATTAGTAAGAAAAACTGCCTGAGTAGTGGGAAAAAACTAAGCATAAGACTAAATGCTGCTCTGGTTCCAACTGAAACAATGTTAAAGCAAGTTGAAAAGGGGTCATACTCTTTCCAGTAGTACTTTACTGAGTCCTAGAAGAAATGTCAAAAATAGAAATACAAAGATATTATGCACTAAGCAAGGAAACGTTCACAATATCTGGCATTCTAATAAAAATTTCCTATAATTGGGAAAATATGAGTAGAAATAAGCAAGCAAGCGAGTGAGAGAGAAAGAAAGAAAGAAGAAGAAGGAAGGAAGGAAGGAGAGAAAGAAAGAGGAAAGAAGAAGGAGAGAAAGAGGAAAGAAGGAAGAAGGAAAGAAAGAAAGAAAGAAAGAAAGAAAGAAAGAAAGAAAGAAAGAAAGAAAGAAAGAAAAGAAAGAAAGAAAGAAAGAAAGAAAGAAAGAAAGAAAGAAAGAAAGAAAGAAAGAAAGAAAAAGAAAGGAAGGGAAATGGATGGAGGAAGGAAGATACAAACTGGTTCTGAAATTGTATTGATGATAGAATTTATAGGTGAAGATGCAAAATACATCATTACAACTATATTCCATTTATACATGTGAGCAGAGGAGTAAATAATGTCTGACATAAAATTGCTCTTGCTGGACTGATGATATATTAAACACTGCAAAAGACAAGATTAGCAAACATGCAATATAGTAATAGAAAGTATAGACATATGAAAAACACAGAGGATAAAAGAAAGATTGAAGAACAAAAAGCAGAAATAGTGTGTAATAGGACAACTTCAAAGACAATATTAGGCAAGTAATTTGAGTCTTTATGGCAGGAAAGATTGGGAAAAGGAGGTGAAAAGAGAAATATTTGAAGACGTATTGGCTGAAAATGTTCCATATTTGGTGAAAATTATAAGCCCATAGGTCCATGAAGCCCCCAAAACTTAAAGTACATGAAATATGAACCACACACATACACATAGACATATATATACATATACAAATATATATGTGTATATATATACACATATACACATATATACACAAATATATTTAATATATCTATATAATATACATAATTATAATTGAATATATATAATCAGTAGAGTGAAAAAATCATTAGAAGGATGCATAAATCTATAAAATGTAGATGTGAAGGGGCGCCTGGGTGGCTCAGCGGGTTAAGCCCTCTGCCTTCGGCTAGGGTTGTGATCTCGGGGTCCTGGGATGAGACCCGCATCAGGCTCTCTGCTCGGCGGGAGCCTGCTTCCTCCTCTCTCTCTCTCTCTCGCTGCCTGCCTCTCTGCCTGCTTGTGATCTCTGCCTCTCTCTCTGTCAAATAAATAAAATATTTTTTAAAAATGCAGATGTGGGGGCACCTGGGTGGCTCAGTGGGTTAAAGCCTCTACCTTCAGCTCAGGTCATGATCCCAGGGTCCTGGGATCGAGCCCACATCAGGCTCTCTGCTCCGCGGGAAGCCTGCTTTCTCCTCTCTCTCTGCCTGCCTCTCTGCCTACTTGTGATCTCTATCTGTCAAGTAGATAATAACATCTTTAAAAAAAAATGCAGATGTTGAAAAAATAAGTCTCAAAAGCAACTTAACTCATAATTTGGAAAATAAAAATTTATTTGAAATGGGAAAATGGTTTAAAAATGAAAAATATATCATTGCATCAATATGAACTAAATATAAAAATACATATTTTGCTTTATTTTTTATGTTCTGTCTTTGAAATCTGGTGGGTCCCCCAGAACTCCAGTACATCTCTATTGGGACTACCCACATTTAGTGATCCACATGTATGCATGTGTAAGTGTCTCTCAGAACAATGTATTACTTAAAATATAACCCATGAGAAATTATACTAGTTACCAAGCATGTTTTAGATATAGCCTTAAGAAAAACATATACTGGCAACAGGCCTCTGGGGAGAGGATGACTTACATCCTTGAAGCTGAGGAGCTGGGGATGCCCAGCTCACTCAGGTTGGAATGCTGCCTGCTTCACTTTTCGGTTATCTCCCCTTCCCCCTGAGAGCACCTGTGGCTAATTAGATGAGCCCTTTGAATGTGCTTGCTCAACTATAAACTTTATACTGCTTGACCAGATACATTTTGCCTTCCCTCTTGTTTATCTACAAGGCATATGATTAATGTGTAGCCTTTGTTGATTACTCTCTATATCTAATAAATATGGGACTGAGGAGTTGTTCAGGGCAACAGTCTTTTCTACTGTTGTCCCCTGTTCCCTTTCTCTTGCAGCTGACTTGTTTGTGTCTCATTCTTCTCCCATGTGCTGTCAGGAAGCAGCATGCATGGCTTGTAGGGGTCATGGATGGAGCCGGTTATATGCATAAGATTTCCTTAGGGTAACTATCCCTAGTGTAGACTCTCAGCCACTAGGCTATTTTTCACTGGGAAATACTGACTGCAGCACCATGAAGATCTGAACACTCTTCAGAACAGACCCCAGGAGAACATACACTGGAATAAAGAAGACTGTCATGACAGGAGGGGCCTGAGAGGCTTGGGATGAAGAGAGAGGGAGCATGGAGAGGGGATGGGGTAGGGAGGCGATTGGAAGGTCAAGTTCTGGTATGTCTCCTGGATCAGAAACTTTACTCACTTGTCACTGTCTTGGCAAAAGAGAAATGAAAATAATCATTTAATCTCTCAATGTTAGAGCCATCATTTTTAAAAATTAGATTCTTTCATTTAAAATTAAAACTTGAGCTTAAGACTACTATTTTTATTGTCTCTTTTGGTGGAGAATGTACACACTCACCAAGGGTCTAGCACATACTGGGGTCTCAGAAGTAGTCAACTTGTTAAACTAGCTATACATGTAGGGTGACATTCATCCTAGGGGGCCCAAGAGGTCACTGTGGGTCTTGATTTGGGACCTCAATAAGTCCAAATCCCCTGGGCTGTGCTCAAGTGCAAAGGGTATGACTGATGCTTCCTTTGAGGATAATTATGTTGTGTAAAATCAACTCTCTACTGTAGAAACCCACACCTGCTCCTTCTTCTGACCTCAGGAAATTATCAGCATGAGGACCTTAACCTCAGAGCTCAGACAAGAGCTCACACAGACACACTGAAGAATGGAAAGAGATTTGCATCTCATGCACTTTCTTCCTTGAGCTGCAAAAACAGATGATAAGAGGGAGTTTGGAGAGTTCAGACCCAGCAGGAAAGGCTTAGAGCAGAGTTCTACAAAGCCCCACCCCAACCATGGACCGGGTTCCCTTCTACTTCCTGCCCTTTATTTTCTCTACAGGTCAGGATTCTATCTCCTTGACATTTCCCTCAAGCACAGTACCCAGAGACCCCTGTCTAATGTCCAGTACATTCAGCATCATTCTTGTGTTTTGTGGTTCAGGTTTCTGTGCTCTGCCTGTGCTGACTCAGCCTCCATCTGCTTCTGCCTCCCTGGGAGCCTCAGTCAAGATCACCTGTACCCTGAGCAGGGAGCACAGCAATTTTGTGATTCAGTGGTATTAACAGTGACCAAGGAAGGCTCCTCAGTATGTGATGAAGATTAATAGTGATGGAAGCCACAGCAAGGGGAGTGGGATCCCCAATCGCTTTTCAGGCTCCAGCTCTGGGGTTGACCGCTATTTAACCATCTCCAACACCCAATCTGATGATGAGGCTAAGTATTACTGTGGTGCGGGCTATCAAATTGATGGTCAATATGGTTAAGCCACAGTGATACACACAAAGGAGGAGTGAAGCTAAAACCTCCCACCCTCCTCTTCCCCATGGGGACTCAGAGGGAGTGGCTGCCTGTCTGTCTCCAGGACCCTGAGAACTTGACTCTTCTTGCACACTCTGTATTCCTACACCTCTATCCCAAGACGCCAATATGGAGAGACAGGTGCAGTTTATAAGTTAGGCCATTTTGACAACAGAACATTCTCTTTCCTCTACCCTAGTGCAGGGAAAGTCCAGACCAACCCATAGAGGAAAATGACCCTGAGAGAAAACTGGTCAAGATGACCTCATGAGACATCAGAACTTGTGCATTCATGGAGGGTCTCTGCTCATGGAATGGGCAGAGATGTCTGGGTTCTGGAGGTTACCAAGGAGGTTGTTTCAGTGAATATCATCACTATAGTTCATCATAGAGTATTATGGGAGCCCTGGTAGTGTTGAATGTTCAAAAGGAAACATTTGGTCCCAAGGGAGGTAGGGTGGGGAGACTTAAATCCATGGTGGGAGCAGAGCTGGGATCTAGGAAGGAAACTGTGCAAGTTAGGATGTCTGTGGCAGGACCAACATGGGGATGGTTTGGGTCTCTCCATCAGTAGTTGATTCTCTTCTTGTAGTGACAGGAACATCGACTGTCTGCTGCCTACAGGACTTTTCCAGGTTCTGCCCAGAACCATATCTACTGATTCAACATCAGGGCATGGTGAAGGAGGAGCCTAGAAGTGATAAATATGTTGGCTTCCTGAGTAACAACCTTGTGAGTGGCCCACCTCAAATGTATATGTTTGGAGGATGGCAAGTATACTGGACATATTTGATTTCCTGTGTAGTTTTTAAGCATCTAAAAAGCAAGCAACTTTCACACACACACACGCACACACACACACACACACACACACACACACACACACACACACACACCTTTGTATTAACACTGAGCAGTCATATTGATCCAGGTAACCCTGGGTCCTGGGCACTGATGTGAGCAGAGTTGGGAGGGATTTTGACACTAGATCCCAGAAAGTCACGTTGGGTCCCCCTAGTGATAGAGTTCTGAGATGGAAAGTCCAGAAGCTACCCATAGCCTGAGCAACTCCCAAGTGTGTAGAGTAGAGAGGGTGGGCTTTCCTTCTGGAGAGGGAGTAGGCAGGGGTACAGGAAGAGTGGAAGAAAGAGTGAACATGAGGTCTATCCTGCAGTGTCTTCTTTCAGCACTCAGCAGGCTGCAATCATAGGGGATCACAGGACCATCTTACCCACTACCATAAAGGATTGTTCTCTACCAAGGGTTTGCAGAGATTTTTCTCCCCCAAAACCCCTCCCACAGGTCCTTTTAGTAGGTATATTGCTCCACCATTTACATTGTATGAAAAGCAGTCAAAAGGATTGTATGGAAATAATATCCAAGCCCATACTGTGAATCATGCCACCTCCAAGACCACCTGGAGCACTCTGATGTTTATAACTTGGAAGAAAGTGACCCAGTAGCGTTGGATAGAACGCTGGACAAAGATGTGGAAGATGGGCAAACTGTGGAAGCAATGACAGTGAATGGAAATGGGAGGCAGATAAAGAGCATTCCATCTTGTGCTTATGTGGTAACCAACCAATGAGGGGGTGACAATTACAAAGTGTTGGTTAAAAGGGGTCAAAGTATTCCATTGATTTCAGTTTCTCTTTGTCAAAGTTATAACAGGCTAGGGTCTATAAGAGACCATGGGTCAGCTGTTGTCATGTGAGCAATTAATAGTGTAAACAATGAGTGTCACTTCCTAGATTATACATCCGTGGCTGTTGGCTTCACAGATTGCCAGGTGATCCTGCAGCCAGGAATGAACATTTTTGTCTAAAGTTCTTGTGTAGCTTGTGATGTTAGCAGAGTCCTGAGAATGGAAGTCTGTTAGCACTTTTGTCTCATTTGGGGAAGTTCTTGGGCCTGATGAGCAATTTACAAGTTAACACTGGGAGCACCTGAAACAGGTGACAATATCTAGCCAGGAAAGATGGAGCTGATGCCACTAATAGTGTGACAAGAGAGACCAGGTAGGCTGAGCCACAAGTGAGGGTATGTTCAAGGAGATCTCCTTTCCCCACTGTCCCCCTCATTCTTCCTTTCCCTTCTTTCCTACCTTCCTTACCCTCCCCCCATCCAGTTATGACTTGTTATAAATGTTCTCACTTTGAGCATCTTTCCCTGGAGATGTCTGGAACACTCCCCATTAGTCACATTCTACTCAATT
The DNA here is from genome assembly GCF_902655055.1 of Lutra lutra. Lineage (NCBI taxonomy): Eukaryota > Metazoa > Chordata > Mammalia > Carnivora > Mustelidae > Lutra > Lutra lutra. Next base: position 67,957,469 of record NC_062289.1, on the reverse strand, counting down.
CCTTACTCTATACTGTATGCTCCTTTTTCCTGTATTCTATCCACAAATTTTTCCTGTCCTATAGAATGTGTGTTGGTACACTGATTTTCATTTCCTTAATGACTTTTATTCCTCTTCAGTTGCTTTTCAGATGCTTATTTGTTATCTGTGTGTTTTGTTTGGTGAAGTGTTTGATTAAATATTCAAACATTTTTAGCTTTCAGGTTTCTGCGATTTTTCTCATACTTGTGTGTGTGTGTGTGTGTGTGTGTGTGTGTGTGTATTTAGCTTTTTTTTTCATTTTGCTCCTTGTATATGACAACAATCAAGATATAAAGATATAAATCAGTTCTAACACCACAAGGATCCCTTATATTACCCTTTATAATATTATCCATCTCCTCCCACCCAGGTCCCACCCTCCAATCCCTGGCATCTAGTCACTGATTTCCATTTAAAAGATTTTGTTTTCAGAAGTGTTATAGAGAATTAAAAAAAGAAAGAAAGAAAGAAAGAGTAATAACTCCAAAGTATTTAGCCATTGGAGACTGGCACTTTTCACTCAGAAAAAAAATCCCTGCATATTCATCAAAATTGTTGTATGCAATAATATTCCTTCCTTTTCATTATTAAGTAGCATTTCAGTATGGCTTGAGTATACCAAAGTGTGTTTAACCACCTACCTGTGGGAAAATGTCCAGATTGTTCTCTGTTTGGGGCTATAATGCATAAGGGTGTTAAATTCTGTGCATAGGTTTTTCTGTGAACATAAGTTTTCACTTTTCTGAAATAGATGCACAAGAGTGTGATTTCTGAGTTGCATGGTAATTGCTAGTTCTGTTTTTTGTGTTTTTTTTTTTAAGATTCTGTTTATTTATTTGATAGAGACAGAGAGAGAGAATGAGTGGTGGGGAAGGGCAGAGGAAAAGAGAGGGAGAACCTGATGTCAGGCTCGGTCCCTGGACCTGGAGATCATGACCGAAGGCAGATGCTTAAACCACTGAGCCATGCAGGTGCCCCTGCAAGTTCAGTTTTTCAAGAAGCTGTCAAAGTTTTTTCCAGACTGATTATACCATTTCACATTCCCTTCAGGCATGCATGAGTGATTCTGTACCTTCCTTCATATCCTTGTCAGCATTTGGGGTTGTCATTATATTTTATCTTAATCATTCTGATAGGTGTGTCATGATGTCTTGTTGTGGTTTTAATCTACATGACTCTAATGGTTAATGAGGAATCTTTCATTTGTTATTTGCCATCTCTATATCCTCCTCTTTGATGAAATGTTTGCTTTTTTGCCCATTCTGTAAATGGATTATATATGTTGTTGGTTTATTTACTGTTTAGTTTTGATAGTTTTTTATATACTCTATATTTCTGTGCATTGATTGTATATCCTGCCACATTGTTGAATTGCTGTATGAGTTCTAGCAATTTTGGGGTGGAGTCTTTTGGGTTTTCCACATAAAGTATCATGTCATCTGCAAAGAGTGAGAATTTGACCTCTTTGCTAATTTGAATGCCTTTCGTTTCTTTTTGTTGTCTGATTGCTGAATCTAGGTCTTCTAATACTATGTTGAACAATAGTGGTGAGAGTAGACATCCCTGTCGTGTTCCTAACCTTAGGAGAAAAGTTCTCAGTGTTTTTCCCATTGAGTCTGACATTCACTATGGCCTTTTTATATATTACTTTTATGATATTGAGGTATGTTCCCTCCATCCCTACATTGTGGAGAACTTTAATCAAGAAAGTATATTGTATTTTTCAAATGTTATTTCTGCATCAATTGAGAGGATCATATGGTTCTTGTCCTTTCTTTTAATTGTATAGTGTATCACATTGATTGATTTGTGAATGTAGAAAGGCCTTGCAGCCCAGGAATAAATACCAGATTGTTATAGTGAATAATCCTTTTAATGCACTGGTCCATCCTATTGGTTAATATCTTGGTAAGAATTTTGGCATCTGCGTTCATCAGGGATATTTTACTGTAATTCTTTTAGGTGGGGCCTTTGTCTTGTCTGGGAATCAAGGCAATGCTGGCATCACAGAACAAGTTTGGACATTTTCCTTTCATTTATATTTTTTGAAACAGCTTTAGAAGGATAGGTAGTAATTCTTCTTGATATGTTTGATAGAAGCCCCTGGGAAGCCATCTGGCCCTGGACTCTGGTTTTTTTGGGAGATTGTTGGTAACTGCTTCCATTTCCTTGCTTGTTTTGAGTCTGTTCAGGTTTTCTATTTCTTCCTGTTACAGTTTTAGTAGTTAATATGTTTCTAGGAATACATCCGTTTCTTCCAGATTGCCTAATTTGTTGGCATATAGTTGTTCATAATATGTTCTTAAAATTGTATTTCCTTGGTGTTTGTCATGATCTCTCTGCTTTCATTCATGATTTTATTTATTTGGATCCTTTCTCTGTTCTTTTTGATAAGTCTAACTAGGGGTATATTGATCATATAAATTCTTTCAGAGAAACAATTCATCTCAATTCTTTTAAGAGAGCCAGCTTCTAGTTTACTTGAGCTGTTCTACTCTTCATTTAGTATTTATTTCTTTGGTTTATGCCCTAATATTTTTTATCTCTCACCTATTGCTTCATATAGGACTTTATTTGCTGCTCTCTCTCCAGCTAAATTAGGTGTAAAGGTAACTTGTGAATTTGTGAGCTTTCTATTCCTTGTGATAGTCTTGTATTGCTATGTGCATCCCTCTTAAGACCACCTTTTCTGCAACCAAAGGTTTGTTTTTTTTTTTTTTTTTTTTTTTTTTTACAGCTTTATAAACATATATTTTTATCCCCAGGGGTACAGGTCTGCGAATCGCCAGGTTTACACACTTCACAGCACTCACCATAGCACATACCCTCCCCAATATCCATAATCCCACCCCCTCTCCCAATCCCCTCCCCCCATCGACCCTCAGTTTGTTTTGTGAGATTAAGAGTCACTTATGGTTTGTCTCCCTCCCAATCCCATCTTGTTTCATTTACTCTTCTCCTACCCCCTCAACCCCCCATGTTGCATCTCCTCTCCCTCATATCAGGGAGATCATATGATAGTTGTCTTTCTCCGATTGACTTATTTCGCTAAGCATGATACCCTCTAGTTCCATCCACGTCGTCGCAAATGGCAAGATTTCATTTCTTTTGATGGCTGCATAGTATTCCATTGTGTATATATACCACATCTTCTTTATCCATTCGTCTGTTGATGGACATCTAGGTTCTTTCCATAGTTTGGCTATTGTAGACATTGCTGCTATAAACATTCGGGTGCACGTGTCCCTTCGGATCACTACGTTTGTATCTTTAGGGTAAATACCCAGCAGTGCAATTGCAGGGTCATAGGGTAGTTCTATTTTCAACATTTTGAGGAACCTCCATGATGTTTTCCAGAGTGCTTGCACCAGCTTGCATTCCCACCAACAGTGTAGGAGGGTTCCCCTTTCTCTGCATCCTCACCAGCATCTCTCATTTCCTGACTTGTTAATTTTAGCCATTCTGACTGGTGTGAGGTGATATCTCATGGTGGTTTTGATTTGTATTTCCCTGATGCCGAGTGATGTGGAGCACTTTTTCATGTGTCTGTTGGCCATCTGGATGTCTTCTTTGCAGAAATGTCTGTTCATGTCCTCTGCCCATTTCTTGATTGGATTATTTGTTCTTTGGGTGTTGAGTTTGCTAAGTTCTTTATAGATTTTGGACACTAGCCCTTTATCTGATATGTCATTTGCAAATATCTTCTCCCATTCTCTCAGTTGTCTTTTGGTTTTGTTCACTGTTTCCTTTGCTGTGCAAAAGCTTTTGATCTTGATAAAATCCCAAAAGTTCATTTTTGCCCTTGCTTCCCTTGCCTTTGGTGATGTTCCTAGGAAGATGTTGCTGGGGCTGAGGTCGCAGAGGTTGCTGCCTGTGTTCTCCTCGAGGATTTTGATGGATTCCTTTCTCACATTGAGATCCTTCATCCATTTTGAGTCTATTTTCGTGTGTGGTGCAAGGAAATGATCCAGTTTCATTTTTCTGCATGTGGCTGTCCAATTTTCCCAACACCATTTATTGAAGAGGCTGTCTTTTTTCCAGTGGATATTCTTTCCTGCTTTGTCGAAGATGAGTTGACCATAGAGTTGAGGGTCTCTTTCTGGGCTCTCTATTCTGTTCCATTGATCTATGTGTCTGTTTTTGTGCCAGTACCATGCTGTCTTGATGATGACAGCTTTGTAATAGAGCTTGAAGTCCAGAATTGTGATGCCACCAACTTTGGCTTGCTTTTTCAATATTCCTTTGGCTATTCGAGGTCTTTTCTGGTTCCATATCAATTTTAGGATTATTTGTTCCATTTCTTTGAAAAAAATGGATGGTACTTTGATAGGAATTGCATTAAATGTGTAGATTGCTTTAGGTAGCATAGACATTTTCACAATATTTATTCTTCCAATCCAGGAGCATGGAACATTTTTCCATTTCTTTGTGTCTTCCTCAATATCTTTCATGAGTACTTTATAGTTTTCTGAGTATAGATTCTTAGTCTCTTTGGTTAGGTTTATTCCTAGGTATCTTATAGTTTTGGGTGCAATTGTAAACGGGATGGACTCCTTAATTTCTCTTTCTTCTGTCTTGTTGTTGGTGTAGAGAAATGCAACTGATTTCTGTGCATTTATTTTATATCCTGACACTTTACTGAATTCCTGTACAAGTTCTAGCAGTTTTGGAGTGGAGTCTTTTGGGTTTTGCACATAGAGTATCATATCATCTGCGAAGAGTGATAGTTTGACTTCTTCTTTGCCGATTTGGATGCCTTTAATTTCCTTTTGTTGTCTGATTGCTGAGGCTAGGACTTCTAGTACTATGTTGAATAGCAGTGGTGATAACGGACATCCCTGCCGTGTTCCTGACCTTAGTGGAAAAGCTTTCAGTTTTTCTGCATTGAGAATGATATTTGCGGTGGGTTTTTCATAGATGGCTTTGATAATATTGAGGTATGTGCCGTCTATCCCTACACTTTGAAGAGTTTTGATCAGGAAGGGATGCTGTACTTTGTCAAATGCTTTTTCAGCATCTATGGAGAGTATCATATGGTTCTTGTTCTTTCTGTTATTAATGTGTTGTATCACATTGATTGATTTGCGGATGTTGAACCAGCCTTGCAGCCCTGGAATAAATCCCACTTGGTCGTGGTGAATAATCCTTTTAATGTACTGTTGAATCCTAATGGCTAGTATTTTGGTGAGAATTTTTGCATCTGTGTTCATCAAGGATATTGGTCTATAGTTCTCTTTTTTGATCGGATCCTTGTCTGGTTTTGGGATCAAGGTGATGCTGGCCTCATAAAATGAGTTTGGAAGTTTTCCTTCTATTTCTATTTTTTGGAACAGTTTCAGGAGAATAGGAATTAGTTCTTCTTTAAATGTTTGGTAGAATTCCCCCGGGAAGCCATCTGGCCCTGGGCTTTTGTTTGTTTGGAGATTTTTGATGACTGTTTCAATCTCCTTACTGGTTATGGGTCTGTTCAGGCTTTCCATTCTTCGTGGTTCAGTTGTGGTAGTTTATATGTCTCTAGGAATGCATCCATTTCTTCCAGATTGTCAAATTTGTTGGCGTAGAGTTGCTCATAGTATGTTCTTATAATTGTCTGTATTTCTTTGGTGTTCGTTGTGATCTCTCCTCTTTCATTCATGATTTTTTTTATTTGGGTCCTTTCTCTTTTCTTTTTGATAAGTCTGGCCAGGGGTTTATCAGTCTTATTAATTCTTTCAAAGAACCAGCTCCTAGTTTCGTTGATTTGTTCTATTGTTTTTTTGGTTTCTATTTCATTGATTTCTGCTCTGATCTTTATGATTTCTCTTCTCCTGCTGGGTTTAGGGTTTCTTTCTTGTTCTTTCTCCAGCTCCTATAGGTGTAGGGTTAGGTTGTGTACCTGAGACCTTTCTTGTTTCTTGAGAAAGGCTTGTACCGCTATATATTTTCCTCTCAGGACTACCTTTGTTGTGTCCCACAGATTCTGAACCGTTGTGTTTTCATTATCATTTGTTTCCATAAATTTTTTCAATTCTTCTTTAATTTCCTGGTTGACCCATTCATTCTTTAGAAGGATGCTGTTTAGTCTCCATGTATTTGGGTCCTTTCCAAATTTCCTCTTGTGATTGAGTTCTAGATTTAGAGCATTGTGGTCTGAAAATATGCAGGGAATGATCCCAATCTTTTGATACCGGTTGAGACTTGATTTAGGACCAAGAATGTGATCTATTCTGGAGAATGTTCCATGTGCACTAGAGAAGAAAGTGTATTCTGTTGCTTTGGGATGAAATGTTCTGAATATATCTGTGATGTCCATCTGGTCCAGTGTGTCATTTAAGGCCTTTATTTCCTTGTTGATCTTTTGCTTGGATGATCTGTCCATTTCAGTGAGGGGAGTGTTAAAATCCCCTACTATTATTGTATTCTTGTCGATGTGTTTCTTTGATTTTGTTATTAATTGGTTTATATAGTTGGCTGCTCCCACGTTAGGGGCATAGATATTTAAAATTTTTAGATCTTCTTGTCGGACAGTTCCTTTGAGTATGATATAGTGTCCTTCCTCATCTCTTATTATAGTCTTTGGCTTAAAATCTAATTGATCTGATATAAGGATTGCCACTCCTGCTTTCTTCTGATGTCCATTAGCATGGTAAATTCTTTTCCACCCCCTCACTTTAAACCTGGAGGTGTCTTCGGGTTTAAGATGAGTTTCTTGTAGGCAACATATAGATGGGTTTTGTTTTTTTATCCATTCTGATACCCTGTGTCTTTTGATTGGGGCATTTAGCCCATTAACATTCAGGGTAAGTATTGAGAGATATGAATTTAGTGCCATTGTATTGCCTGTAAGGTGACTATTATTGTATATTGTGTCTGTTTCTTTCTGATCTACTACTTTGAGGGTCTCTCTTTGCTTAGAGGACCCCTTACAATATTTCCTATAGAGCTGGTTTGGTATTTGCAAATTCTTTCAGTTTTTGTTTGTCCTGGAAGCTTTTAATCTCTCCTTCTATTTTCAATGATAGCCTAGCTGGATATAGTATTCTTGGCTGCATGTTTTTCTCATTTAGTACTCTGAATATATCATGACAGCTCTTTCTGGCCTGCCAGGTCTCTGTGGATAAGTCTGCTGCCAATCTAATATTTTTACCATTGTATGTTACAGACTTCTTTCCCGGGCTGCTTTCAGGATCTTTTCTTTGTCACTAAGACTTGTAAATTTAGTATGAGGTGACGGGGTTAGGACCTATTCTTATTGATTTTGAGGGGGGTTCTCTGAACCTCTTGAATTTTGATGCTTGTTCCCTTTGCCATATTGGGAAATTCTCTCCAATAATTCTCTCCAATATACCTTCTGCTCCCCTCTCTGTTTCCTCTTCTTCTGGAATCCCAATTATTCTAATGTTGTTTCGTCTTATGGTGTCACTTATCTCTCGAATTCTCCCCTCATGGTCCAGTAGCTGTTTGTCCCTCTTTTGCTCAGCTTCTTTATTCTCTGTCATTTGGTCTTCTGTATCGCTAATTCTTTCTTCTGCCTCATTTATCCTAGCAGTGAGAGCCTCCATTTTTTATTGCACCTCATTAATAGCTTTTTTGATTTCAATTTGGTTAGATTTTAGTTCTTTTATTTCTCCAGAAAGGGCTTTTATATCTCCCGAGAGGTTTGCTTTAATATCTTCCATGCCTTTTTCAAGCCCGGCTAGAACCTTGAGAATCGTCATTCTGAACTCTATATCTGACATATTACCAATGTCTGTATTGATTAGGTCCCTAGCCTTTGGTACTGCCTCTTGTTCTTTTTTTTGTGGTGAATTTTTCCGCCTTGTCATTTTGTCCAGATAAGAGTATATGAAGGAGCAAGTAAAATACTAAAAGGGTGGCAACAACCCCAGGAAAATATGCTTTAGCCAAATCAGAAGAGATCCCAAATTGTGAGGGGGGAGAAAGGGGATAAACAGGGGTTCAAAAAGAAAAAAAAATATTTATAAAAAGAAAGCCGATAAAGAAAAAATATAAAAAGAGGAAAAAAATATATATATATATTAGATAAACTATTTAAAAAACGCTAAAAAAGAAAACGGTAAAAGTTAAAAAAAACTTTAGCAGAAGAAGAGAAAAAGAAAAAGAAAAAAAATTGAAAAAGAAAAAAAAAATTAAATTAACTGCAAGGCTAAAAAATCATGGGGAGAAAGCCATGAGTTCCCTGCTTTGCTTTCTTCTCCTCTGGAATTCCGCCGCGCTCCTTGGTGTTGAAACTACACTCCTCGGTAGGTGAACTTTGTCCTGGCTGGGTTTCCCATTGATCTTCTGGGGGAGGGGCCTGTTGTAGTGATTCTCAAGCGTCTTTGCCCCAGGCGGAGTTGCACCGCCCTTACCCGGGGCCGCGCTGAGTCATCCGCTCGGGTTTGCTTTCGGGAGCTTTTGTTCCCTGAGCGCTTTCCGTAGAGTTCTGGAGGACGGGAGTGAAGATGGCGGCCTCCCAGTCTCCGGCCCGGAGGAGCCGAGAGCCCAGGGCCCCACTCCTCAGTGCGCCCTCAGAGAACAGTGCCCAATGACTCCCGTCACCCCGGCCTCCGGCCGCGCTCCAAGCTGACCGAGCCTGCGACCGGTTCAAGGCAACCCCGAGCTGAGAGTCACTCCTCGGCTCTGTCTCTGTAGCCGGCTTCCCCGCTCCAATACCGGTAAGCTCTGCGACACTCAGACACCCCCGATCCTTCTGCGACCCTGCGGGACCCGAGGCCGCGCTGACCCCGCCTGGGCTTCACCCCAGTTAAGCCTCTGGAGCGATGTCCCTCAGGGGAACAGACTTTTAAAAGTCCTGATTTTGCTCCGTTGCTCTGCTGCTCGCCGGGAGCCGGCCCCTCCCCCCCGCGGTCTATCTTCCCGTCGTTTTGGATTCACTTCTCCGCCAGTCCTACCTTTCAGATAGTGGTTGATTTTCTCTTTCTAGAGTTGCTGTTCTTCTCTTCAATCTCCCGTTGGATTTGTAGCTGTTTGCAATCTTTAGATAAGCTATTTATCTGATCTCCTGCTACCCGAAGTAGTCTCAGCTGCTACTTCTCCGCCATCTTGACTCCTCCCTCGCAACCAAAGGTTTTGAACAGTTCTGTTTTCATTTTCATTTGCTTCCACAATTTTTTCTTTAATTTCCTTGTTGATCCATTCATTCTTTTGTGGGCTGCTTGTTAACCTCCATGTATTTAGTTCCTTCCAAATTTCCTCTAGTGATTGAGTTCAAGTTTCAAAGCATTGTGATCTGAAAATATTCAGGGAATAATCCTAGTGCTTAGGTCCTGGTTGAGAAATGATTTGTGACCCAGTACATGATCTATTCTGGAGAAAGTTCCATATGACTTTGAGAAGAATGTGTATTCTGTTGCTTTAGGATGGAATTCTCTGTACATATCTGTGAAGTCTATCTGATCTGTGTGTCAGTGAAAGCCCTTATTTCCTTGTTGATCTTCTGTTTAGATGATCTGTCCATGCTGTTAGTAGGTCCCCTACTATTGTTATATTATTATCAATGTGTTTCTTTAAGTTGGTAATTAGTTTATAAAATATAAATATAAATACAAATATAAATATAAAAATATAAAATAAAAAATTATTTAGGAGCCTAAATATTTATAATTGTTCGATCTTCTGGACCATCTACATTCAGAATAACTATTGAAAAATAGGAATTTAGGGGCACCTGGGTGGCTCAGTGGGTTAAAGCCTCTGCCTTCGGCTAAGGTCATGGTCTCGGGGTCCTGGGATCGAGCCCCAAGTCAGGCTCTCCACTCAGCGGGGAGCCTGCTTCCCTTCCTCCCTCTCTGCCTGCCTCTCTGCCTACTTGTGATCTCTGTCTGTCAGATAAATAAATAAAATCTTTAAAAAAAAAGGAATTTAGTGCCATTGTATTACCTGTAACATCACTGTTTCTGTATATTGTCTCTGTTCCTTTCAAGTCTCAGTTACTTCACTTACTATCTCTCTTTAGTCTCTCTCTTCACTTACAGGATCCCCTTTAATATTTCTTTCAGGACTGGTTGAATTATGACAAATTCTTTTAGTTTCTGTTTGTCCTGAAAGCTCTTTATCTCTCCTTCTATTCTAAATGATAGCCTTGCAGGATAAAATAGTCTTGGCTGCATTCTTTTCTCATTTAGTATTCTGAATATATCATCCCAAGCTTTTCTGACCAACCAGGTCTCTGTGGGTAAGTCTGTGGCTAGTCTCACTGTTCTAGTCTCGTAGTTTATGGACCACTCATCTTGAGCTGCTGTGAGGATTTTTGCTTTATCTCTGAAATTTGTAAGCTTCACTATTATATGTTGGAGTATTGATCTGTTTTTATTGATTTTCAGGGGGGTGATATGTGCCCCCTGGACTTGAATGCCTGTTTCCTTCCCCTTATTTGGGTACATCTCAGCTATGATTTGTTCCAATATACCTTCTGTCTCTCTCTCCCTCTTTCTTCCTCTGGAACCCCAATTATTGTAATATTCTTCCACTTTATGGTATTGCTGATTTCTCGAGGCCTCCCATCAAGATGCAGTAGTTATTCTTCCCTCTTTTCCTCAGCTTCCTTACTTTCCATCATCTTGTCTCCTATGTCACTGACTCTCTTTTGCCTCATTTACCCTTGTTGTTAGAGTGCCCATTTTAGACTGCATTTCAGTTAAAACATTTTTAATTTCAGCCTGATTAGATTTTGGTTATTTTATTTCTACACTAGGAGATTCTCTAGTGCCTTTTAGGCTTTTTTTCAAGCCCCGCTATGATCATTATCATTCTACATTGGACATTTGACTTATATCCATATTGATTAAATATATGCCAGAGATTACTACTTCTGGCTCTTTCTTTTGTTGTGAAATTCTCCTTCTAGTCATTTTGTCCACAGATTAATAGATGAACAGAAGAAAAAAATCAACAATATCAACTATGACTGCAGTGAAATATACACTAGACAAACCCAAAGAGATCAGAAACCAAAAAAGTAAAAAGGAGTTTGGGGAGAAAGAGACAAAGTTATCTAACAGACACTAGATTGGAAAATTCAAAGGGAAGAGTGAATACACACACACACACACACACACACACACACACACACACAAAGCGAATACATTGAAGACAAGCCAAGAATGAAAAATATATCTATAAAATTTAAATGTAAAATGTATATTAAAAAAATTAAAAACCAAGAGGTGACAAAATATGAAGCTTGTTGAATGGAAAAAATAGAAAAATAGGGGCCGCCTGCATGGCTCAGTGGGTTAAAGCCTCTGCCTTTGGCTCAGGTCATGATCCCAGGATCCTGGGATTGAGTCCCGCATCGGGCTTTCTGCTCGGCAGGGAGCCTGCCTCTCCCTCTCTCTCTGCCTGCCTCTCTGCCTACTTGTGATCTGTCTGTCAAATAAATAAATAAAATCTTAAAAAAATAGAAAAATAATTTGAAAGAATGACTCAATAATCTGAGGAAATTTGAGAAAAAAGCCTCAAATTCTATATATTATTTTCCCCTATCACAGAAGTTACTCTGTTCTGTGTGATCCATAAGCTTAGCATTAGCCTGATGTTCCTGCTGGTCTTCTGTGGGAGAGGTCTGCTGGGCTGATTCTCAGGTCTTTGCCCTGTGGAGTTGCCGAGCCACTTTGCCCAGGGACCAGGCTCAGTGTAAGCTGCTTCAGCTGTTCTATGTGGCTTTTGTTTCCTGAAGCCTTTCTTTACCTCAGTAGAGGATGAGACTGAAATGGCAAAGGTCCAGTCTCAAGCCCCAGAACTGGAAGAGTGCAGACCCCACTCTTCAGTGCACCCTAAGGGAAAAAGAGTCAGTCATTTTTGTGTGCATCAAACTCCACAGTGTGCACCTGCCTGCTCCTCCAAGGAAGGAGGGACTCTCCTGACATTTCTTATGGCCACTTGTGCCTTTAGTCATAGACTGGTTGTCTGACCATACTACAATTCACAGAAAGCCCACTCCTGGCTTGCTGTTTGCAGCTGGCTTCCCCATTCCAATACATGGGAACTGTCAGATTCTCTCACACTCAGGCTTCGCTGGTCTTCCTGTGGCCCTGAGGATCCTCAGTCCACACTCTCCCATCTAGGATTGGGCCCTGATTTGCCACCAGAGTATTTTTAAGGCAGGGACATCCCTCACTAGAGCAGACTTCTCAAAGTCCCAATTTTGCAATATCTTTTATATCACTATTTGGTAGCAGGCTTACAGAGGCTCCATCCCCATGAGGCATGTTCATCCTCCATGGTTTACCTTCCCATACATCCCCTTTGATTGATTTTTATGCAACTCCGCCCTTGCAGAAAGTGGCCCTTCTTTGAGGTTGCAGCAATTTTTTTATTCAATCTCTAGTAGAAAATTCCAGGTGTTCAGAATGATTTGAGAGCTATCCAACTGAATTATTGGGACTAGATGAAATAAAGGTCCCCTACCCTTCTGCCATCTTCCATCCACTCTGACAGACTTTATTTTTAAGCCACTTTTTCCACATCACTAAGTGGCTAGGAACTGAACCAAGCTCCACTGACCAGAGCAGGACAATTAAGTCCCATGTCCCATGTGGACGAGTAGGACCTAGGGAGATAAGCAGAAGTGAGATCTTCCATGATGGCCTGAACTCCCACCCTTTGAAACTCAGTGAGCACACATTCCCTTGAGGTGGGGGTGCTCCCCAAGATGCAGTTTCAGCTACAGCAGATCCAAGTGGGGCCCAGACATCTGGAGGTGGAACAGATCTCAGCCAGGCCAGTTGTGTTAGTCCTCCAGACATATCTGAGTACTTTCATCCTTGGTTCCCTGCTCCTCCAAGCACAGGTGAGAGGCCCACCGAGAGGCACAATGGAGGCACACTGTTCTGTTCTTCTTCCCACCCAGGGTCCATGAGGTTGGGCCCTCCCCTTACCTGTGTCCACACTGCTCCCTCCCCTCAGGGCTGGGTCACTCATTCCTGAGACAGATTCCCTGTCTTCTCCAGCCTTCTCTCTCCTCTCCTCTATTATAGGCTCCATGCTTCCCATGACCTGAGGCTGACTCCCTCCATGTCTGTGACCCTGATCAGGCCCAGGATCCCTGCTCTGGGGATAACCTCAGGCATGAAAATTCCACTTGGCAGCAGTAGAAGACAAGCCTGGTCCCCCAGCTGGTATATACACAGATATGGGTGAACATCCAAGACTGATTCTGAGGATGCAACACAGGGTCATGGCCCCACTGAGGAAGACCAGACTGAGGGCCAGGACTAGACTGACCATTGGTGTGACACTAACTATAGTTACTAACTATACTACTAACTATAGTAGTGGGAGTATGTGGCAGTGACTCACGTGACATGGAAGTGTCAGAGATGTGACACAAACTATCCTGCATGGCCTGGATCTCACTCTCAACTACCCTCTGTGCAGCTCCTGATCAGGCCTAAGAGCAGGAGTCCTTCCTGGTCCTGGGCTGGCTGGCCCCTGAAGGGTAGAAGACTCCAGTAGGTTCTCTGTCCTCTGATCTGTGTTTACTCCACTGAACAATGGCAGAGTGTGTGTGGGCGGTATCTTCTGACTATGGGGACTGTAGTCAGTTATTACAGTGGATAATACAGATTTAGGATGTCAATGTACATGATGTGGGACCCAGATTTAATCACGTATCATGTATCAGGAGGGAAGACAGCTGTCTCAGACAGCACAGTCCTCAGGAAATTTCTCTTCTCCTTGGGTTCAGGGATCCTGGCTGGGTCCCAGGGGCTCTGTATCTCTTTTGATTCCCAGATAAGGATCTCCACATCCTCAAGGGCTGCCTGAGGGTTCCTGAAGAAGAGATCAGACCCCTGCTGCCCCAGGCCCATCCTTCCTTAGGTTTTATAGAAACTGTGGAGGGGAAAAAAAAAAAAGAATAAAAAAAAAAAAAAGAAAGAAACTGTGGAGGGAGTGCAGACAATACCAAGGTCCCACCTGGGGACTGTCTTCTGGTACCACTGTTTTCCCACTGACCCAAGTCATCTGCACTGAGCAGATCTGGCTCTTAGTTCAGGTCTGACCCACATGGATTCATCCCCACCCCTGTGTGACCCTGTTTGGTGGTCATGGCTGCATTAGAGCCTCTCTTGTAGCTCTGCAGGCAAAGAACTTTTTGAACACATGAATGGATTTTCTTACATAAAGAGAATTTCTCTTCCTCATTCTGTGACTTGTATTTTTAAAATTGATTATAGAGCAATTTTTTGAGGTCAGAATGAGAGATAATGAATTAATTAAGAAGAAAAAGCCGATTTGGATGCCTTTAATTCCTTTTGTTGTCTGATTGCTGAGGCTAGGACTTCTAGTACTATGTTGGATAGCAGTGGTGATAACGGACATCCCTCCCATGTTCCTGACCTTAGCGGAAAAGCTTTCAGTTTTTTCTCCATTGAGAATGATATTTCCCGTTGGTTTTTGTTTTTTTTTAATTTTTATTTTTCAGCATAACAGTATCATTATTTTTGCACCACACCCAGTGCTCCATACAATCCGTGCCCTCTACAATACCCACCACCTGGTGCCCCCAACCTCCCACCTCCCACCCCCCCACCCCTTCAAATTCTCAGATCGTTTTTCAGAGTCCATAGTCTCTCATGGTTCACCTCCCCTTCCAATTTCCCTCAACTCCCTTCTCCTCTCCATCTCCCCTTGTCCTCCATGCTATTTGTTATGCTCCACAAATAAGTAAAACCATATGCTAATTGACTCTCTCTGCTTGACTTATTTCACTCAGCATAATCTCTTCCAGTCCCGTCCATGTTGCTACAAAACTTGGGTATTCATCCTTTCTTTTTTCTTTTTTTTTTTTTACAGCTTTATAAACATATATTTTTATCCCCAGGGGTACAGGTCTGCGAATCACCAGGTTTACACACTTCACAGCACTCACCATAGCACATACCCTCCCCAATATCCATAACCCCACCCCCCTCTCCCAACCGCCTCCCCCCATCAACCCTCAGTTTGTTTTGTGAGATTAAGAGTCACTTATGGTTTGTCTCCCTCCCCATCCCATCTTGTTTCATTTACTCTTCTACTACCCCCCTCAACCCCCCATGTTGCATCTCCTCTCCCTCATATCAGGGAGATCATATGATAGTTGTCTTTCTCCGATTGACTTATTTCGCTAAGCATGATACCCTCTAGTTCCATCCACATCGTCGCAAATGGCAAGATTTCATTTCTTTTGATGGCTGCATAGTATTCCATTGTGTATATATACCACATCTTCTTTATCCATTCGTCTGTTGATGGACATCTAGGTTCTTTCCATAGTTTGGCTATTGTAGACATTGCTGCTATAAACATTCGGGTGCACGTGCCCCTTCGGATCACTACGTTTGTATCTTTAGGGTAAATACCCAGCAGTGCAATTGCAGGGTCATAGGGTAGTTCTATTTTCAACATCTTGAGGAACCTCCATGCTGTTTTCCAGAGTGGTTGCACCAGCTTGCATTCCCACCAACAGTGTAGGAGGGTTCCCCTTTCTCCGCATCCTCGCCAGCATCTCTCATTTCCTGACTTGTTAATTTTAGCCATTCTGACTGGTGTGAGGTGATATCTCATGGTGGTTTTGATTTGTATTTCCCTGATGCCGAGTGATGTGGAGCACTTTTTCATGTGTCTGTTGGCCATCTGGATGTCTTCTTTGCAGAAATGTCTGTTCATGTCCTCTGCCCATTTCTTGATTGGATTATTTGTTCTTTGGGTGTTGAGTTTGCTAAGTTCTTTATAGATTTTGGACACTAGCCCTTTATCTGATATGTCATTTGCAAATATCTTCTCCCATTCTGTCAGTTGTCTTTTGGTTTTGTTCACTGTTTCCTTTGCTGTGCAAAAGCTTTTGATCTTGATAAAATCCCAAAAGTTCATTTTTTGCCCTTGCTTCCCTTGCCTTTGGTGATGTTCCTAGGAAGATGTTGCTGGGGCTGAGGTCGCAGAGGTTGCTGCCTGTGTTCTCCTCGAGGATTTTGATGGATTCCTTTCTCACATTGAGATGCTTCATCCATTTTGAGTCTATTTTCGTGTGTGGTGTAAGGAAATGATCCAATTTCATTTTTCTGCATGTGGCTGTCCAATTTTCCCAACACCATTTATTGAAGAGGCTGTCTTTTTTCCAGTGGACATTCTTTCCTGCTTTGTCGAAGATGAGTTGACCATAGAGTTGAGGGTCCATTTCTGGGCTCTCTATTCTGTTCCATTGATCTATGTGTCTGTTTTGTGCCAGTACCATGCTGTCTTGATGATGACAGCTTTGTAATAGAGCTTGAAGTCCGGAATTGTGATGCCACCAACTTTGGCTTGCTTTTTCAATATTCCTTTGGCTATTCGAGGTCTTTTCTGGTTCCATATCAATTTTAGGATTCTTTGTTCCATTTCTTTGAAAAAAATGGATGGTACTTTGATAGGAATTGCATTAAATGTGTAGATTGCTTTAGGTAGCATAGACATTTTCACAATATTTATTCTTCCAATCCAGGAGCATGGAACAGTTTTCCATTTCTTTGTGTCTTCCTCAATTTCTTTCATGAGTACTTTATAGTTTTCTGAGTATAGATTCTTAGTCTCTTTGGTTAGGTTTATTTCCTAGGTATCTTATAATTTTGGGTGCAATTGTAAACGGGATGGACTCCTTATTTCTCTTTCTTGTGTCTTGTTGTTGGTGTAGAGAAATGCAACTGATTTCTGTGCATTGATTTTATATCCTGACACTTTACTGAATTCCTGTACAAGTTCTAGCAGTTTGGAGTGGAGTCTTTTGGGTTTTGCACATATAGTATCATATCATCTGCAAAGAGCGATAGTTGACTACTCTTTGCAGATTTGGATGCCTTTAATTTCCTTTTGTTGTCTGATTGCTGAGGCTAGGACTTCTAGTACTATGTTGAATAGCAGTGGTGATAACGGACATCCCTGCCGTGTTCCTGACCTTAGTGGAAAAGCTTTCAGTTTTTTTTTTCCATTGAGAATGATATTTGCGGTGGGTTTTTCATAGATGGCTTTGATAATATGAGGTATGTGCCCTCTATCCCTACACTTTGAAGAGTTTTGATCAGGAAGGGATGCTGTACTTTGTCAAATGCTTTTTCAGCATCTATGGAGAGTATCATATGGTTCTTGTTCTTTCTTTTATTAATGTGTTGTATCACATTGATTGATTTGCGGATGTTGAACCAACCTTGCAGCCCTGGAATAAATCCCACTTGGTCGTGGTGAATAATCCTTTTAATGTACTGTTGAATCCTATTGGCTAGTATTTTGGCGAGAATTTTTGCATCTGTGTTCATCAAGGATATTGGTCTGTAGTTCTCTTTTTTGATCGGATCCTTGTCTGGTTTTGGGATCAAGGTGATGCTGGCCTCATAAAATGAGTTTGGAAGTTTTCCTTCTGTTTGTATTTTTTGGAACAGTTTCAGGAGAATAGGAATTAGTTCTTCTTTAAATGTTTGGTAGAATTCCCCCGGGAAGCCGTCTGGCCCTGGGCTTTTGTTTGTTTGGAGATTTTTGATGACTGTTTCAATCTCCTTACTGGTTATGGGTCTGTTCAGGCTTTCTATTTCTTCCTGGTTCAGTTGTGGTAGTTTATATGTCTCTAGGAATGCATCCATTTCTTCCAGATTGTCAAATTTGTTGGCGTATGATCTCCCTGATATGAGGGAGAGGAGATGCAACATGTGGGGTTAAGGGGGTAGGAGAAGAGTAAATGTAACAAGATGGAATTGGGAGGGAGACAAACCATAAGTGACTCTTAATCTCACAAACAAAGTGAGGGTTGAGGGGGGGAGGGGGTTGGGAGGGGGTGGGATTATGGACACTGGGGAGGGTATGTGCTATGGTGAGTGCTGTGAAGTGTGTAAACCTGGCGATTCACAGACCTGTACCCCTGGGGATAAAAATATATTATATGTTTATAAAAAATAAAATTAAAAAAAGAAGAAGAAGAAGAAAAAGCAGAAGCTTTCCCTATTTTCATTCTGACTTATGTCAGAAGGATACCTTCCTGGAGGGGAGAGACAGGTCTGAAAATCAACACAAAAGTATAAATTGCATACTTGGAATCTTTTGTCTAAAAGTATAATTGGAATCTTTCATCTAAAAATTACCTCTTGACCTGATGAACTAGAAAGGCAAACTTTGGTGAGAATCCCTGTGACAAAAATAATATTTCCAGGGATTTTTCAGGTTAAATGATCATGAAAATGTCCCCCTAGAGAATTAGTATCCGGAGATTCCCAACAGAAGCTTTCTCATCAGCAGGACAGTGAATAGGCCAGCACCACCCTGGTCAGCAGGTGTCACTGTGGCCAAGTCCAGCACACGCCCCCCACAGGCGGCTGGAAGAACTGAGCGCAGAAGCTGTCTCATTCAGGACCTGGAATATTCTGACTAATGTTCCAGTTCCCCCTCTCAGCCAGAGCAGCCTTCTTCATCTGGCACAGTGGATGGCTGCTGCCTTGTACCTGTCAGTTTCCACTCTTCTCTCTCCTCTCCAGGAATGAGGGACCTGCACTTCTCTCCTGGCCTCCCTTCCCTGTGAGGTACACCAATCCCTCATATTCTTACGCAGGACAGACAATCTGTGGAGTGTTAGGGAAAGCAGTGACAGGTCATCTGCGTGGAACAAGAAAGGGGATAGGGCCAGGGGCACAAGTAGCACCCTGGTCTGCCTGTGGCTTTAGGTGGGTCATGGAGGAGGGGAGGATGATAGACACTATCTTGTGTGCCTCACCCTGCAAGAGTACTAAGGAGATCAAAGAGAAATAGAAGCAGACATCTGTGTCAACTCTGTCCCCAACCCAGCAGCTTCCTCCTGGAAGCTCCTTTCTGTGCCCAGTGATGGCCAAGAAAAACCTCACTTATTGCCTGTAAGTTGGCTTTTACCACAACTGATATATCTCTCTGTGCCCAGAATGATTATCTTAGGAGAAAACTCCATACTGATCCAGAACAGGGTAGAAATCCCAGGTCCCTCAGCTTTGTCCTGTTCTTTCAGAATCTCTATCCTCCCCACTCCACCAAAGGGCATGATTGGGCTCTACACAGATCTCTTCCTGACCTGAGCAGTACCAGGAGTTCCCTCTTCACTAGGGGCTGTGTCTTGTTCATGCAGAATGCCAGGATAGAATGGGTGCCACACATAGCAACACTGTCCACAATAGCCAAACAGTGGAAGAAGCTGAGATGCCCATCAATAGGTGAATGGATAAATAAGTTGTGGTTCATACATACAATGGAATATTCTTCAGACATCAGAAAGGATGAATACCTACTATTTACATCAATAGGGATGGAACTGAAGGGGATTATGCTAAGTGAAATAAGTCAAGCAGAGAAAGACCATTATCATATGGATTCACTCATATGTGGAACATAAGGAATAACACTGAGGAAATAGAGTAAGTGAGGGAAAGTGAATGGGAAGAAATCAGTGAGAGAGAGACAAACCACGAGAGACTCTTGACTCCAAGAAGCAAACTGAGGGTTACCGAAGGAGGCGGTGAGGGGATGGGGTAACCCAGGTGATGGGTATTAGGAGGATAGTGTTTGTGATGAGTTTTGTGTGTTACAAACAACTAATAAGTCGTTGAATATTACATCAAAAACAAGTGATGTACTACATGTTGGGTAAGTGAGCATTATTTTAAAAATAATGTGTGTTTAGGGAACACACACACCCTGACCATGAGCAGGGCCTGACCAAGGACAGGCTGACTATCAACTGTCAGGTGTGTGACAGCAGTGCTGATGCTCACAGTGGCACAGGCAGATGGGGAAGTGAGACAAATATCCCTTCCTTGTCTGTGTCACACTCTCCTCCAGCCCCAGTAGTTCTGTGCACAGAGCAGGGAACAGGTAAAACCCTGGTCCTCCCATGTGTGATCCCCAGGGTTTCCTCTCCCTTCAACCCTCCAAGTAGGCTCTGTATAGGGTGGTTCGTGAGTGCATTGAGGCCTGACAGAACTAGTTTCTCCTACTTGTCTGTTTGGATATGAATCATGGACAGAGGGCCTGAGTAGATGGAAAGACAGAAACTCTCTCAAAATTTCCATATTGTGGTCACTGAGCTACATTTTCACCCAACTGACCATGTTATGAACGTAGAAATTGCCAACTTTGTTGAACTCTTGAAATCTTGGTCCATGGTCGCAGGGATTCTGAGTGGAGCAGACAAGTGCAGGGACCTCTGTGGGGTCACCTACATCCCCTCTTCTGAGATCACTCACCCACCCACCCCTGCAGGAGGCCCTCAGGACTCACAGGGAACTCCTCACAGAGAAGTGTTATCTCTTACAATCTTCCTCTCAAGGTTTCTGCACCTTTTCAGAGAGGTTCAGTTGAATGATGGCCTCAATCCAAGATCCCATGGGCTTGGCCCAGGTTCAGATATCCTGAAAGGTCCCAGTTTTAGAGCTCTCTTCAGGAGGAAGACCTCACCTGATGCCTCACATCTCCTTCTGCCTGGGCTGACCTCCCAACTCCTTCTAGATTTTCCTGCCACATGCATTTCCCCTTCTCAGAGTCTTGCTTCCAGAACCAATCAAGGAAGACTGAATCCCCGCTAGGGACCTCACAGACATGAGGAGGCCACTGTGTCTCCACAAAGCTGGGATTTCTCAACCAATCACCCATGTGCTTATCCAATCCTTAGACAGATCAGATGATCTTTTTATTTTGTATAATGAAAGAAGGTCCACTAGGTGTTCTGGGTTCTGACAGATAGTTGGAGACTCACATCCATCTTGATACTGAATGGGAATGATGGGGCAGTTGCTGCTGCTGACACAGTGGCCAGAAGAAACACAATGAGTCCTTTCACTCTTCTACCCCCATATCTCTCTTTACACCCAACCTACCCAGGAAATATGGACAAACAACAATTATAGTGGCAATTAATAAGACACCACAGCCCCCCCATTCCACATGAAATCTAACATGATCTCCACTAACCTAAGCTCCGAGTAAAGAGAATGTTGGCAGCTATGCTCCCACCTAACACAATAAATCTATCCTGTGAACACCACAGACCAGTGGACCAGAGTAGAGAGCCCCAGATAAGGACCCGTAATTCTATGGTCAAATAATCTTTGACAAAGCAGGAAGAGATATCCATTCTCTTCAATAATGGAGCTGGGAGAATTGTACAGTTATGTACAGAAGAATGAAACTGACCCATTCTTTACACCATACAGAAAGATAAACTCGAAATGGATAAAAGACTTCAACATGAGGCAGGAATCTATCAAAATCCTAGAGAAGAATATAGGCAGTAATCTCTTTGATATCAGCCACAGCAAACTTCTCTCAAGATACGTCTTCAAGACAAAGGAAACAAAAGCAAAAATGAACTTTTGAAACTTCATCAAGATCAAAAGCTTCTGCACAGCAAAGGAAACAGGTCAACAAAACAAAGAGGCAACCCACAGACTGGGAGAAGATATTCACAAATGACGCTACAGACAAAGGGTGATATCCAAGATCTATAAAGAACTCCTCAAACTCAACACTCAAAAACTGATAATCACATTAAAAAATGGGCAGAAGACATGAACAGACACTTCTCCATAGAAGACATACAAATGGCTAATAGATACGTGAAAAAATGGTCATCATCATTAGCCATCAAGGAGAATCAAATCAAAACCACATTGAGATATCACCTGACACCAGTTAGAATGGCCAACATTCAACAACAATGTGTGTTGGAGAGAATGTGGAGAAAGGGGAACCCTAATACACTGTTGGTGAGAATGCAAGTTGGTGCAGCCACTTTGGAAAACAGTGTGGAGATTCCTTAAGAAATTAAAAATAGAGCTTCCCTATGACCCTGCAATTGCACTACTGAGTATTTACCCTAAAGATACAGATGTAGTGGAAAGAAGGGTCATCTGTACTCCAATGTTCATACCAGCAATGACCACAGTTGCCAAACTGGAAAGAGCCAAGATGTCCTTCAACAGATGAATGGATAAAGAAGATATGGTCCATAAATACAATATATTATGGAATATTATGCCTCCACCAGAAAGGCTGAATATTCAACTTTTGTATCAACATGGATGGGACTGGAGGAGATAATACTGAGTGAAATAAGTCAAGCAGAGAGAGTCAATTATTATATGGTTTCACTTACTTGTGGAGCATAAGGAATAACATGGAGGACATTAGGATAAGGAAAGGAAAAGGGAATTGGGGTAAATTGGAGGGGAACCATGAGCCATGAGAGACTGTGGACTCTGAGAAACAAACTGAGGGTTTTAGAGGAGAAGGGCATGGGGGATTGGGTGAATCTGGTTGTGCATATTAAGGAGGGCACACATTGGATGGAGCACTGTGTGTGATACATAACAATGTAGCTTGGAACACTGAAAATTAAATCAAATCAAATTAAATTAAATTAAATTAAACTATCTCATGAACAATTACAAACATGCTCACCCATCCCCACAAGAGGATAACAAAATGCATCTTTGTCTGCTAGTGATCTTTCTGTCCCAGCTGTTTTGATATCCTATTACTTCAATATTGAGATATAAAGTTAACTATTGTTAACACCTCTGATTTTAGGAGATAATGGGATAAAATACAATAACAAAACAGAAACATATGATTAATACATAACCAAACATGTTCATGTCAACATAAAGAAGACATACTTGCTACTTTTATCTGGCTCATTTTTACCACTACAGTGCAATCAGTGTGGTGTCTATAATTACCTTCTTCACTGCTCACTCCATATTCCCCTTCCCTCAGCAAATACCTGAGCTTGTCCTGATCCTCACCAGTTACGACCGCCAAAACTTCATTCTGGAAGAATGGGTCCATTATCTGACTTGCTGCATTGGATTGTGATGAATTGATGACTGTAATCACAGTCCCTGGGTATGTTAGAATAACTCCAAAATCCCTATATTCCATTTACCCCAATTCTCCTGTAGACACACAAGTGCTCCATGATAGTCATCATGACACACCCAGGCAGGGCTCCAAGTTTGACTCCCTGCCAGGAGGAGTCAGAAGGACCCATGACACAAACACACTCTTCACAACCAGAGTAGGGCAGTCATACTCCCTCTGTCACGCCCTGGTCAGGCTCTGCTCAAAAGAGCCCAGGATCTGAATCCAGCACACCTGAATGCCACTCCTGGACTCACTTCACTCTCCTCTGTCTTCCTGGGAAGCTAGCATCACTGGGCACTCACTTTACTTGCTGTGAAATGGAGAAGTTTATACTGCTGTGAGAAACACTGTTTATCAAATTATTGTTATAAAATATTGAAGAGTTTAATTAATTAGGCAAACACAGTGGAGTCTCAATGAGATACCCTTGGTGTTGGAGTCTCCTGTCTGCCTCTGTGGTCACACAAGGAAAAGTTTTCAGCTGCTCTGTGATCTGCATCACATGCAATTGTATCCAAGTCCAAATTTGCAGATTCCCAATTCCACCAAACTACGGACAGAATAGTTTAATATCCTCCCATAGCAATCTCCATGGATGTGAGTTGTAATAAAACTCATAATAGCAGTTATGAAGGGGCGGGGGTTGGGAGGTTGGGGGAGCCTGGTGGTGGGTATTATGGAGGGCACATATTGCATGGAGCACTGGGCGTGGTGCATAAACAATGAATTCTGTTACACTGAAAAGAAATTAAATTAAAAAAAAAAGAAAAACCAACCAACAAACAAAAAACTAATAGCAGTAAAAATAGGAGTAAGAAGAGTAAAGTAAATGTTTGCCTGCTCAATTGAACTTAGCACCAGAAGCATCACCTATTGTTCTGATGACCCAACTACACAGATAGGGATGCAGTAAGCACCGGTCCTGATTCCTAAATATACAGGAACCTGGTGCCTGTGGGACATCACACAGGGTTGTGTGGACACTGACCCTTTTCAAACACACTACACTGTACCCTGCACTCCCCTTTTAAAACAAGACAGTGGGCTAATCCAGGACATTTCAATCCTGGGACAACTACAGGCATCTCACTTGTTCTGCCTCTTGCACGAGGTATATAACCTGTGCTGGGATGACTAGTTAGCGGGGCGGCTGCCCTTGGGAGTCTGGAAGCCATAATCCACTCCCTCTCTCTGGTGGACACATGCCTGGGGTGACCTGCAGGAGGGAAGTTCCTACTCTGAGTCCTCCTCCACCATCAGGGGGCAGCAGAGCTACATGGGAACAGCAGGACAGAGGCTGAGGCTGCCCCGGGGAGCCTCACAGGGACACCAGGTCAGCAGGGATCCGGGGTTCAGTCCTCTGAAGGAAGCTGATATGATCATTCCGGTCTCCAGCGGCTAAAGAGACCTTGCTCTGAAAGTCAGACACACAGTGACACCAGAACACTGATGGGAGTCCTGACACAGTGAATGTATCACATGGGAAATGCAGCTTCCTGTTTTGTGTGCCGGTGTTCCGGGAACTGACTTGTTCGAATTGGCATGTTGAGAACATCCTGACCACTCGTCTCTGACTCTCTATCCCCATGTCCAGGCAGAGTCAGACCAAGGACTGCAGCTTCTTTGCTTAGGAGGGTCTCAAGAAGTGGGACAGGGAGTACTCAGATCCTCTGGTCCCTGAAATGAGCATCCACCTGCTCCTTGTGACTATCTCCAGAGTGAAATGGATTCTCACTACCTGAGGCCAAAGCTCTGGTGTCTGATGCCCTTGGTCAGTGACAGGATCCAGCTCCTACAGGGACCTTGGCTCTGGCCACAAAACTCACCCCATGTGGGAAGACATGACCCTGAGGACCCTGACAAGACAGGGAGTTTGATGGTGCTTTGTTAAGTCAGGGATGGTTTCTCATGAAATTTGTATGACTGTATCTAATATTGATGAAAATCTAAAACAAAAATTATTGACAATGCCAGTTGCTCCCATGTTGCAGATTAGGGAATGTCACAGAAACAAAAACATTGGGTGACTATAGACTAGAAGTCCATAGTCTGTTATATTGCTTCTCCAACAGCAGGTGGTGGTTTTGCAAGTGGACTCCCACAGACAAATGATGCCAAACATTCTAATGAGAAAGTTCCACAATCTAATGACATGGGAAGCATGGGATTGCAATGCTTCTGGGAAAACAAAGGGGACACCATGCAGGAGGAAAAGGAGGGTAATGAGGCCACAGAACCAACTTCCCTGTATCAAACTGTATCAAACCAACTTCCCTGTCTGTATTCTCAGAGGGCCCAGCCCAGCCCCAGGGCCAGGTTCCTGAAAGACCACAGAGGGAGCCAAGGACAGAGTACTAGCAGAATGGGCACAGGGAGTTGTCATGTGGTCTGATACTTGGAAAGTGCCTGTGATCCCAGACCCTGCAGACAAATGCTTGTGTTCTGACCTGACTGCTGGCTGGAGGAAGCTGGGGTTCCTTTCTTTCTCCTCAGGCACATGTTATGACTTCACCACTGGTTTACATTGTAGGAGCCCAGAAATGGAGGAATTTGCATAATTACTAAGAATCACAGTCCCAAGGGCCTGGAAAAGGCCAAAACGATGATGGAGATGAGACCACATTATGACATCCTCATCCTGCATGTGAGTGATGCCACATCCCTGAGAGGAATGATTAAAATAAAACCATTTCAACAACAAGTGAGAGCTAAAAAAGTGCATGACTCAGGACTGTCCAGAGGGTACAGATCCAATAAGACATGAATGTCATGTACGTGTGTGTGTGTGTGTGTGTGTGTGTGTGTGTGTGTGTGTAATTATCTGTGATGTTTCAGAGAGTCAGAGACAGTTGGAGAGAGACACATTGTGAATCAGCTCAGGCAGTCCTGGGCGGCAGGTCTGGAAGTTGCAGGACGGAACAGAAGGCTGTGCATGGAAGTCAGGACGAGGTTGCAGACTTTTATCCAAATTTATTTTGAAGGATTGAAATGATAAGAGGAGACATAGAATAAATTAAGGCATCGTGATCAAACCGCTAGACATGAAAATTGTAATGTCTCAGATCACAAACACAGGAGTTGAGATCACCAGCAGACATGACAATATGAAGCTCATGAGGGAATCTGAAGACACAGCACAGACAGAGCAGAGTGAAAGGCACAGAAAGACTTTAGAAGTGAACAGAGCAGCATTGAGTGTAAGACAACGTTAGCAATGTCATGCACATGTGATTGTGAACCCAGGGAGTGAGGGTGGAGAGGGGAGGATAAAAAAAATATTTGAGAAGCATTTGCCAAAAATGTTCCAAATGTCATAAAAATTTCAAAACCTACAAAGTCAAAATTCTTGAGGAACCCCAAGTACAAGAAATATGGCAGGGGGAACCAATACACCAACCTCCATCCATATCACATTGTTTAAGGCGGAGAAAAAGACGGATTGAAAAACAACCAGAGAGGAAAGACACTTTGTTCAAAGAAACAGTGATAAGGATTCATACTGATCTTTCATGAGCAGAAATGCACACAGAGGGCAGTGGATGAATATCTTCAAAATATTGAGAAAAACAAATGAAAAGAATTCCCTTATTTCTTTATTCAAGGAAAATATCCTTCAATAATTGAGGCTAAATAAAAATTTTTCAGCTCTATCAAACTGACAGAACTGGTCATCAGCAGACTCAAAACACAGGAAATAATACTGGACTTCCCTTAGGCAAGAGGAAGTGATTAAAGAAAGAATCCAAATCTACAAACTGATTCTAAGAGTCAGAAATTATAACTACAGGGATAAATATAATGAATTTTTTGATGATTTACAACTCTTTGAAAAGTAAATTACTGTCTACAGCAAATCTAATAACAGCATATGTTGGAATTTATCACCTAGCTAATAGCGATGGGTATGATATTCCTTCCCAGACCTGAGAAGAGAGAGCAGAAAGTGGACTCTAATGTCTGATGCCTCTCGTGTGACATGACCTGAACCATAGTCTGTGATGAGTCACAGATGACAGAACAGCTAGGAGCTACCCTAATGAGCCAAAACAGAGAAATACAATGGATCATAGAATATGCTCCCTTACTCAAGAAGAATAGATAAATGGGAAAAAAAGAAAGAATGATGGAACAATCGAAAATGAGCAGCAAGAAGAGATCTAATAAACTATGTTACTACTTACTGTCAGGAAATGGTGTAAACACCACAATTAAAAGGTAATATTGTCAAATTGAGTTTAACTGTGTCACACAATTGTTAGAAACCTATAGTAAATAAAATGACATTAAGTGAATTTTAGACAATTTTCCCACTCAATTCTATTCCATAATTTGGGATATTTAAAAAAGTCACAGGATAGACAAATAATCTAGTGTGATGAACTGAACTCTTACACATGGTCAGGATGGAATATTTCATGTCATGTGTATTGAAACACTCACAAAAAAATGGAAGACAACGATCACAGGGCACCATTCATCAGAAAGCAATATCAATTCCCTCAACTCTCCCTCCCCCCATACCCGTCCTTGGTCAAGCCCTGCCAAAGAGTCCAGGGTCTGAATCCAGCACACCCGAACTCCACTCCTGGACTCCCCCTTCTCCTCTGTTTTCCTAGGAAGCTAGTCTCTTTGGGCATTCACTTTACTTGATGTGGAAATGAGGAGTTTCTACTGATGTAAGAAACATTGTTTATCAAGTGAAATGTTACAAAATATTGAAGAGTTTCATTGATTAGGTAAATGTAGTGGGGTCTCTGTGAGTTACCCTTGGTGTTGGAGTCTCCTGTCTGCCTCTGTGGGAATCCAAGGAAAAATTTTCAGCTACACTGTGACCTGCATCACATGCAGTTGTACCCAAATATGAATTAGCAGTTTCCTAATTGCACCAAACCACAGACAAGGTAGATAAAATCTGCCCACATCAATCTCCATGGGATGTGAGTGGTAATAAAACTAATAGCAGTCAAAATAGCAGTAAGAAGAGTAATATAAAGGTTTGCCTGATCAAATGAACTTAGCACCAGAAGCATCACCTGTTTGTTCTGTTGACCCAACTACATGGATAGAGATGCAGGAAGCATTTCGTTCTGATTCCTAAATACACAGGAACCTGGTGGCTGTGGGACATCACACAGGTTTGTCTGGACACTGACCCTTTCCAAATGCACTACACTATACCTCCACTCTCCTTTCTGAAACAGGACAGTGGGCTAGGCCAGAGCATTTCAACCCTGGGACAAGTACAGGAATCGCACCTGCTCTGCCTCCTGCACTGTGTATGTGACCTTCTGTGCTGGGCTGAGGCTGGAAACCATGGTCCACACCCTTTCTCAGGTGACAGGTGTTGTGGGGTGACCTGCAGGAGGAAGTTCCCCCCTCCTCCACCAGCAGGGGCAGCAGAGCAGAATCAGGAGCTGCAGGACAGATGCTGGGACTGCCCAGGGGGAGACTCACAGGGACACCAGGCCTGGAGGTCAGCAGGTTGTCTGAGGTTCAGTCCTCAGAGACTGTGGGGATGATCCATCCTCACTGCTCAGGCTACAAGGACCATGTTCTGAGGGTCAGACACACAGTGTCACCCAGGACACTGATGGGCAGTAAGGACCTCACCTGGGCGATTCAGGTCCCCTCTCTGTCCACCAGAGTCCCCAGGGACTTGACTCCTCTGTGCTGGGCACATCCAGAAACACCTCAATGACTCAAACTCTGCCTCTCCTTCCCAACCTCCACCCCATCTCAGACCTGCGGCTGCATCTCATTTTTACAAAAGCATCTCAGGGGGCAGGAGGCAGAGCCCCTGGTCCCTAGAAGAAGGTCTGCAGCCTCCTTGTGAGACTTTCTCCAGAGTGACGTGATTCTAATGGCTCAGGCCTTCAAGCTCACACCATACAGGAACAGGTGATCATGTGGATCATCATAAGACCACAAACCCCAAAGTTTGTTTCTCATGTTTTCAGGCCCTTTTCACATTTTCCATGAAACACTGATGGAAAAATTAAAAGGAAACAAATGGCCAACGATGCCAATTGCTTGACTGTTATGGGATGGGGGGCTGTCAGAGAGACAACAGCACCATGTGTGAAAAGACTAGAAATCCTGAGAATCTCCAGCAGCAGGTGGTTGTTTAACAAGTAAGCACCCACTTTTGTAAGAGATGAATGAACCTCAGAATGAGAGTTTCCCATTCTGAGGACATGCCAAGGATGGGATCACAGTGTATCTGGGGATGCAGAGGGGACCTGAAGCAGGAGGAGGAAGGTAAGGCAGCCACAGTACCACCTTTCCCTGAATCAGGTGTTGTCTGCATGTCCCAGAGGGACTAGGTCAGCCTCATGGCTAGGCTCCTGCAAGTCCCTGAGCCTGCTCCAGACAGACCATAGATGGAAGGGATCCTGGCAGGAGGCTTAGGTTATAGGACAGACTCCGTACTGCTTGGAAGACTTGAGGCAGGCCTTGGTGGGGGAGGAGAAGCAGACACTCTAGGAGAGGAAAGCACCTAGCTGAGGTCCCTCCCCTGCTGCTATGATAACAGAATAAAGCAACTGGAAGGAGCCCAGCCATGCTGCTGCTGTGGGGAAATCAGACTTCTTATGGGTCACTGCATTAGTTTGCTAGGGCTGAGAGAACAGAGCCCCACAGACTGGGGGGGAAGGAACTGACGGTAGAAATGTCTTGTCTTGCAGTTCTGGAGTTCAGCAGTCTGAGATCAAGGCACCAGCAGATTGGTTGTTGTTTTGTAGTCTGTGAAGGAGAATTTGTTTCATGCCTCTCTCTTCCAGATCCTGGTGGTTCTCTGGCAAACTTGAGCATTCCTGGGCTTGTAGATTCCTTCTCTAACTTCATATGGTGGTCTGCCTTGTCAGAATCTGTCTCCAAATTTTCCCTTTCATAAGGACACCAGTCCAATTGGATGAAGGCCCAACCTACCCCAGCACAACATCATCTTAATTTAACAAATTACGTCTCCAATGATCTTATACTGAAATCAGGTCTCAGTGAGAGACACTGGAGGTGAGGGCTCAAATATATACATTTGGGAGCTGTGGGACCTAATTCAACCCACAAGTTTCCCTGCCAAGGTTGGGCACTCCCCCGCCTTGGGGGATTCTGCAGGTTGTATGAGTACCACAAAGCTCTCAGGGATCAGGTGGGGCATAACTAACAGCCCAGAAGAAGTCCTGACTGTCTCCTAACTGACCCATCTGTATGTCTGGGCATCCAGGCTCCATCCTTGCCCTCTGATTATCACCACAGTGAACAAATGTCGGACATTTGGCCTCTATATTCTCCCATGTAGGTCATAAGTGAGACAAGGATCATCATCATCAGGAAGTGGGGTACCGTGCCTGCTGCCTCCCTGATGGAGTTCTCCCAGGACACCAAGAGGATCTGCTTCTCCTCCAGCTACATGTGCAGGGCCTTCTGAGCCCATCTCAGCTCTGCTGTGGACATGGCATGTCTACAGCCTATTAAATCCCCACTGTGCTTCTCTGACTCCTAGAGGGATCAGTGTGAGGACCCCCAGTCTCTCTGCCAAAGCCTCTCTTCCCTCATTGCCACCACCCCAGCCCTGAGGCCCATCAGCCCTCCCCTGCCCACCCAGGCTTCTTTGCTACACTCTGTGGTCGGGTCAGAGGACACACACTGACCAGCAATCTATGTAGTTCAGGTTTGTAGTATCTGCAGAACTAGGTTCTTCTTCCCAAAACTAGGACATCACAGGTGGGACCAACTCTAGTGAGATGATGGGCATGACATGACACATATCACAGAGTCTGGACAAATAGAAAGTAGTTCTGCTCTAATTCTGCTGAGACATCCCATGATGTCTCTGTTGGAGAACCAGGACCATGTTCCTAGGCCCATGACCCAGTGAGCAGGACAGAAGCCTGAGAGTATGTGTCTGTTGTGGCTTGTACAAGGGGTAGTGTGTCTGAGTGTGTGTGTGTGTGTGTGTGTG
Organism: Lutra lutra; assembly: GCF_902655055.1. Lineage (NCBI taxonomy): Eukaryota > Metazoa > Chordata > Mammalia > Carnivora > Mustelidae > Lutra > Lutra lutra. The sequence goes on along the minus strand of NC_062289.1, from coordinate 67,926,601 downwards.
TGTGTGTGTGTGTGTGTGTGAAAGAGAGATTGATTTTAGTGTTGCCAGGAAATTTTGCCAATTTTAAATGTCCCAAACCCAAAACTTGTTTCCCTAATTTCCCTCCATCCTCTAAATTCCAATAACTTTTCTTTATATCAAGTTTAAGGATAAAGGACATTAAAAGGAGCAGGAGGAGGAAAGATTTATATGTGCTTACCACATATGAGGCACGATTCCAAGCACTTCCCATTTATTAAATTGTTTAATCACAAATACTCTACAAAAAAGCATTCTGATTATTACCTCAATTCACATATTCAGAAGCTGAGGCATGTAGGATGTGTAACTTGCCTGAGGCCGAGCTAGAAAGTGGCCAAACCAGCAGCAAACCAAGGTCTTCTGATCCCAGAATCCCTGGTCTTCACCACCAACCTACGGCCTCTTGTGCTTTCAGACTAAGACATGGCCTCATCTTAATGCTCCAGAAACTTCTGTCTCCTTTTTTGAAAGCAAGTGACTGCAATTGGGACTTTGCCTAGCAGCCTGTCCAAAACAAATAGAATTCAAACCACATACATAATTTAAATATTTCTAGTAGCCACATTATTAAAATGAGAAGAAACAGCAGAACTTGTATTCATAATACATTTTGGTTTAGTTCAATTACTTGAAAATACCATCATGTCAGTATGAATTAAATATAAAAATATGACATATTTTTACCTTATTTTTATGCTACGTCCTTTGAAATCTGGTAGGTTCCCCAGAACTACAGCACATCTCTACTGAGATGATCCATATTCAATGGTCCACATGTATGCATGGCTTGTGGCAACCACATTGGACAGAACAGGTTAAATGCATGAGGTTTCCTTAGGGTAACTGTCTCTACAGTATAGACTCTCAGCCAGCAGGGTGGTTTTCCTTGGGAAACACTGATTGCAACACCATGAATATCTGAGATATCTGAGCACTCTTCAGAACAGACCCTGGAGGATATAGACTGGAATAAAGGAGAGAGGGTGATGAACAGAGGGGCCCAATAGGCTTGGGATGAGCGGAGAGGAGCACGGTGAGGGGACAGGGCAGAGAAGGGATTGGAAGGTAAGTTTCTGGGATGTCTCTTGGACTGGAAACTTGACTCACTCATCACTGTCTTGAGAAATAAGAAGTGAGAAAATCATGTAATCTCTCAATGTTAGATTCTTCATTTAAAAGACTGGAGGAAAACTGTGTCTTGAGCATAGAGCTACTCTTTTTATTGTGTCTTATTCAGTGGAACATGTACACATCCACCAAAGGTTTAGCACCTACTGAGGGCTCAGAAGTAGTCATTTTGTTAAACTAGCAATACATGTAGGGTGCCACTCATCCCAGGAGACCCAGAGGGACACTGTGTATCTTGGTATGAGACCCCAATAAGTCCAAATTCCCTGGGCTATGCTCAAGTGCAAAGGGTATGACTGATGCTTCCTTTGATGGTACTTGTGTATAATCAACTCTCCACCTTAGAAACCCACACCTGGTCCTTCTTCTGACCTGAGGAAATTACCAGCATGAGGACCTTAACCTCAGAGCTCAGACAGAGCTTACACAGACACACTGAAGGATGGAAAATGGATTTGCATCTGGTTTCCCCTCCTTCCTTGAGCTGCAAAAACACAGGATAAGGTGGGAGTTTGGAGTTCAGTCCCAGCAGGACAGGCTCAGAGCAGAGGTCTTTGAAGTTCCCCTCCATCATGGGCTGGGTTCTATTCTACCTCCTGCCCTTTATTTTCTCTACAGGACAGGGTTCCACCTCCTTAACATTTCCTTCCAAGCACAGTACCCAGGGACTGCCCAGGGTACATTCAGCATCATTCTTGTGTTTTGTGTTTCCAGGTTTCTGTGCTCTGCCTGTGCTGACTCAGCCTCCATCTACATCTGCCTCCCTGGGAGCCTTAGTCAACCTCACCCGCACCCTGAGCAGGGAGCACAGCAATTACTTTGTTCGCTGGTATCAACAGCAACCAGGGGATGCCCCTCAGTATGTGATGAAGGTTAATAGTGACGGAAGCCATAGCAAGGGGGACGGGATCCCCAATCGCTTCTCAGGCTCCAGCTCTGGATGTTACTGCTATTTAACCAACTCCAACATCCAGTCTGAGGATGAGACTGAGTATTACCTCTGTGAGAGCCATACCATCAATGGTCAATATGGTTAAGCCACAGTGATACACACAAAGGGAAAGTGAAGCTAAAACCTCCCACCCTCTCTCTCCTCTTCCCATGGGGACTCAGATGGAACTGCTGCATGCCCCTCTCCAGGGCCCTGAGACCTTTGACTCTCCCTGGAAACCCTGTCACCCTGTACCAAATCCCAAGGCACCATTACAGAGAGACAGACACAGGGACTAACTAAGGTCATTTTGACAACAGAAAATTCCCTTTCCTTTACCATAGTGATGGGAAAGACCAGACCAGCCCAGACAGGAAAATGACTCTGAGAGAGTAGCTGGTCTGAGATGACCCCATGAGCCATCAGACCCTGTGCATCTATGATGATCAGAAAACAGACAGATATCTCAGAGTTCTGAAGCTTACCAAGAGATTGGTTGAGTGAGTATCATCACTATAATTTCATCATGAAGCATAATAGGACTCTTGCCACTGTTGAATGTTCAAAAGGAAATATTTGGTCCCCAAGGGAGGTATAGCAGAGAGTCTTAAGTCCATGGTGGGTGCAGAGCTGGGATCTAGTGGGAAAACAGTGTGCATGTTAGATGTATGTGGCAGCACCAGCATGGAGCATGGCTTGGGTTTCTCCATCGGTAGTCAATTATCAACTTGTGGTGCCAAGAATGAGTCCACATGCTACCTACAGGACTTTTCCAGGTTCTGATCAAGAACACACCTACTGAAACAATAGTGGGGCATAGTGAAGGGGGTACACTAATATGATAAATATATTGACTCCCCTGAATCTCAACCCTGTGAGTGATCCATCTCAAATGCATATAATGAGAGCATGGCAAGCTTACTGGACATGTTGAGGTCCTCCATAGATTTTCCGGTATCTGAAAAGCAGCATCTTTCATACACACCCACACTTTTGAGTTAACATTCAGCATCTGTATTAATCAAGGTAACCCTGGCCCCTGGGCATGGACCTGTGCAGGATTGGGAGGAACTATGATGCTAGATCCCAGAATTTCTGGCTGGCTCCCCTTAGTTAGTGATGCAGCTCTGAAATGGAAAATCCAGGGGCTGTCCATAGCCTGGAAAATTCCCACGTGGGTAGGAGGAGAGAAGGTGGCTATTCCTCTAGAGCCTCCTCCTCTACAGGAGGAGCAGGAGGAGAGGTGAACAGCAGGTCTCAGACTTGCAGTGAATTCCTTTAAGTACATGCTGGGCTGAGTCACAGGGAATCACAGGCCCATCCTACACACTCCAGTAAAGGATTGTTCTCTATCAAGGGTTTGCAGAGATTGTGTCCCAAAAGAGGACTCCCATAGGTCCCTCTAGTGAGGATTTTCCTCCACCATGAACATTGTAGGAAAAACAGTCCAGAGGATGGTAGGAAAATAATATCCAAACCCACATAGTAAATCATGTCACCTCCAAACCCACCTGGGGCCTTCTGGTGTTTATAACTTGGGAGAAAGTAACCCAGTAACATTGGACAGATGGACAAACTGTTGAAGCAATAACAGTGAGTGGAAAAAAGAGTCAGATAAAGAACATTCCCTCTTGTGCTGAGATGGTAACCAACCAATGAGGGAGTGACAACTACAAAGTATTGGTTAAAAGTGGTCAAAGGATTCCATTAGTGATAATTACTATCATTAATTAGTGATAATTACTAATTCCATTAGTGATAATTTGTCAAGTTTATAACAGGAATCAGGTCTCAGTAAGAGACCACTGGTCAGCTCTGGTCATGTGGAAGTAAGTAATGAAGAATGTGTGTCTCCTCCTGCATTGTTCCTCGTCAATAGCTTTTGGCTTCACAGATTGCCAGGTGATCCTGAGTCCAGGAATGAGAATTTCTGTCAAAAGTTCTTATGTGGCTTGTGGACTTAGCAGAGTCTCCAAGAGAGAAGTTCTTTAGTACCATTGTCTCATTTGGGGAATCTCCTGGGCCCGATGAGCAATTTATAATTTAACACAGGGAGCACCAGAAACAGGAGATTAGATCTAGCCAGGAGAGACAGAGGTGATGCCAGTAACAGTGTGAGGAGAGGCCAAGCAGGCTGAGCTGTGATTGAGTTATGTTAAAGGAGATCTCCTTTCCCCACAGCTCCCCTATTCATTCTGCATCTCCCTTCCTTCTTCCCTTCCTTCCCCTCACCCCACCCACTTCTCAGCACTTATCAATATTCTCACTTTCAATATCTTTCCCTGGAGATGTTGGGAATAAACCCCATTAGTCATATTCTACTCAATTCTTTAACTTATAATGTGTGTTCGTTTTTCATGTATTCTATCATATACAGATGCATCGGTCTTGATTCCTAAATGCACAAGAATCTAGTGGCTGTGGGGCATCAGGATTGTCTCCACCTTGACCCTTTTCAATGCACTATACTGCACCCTGCACTCTCCTTTCTGAAAGAAGGTAGCCGACTAGACCAGGACATTTCAACCCGGGATAAGTACAGGAATCACACCTGTCCTGCCTCCTGCACCGTGTGTGTGATCTGTCTGTGCTGGGCTGGGCAGGGCAGGGGGCACAGCTGCCTGTGGGAGGCTAGAAACCCTGGTCCACACCTTTTCTCAGGTGACAGTTGCCTCAGGGTGACTTTCAAGGGGAAAGCTCCTGGTCTGAGTCCTCCTCTACCCACAGGGGGCAGCAGAGCTGCAGCAGGAACAGCAGGACAGAGGGTGGGGCTGCCTGAGAGGAACCTCATAGGGACACCAGGTCTGGGGATAAGCAGGGTCCAGGTTCAGTCCCCAGAGACTGTCAGGATGATCCATTCTATCTTCTCAGGCTGCAGGGACCTTATTCAGAGGGTCAGACACACAGAATATTGATGGAATGCCTGACACACTAGGTGGGAAGTGCAGGTCCTCCTACTGTCCAACAGTGTTCTCAGGCACTGACTCCTCATGCTGGGCATGTCCAAGGATGCCCTGACCACTCACCTCCAGCTCATCTTTCCCTCCTCCAGGCTGCAGTTCCTTGCTTGGGAACAGCTGAGGGAGGGAGAGCAGGGACCAGTGAGCCCCTGATTGCCCGAAGGGGCTCAGCAACCTACTTGTGAGACTGTCTCCAGAGTGAAGTGGATGCTCCCTGCTCAGTCCACAGCTCTGGTCCCTGGATTGTCCTTGTGCAGTGACAGGATCTGCTCCCTGCAAGGACACTGTCTCAAGCTCAAAGCTCATGCCATGTGGGATCCTGTGACCTTGGGGACCCACACAAAGACCAGGAAACTTAAAGTTTGCTTCCAGTGATTTGTCATGCCTTTTACATGTTTACATGAAACACTGATGAAAAAAATTATGGTGCCCAATTTCTGCTCTCTTGTGGGATGAGGGCTGTCACAGGGATGAAAACAGCCTGTGTCAATACATGAGACATTGTGAGGACTCTCCAACAGCTGCTGGTTGGTTAACAAGTCAACTTCCAGGTAGAAAAGGATGAATGAACCTCAGAATGAAAGAGTTTCCCAAAGTAATGACATGCCTAACATGGGACCAGAGTGCAGTGGGGGACAGACAGGGGACCTGAGGCAGGAAAGGTTTGGTAATGAGGCTACAAGACCTTGAATGAGGGGTTGTCTGCACTCTCAGAGGGCCCAGCTTACCCTGTGGCCAAGATCCTGCAAGGCCCCAAGTCAGCCCAGCACAGACACCAGGCACAGAGGTTTCAGACAGAATCACAGGTCAGATCCCATGAATTTGACTACTGAAGCCAAACCTTGGAAACTAAGGTTGATTTTCTGACCAGAAAGTTCCATGGAGGAAGCCAGGGCTCAGGTCTTCCTCCTCAGTCAAGTGTTCTGATCTCACAATCCAGTTAGAGACCCACAAAGGAATATATTTGCATTAATACTAGCAATCACTGTCCCCATGGCCTGGAGGGCATAGGAGAAGCCTGGGTGAGCCAGTCCTGCTCTGGGGTCTCTGGAGGCAGAGCTCTGGGCATCTCTACCAGGGCCTGGACTCTTCTCCTGCTCCTCATCATCACTCTCTGCACAGGTGCACCCCCAGGACCTGCACACAAGCTCAGCCTCCACAGGACCTGAGCTGGGCCTGCCCCAAACCCTGAACTCAGCACCAGCACTAACTCTGTACTGGTCCCTAAGAATGAGCCCCTGGGCCTCACACCAACCCCTCCTCTCCTGTCTTTTCAGGTTCCATGGCCTCCAGTGGGCTGACTCACTGTCCCTCTGTGTCAGTGGCCATGGGACAGAGGACTGCAATCACTTGCTCTGGAGATGTACTGGGGAAAAGATATGCATATTCATACCAGCAGAAGCCAAAACAAGCTCCTGTGCTTGTGATTAATAAAAATAATGATCAAATCTCAGGGATCTCTGGTTCTCAGGCTCTACCTCAGGAATCACGGCCACACTGACCATCAGTGGGACCTGGGCTGAGGACAAGGATATTACTCTCAGTCCTATGACAGCAGTGGTAATGCTCACAGTGACAGAGGCAGATGGAGAAGTGAGACACAATCCCCTTCCCTGTCTCTGTCACACTCTTTTCCAGCCCCAGGAGCACCATGGACAAGCATTGAGCAGGTCTGGCCCAGGCCCCCAGGTCTGAGGTCTCCAGAGCTCCTCCCTAACTCTGCTCTCAGGCAACCCTGCACAGGTTGGTTGAGGAGAGCACTTAGCTGACAGCAATAGGCTACCCTGCTCTCTGGGCCTGTGTGTAAATGTAAGACAGAGGTCTTCAGTGGAAGAAAGATAGAGGGAGCCTTTTGTCCAGTGCTCCTGTTCTCTGCATTTTCCTTGTGCTATGTGCCACTCTTCACACAAAGGACCAGGATTAGATCCAAATATCCCAGAGCAGCTAAGCTCCTAAAGCCCTGATGCCATCAGTGGGGGCCACCCCCACCTGAGTGGAGAGTATGGGTACAGTAGAGAGAGGGGCCACCCACATTCCCTCATCTGGACTCACACACCCACCCACTACTGCCCAGAGCTCCTGACAGCTCACAGGGGGAGCTCCTCACTGGGAAGTGCTATTGCTTCAGAAATCTACCTTGGCAAGTTATGTCCCTTCTCAGGTTCAGTTGAATGATCACCTCAGGCCAGCTCCTCAAGTCCCTTCCTCATGTTCAGGGGTCCTGAAATGTCCCAGTATTAGAGCTCCCTGCAGGAGGGAGACCTCACTTGATGGCTCACTATGGGTGCCTTCTCCTGCCCAGGCTGAGCTCCCCAACCCCTTCCAGATTTCCCATGCATGCACTCCTCTTTCTCAGGGTCTGCGTCCAGGAACCCAATGCAGAAAGACCAGCATCGCAGACAGCACCCTCGGGGACCTGAGGAGGCCACTGTGCACCCATAGAGCTGGGGTTTCTCCCCACAAACATCAATGTACTTGTCCAATCCCTAGACAGATTGGATTGTTCCTTGTATTTTTGTACACTGAATAAAGATCCAGACACACTAGGTGTTCTGAGTTCTGACTGATAATTGGAGAGCCACATCCTTCTTGATGGTGAATGGGGACAATGGGGTAGTTGCTGCTGCTGACACAGTGGCCAGAAGAAACACAACCACCATGGGAGTGAGACACAAATTGGGTCATTCCTCATTTCTACCCTCCAAATCTTGTGTGAGAATCTCTCTTTACACCCACTCAGATACATGGACAGACAACAATTCTGTGAAATACAGCTCAGCCTGTCAACAATGACACTTAATAAGACATCACAGATGATCCCTCATCCACATAAAATCGACCCAGATCCCCACATACCACAGTCTCCAAATAAAGAGTGTCAGCAGCATGTGTCCACCTAATATGATAAAATATCTGGTGAACAATTACAAACATGTTCACCCTTTCTCCACAAGAGGATATAAAACACATCACTGTCTGCTAGTGATCTTTATTTTCATCCTAGCTGAGATATTATATAACTTCAGTATTGAGATATAAAGTTAACTATTGTTAACACATCTGATGTTAGACAATAATGGGATGAAACAGGAGAATAAAACAGAAACATATGATTAATATATACTCAAACTTATTCATGTCAACATAAGGAAAAAACATTTATCACTTCTATCTTATTTATTTCTGCCACTATCCTGTGGTCACTGTGGTGTCTAAAATTACCTTCTTCACTGTTCACTCCATATTCTCCTTCTCTCAGCAAATACCTGACCTAGTCATGATTTCCCCCAGTTGGGATGACCAAACCTTCATTCTGGAAGATGGGTCCTTATCAGACCTGCTGAATTGGATTGTGTTGAACTGATGACTGTCATCACAGTCCCAGGTATTTTAGGGGATCTCCTGAGTCCATATACTCCTGTTTACCCCAGTTGTGTTGTAGACAGACAATTGCTTTATGACAGTCATTATAAAACACCCCAGACAGTGGTGTTTTGAGTTCCTACCAGTCCCAGGTATATTAGGGGATCTCTTGAATGTGTATATTCCTGCTTACCTCAGCTGGGTTTTAGACACTCAGTTCCCCCATGACAGTCCTCATGAAACACCCCAGGCAGTGCCCCCTACTTTGAATACCTGCCAGGAAGAGTCAGGACCCATGTCACACTCTCCACAACCAGAGCAGGGCATTCATACTCCCTCCCTCCTGCCCTAGTCAAGCTCTGCCCCAAGGAGCCCAGGTTCCCAAACCAGAACAACTGATCTCCACTCCTGGATGCGCCCCCATTTTCCTCTGTTTTCCTGGGAAACTAGCCTCTCTGGGGACTCACTTTACCTGCTGTGAAATGGGGAAGCTTATACTGCTGTGAGAAATACTTGTTTTCAAGTTAAAGGATACAAAATATTGAAGAGTTTAAATAATTAGGCAAATGCAGTGGGGTTTCAGGGAGTTAATCGTGGTGTTGGAATCTCCTGTCTGCCTCTGTGGGTACATAAGGAAAAGTTTTCAGCTACTCTGTGACTTGTAACATGTGCAATTATATCCAAGTCTGAATTACCTGATTCCCA